>NW_021621338.1:15685062-15826288 GCF_004785775.1 Grammomys surdaster | reverse complement strand
TTCTTCTTTTTCTCCTCCTCCTCCTCCTCCTCCTCCTCTTCCTCCTCCTCCTCCTCTTCCTTTTTCTCCTCCTCCTCTTTCTCCTCCTCTTCCTCCTCCTCTTCCTCCTTCTCTTCCTCCTCCTCCTCCTTCCTTCCTATCTCTCTCTCTCTTTCTTTCTCTCTCCCTTTCTCTCTCTCTCCCTTTCTCTCTCTCTCCCTTTCTCTCTCTCTCTCTCTCCCTTTCTCTCTCTCTCTCTCTCTCTCTCTCTCTCTCTCTCTCTCAACTTCCATCCCCACCTTTCCCTTCCATTGCCCAATCACAGACTCTATCCTTTATTTGACCAGTTAAAATGGGGAGAAAGTTTACCTGAAATCACCTGAGTACTTGATCTACTCCTTGTCAGGGCAGCCCCTCATGAGAAAGGAGAATTAGCATCAAATTACAAACAGCACCAGGGCAATGCAGAACATTGGACCATATCAATTGAGTATGCTATTTATCTGTCTGCCACTGCTAAGCATTTGACTCTGCTATTTAAGTTGTTTTCTGAAGACTCTTGTTTCATTCTAAAAAACTATAATACCTGAAGCAAAATGGGTATATTAACTTAAATGATACTACTGCCAAAGTGATAGCTCATAAAATTAACCTCTTCCTGGTAAATAGCCTATAGACATAACTGTGCCACTAAAAAATACAGGTTGGTTGTTCCACACTGACAATAATTGGCAGGTTGTGTTAGTATATTTCTTGGGATCTATAAATAATCACTATCCAATAGATGTTCTTTTATGATTTTTTGAACATACTCCATCGGTGTTACTTAAAATTACATCTAAAAACCTTATAGAGATTTCAAAAGGACAAGGAGCATATGTTTTACACACTCTTATCTACTGCAGCATGTTGTATATGCAACTTGAATTCAACCCTTACTTAGAAAAATAGATGTTTTAAGATAGCAACCATGTGGCTTACCTCCAACTTGGCTGATGAGTTCATCAGGATGGAAAGAAACTACCATATGGCAGACGGCCACCCTCATTAAGGCTTAAAGGTACGTGCCATGTAACGTTACCACTCTCTTGGTTAAGATGACCATGTAGTATAAACCAACTAAGACAACACTTACAAAACTTCTCAATCCTATTGAGCTCTCTGCTTCTTATTGTATCTCCCTCTTAGACTAAGAAGGCAACAGCAAGTCTCCAAGATATTTAGAGTTTGGATGGATTACTTGTATGATGATACATTCCGAAAGTTATAATTGTATACTCAAGTTAACAGAAACTTTGAGATGTGTGTCTAATTATGTGTCTTTGCTAAAGTTGTTCAACACGAGGCTTCTAGAAAATTTTAAGTAAGAAGCAACATATATTTGATAAGTATGTTTGATAAATAGATCTATAAATACCTAAGGTCTATGTAAGCAAGCAGAAGCTGACTTGAAAATATGCGTTGAGCCTCTTTGTCTTTGTGACTATATTTATTTGATGCTAAAAGATCTTCAATTTAAAAATTGAAGGCTCGCCAGGCAGTGGTGGTACATGCCTTTAATCCCAGCACTTGAGAGGCAGAGGCAGGCAGATTTCTTAGTTCGAGGCCAGCCTGGTCTACAGAGTGAGTTCCAGGACAGCCAGGGCTACACAGAGAAACCCTATCTTGAAAAACCAATAAATAAATAAATAAATAAATAAATAAATAAATAAATAAAATTGAAGGCTCAAACTAAATAGGGATATAACTATAAAACACTAATCTTAAATAAGTCACTACTTTGTTGTAAACTGTTTAAAAAAGTAATTAAGCCATAGAACTTAATTGTTAGTCATCTTATAAATAATCAGATTTTTTAATATGCTCGAAACCATGTTTGTAGTCATCCTAAGTACAAATGTAATAACTTACAAAGAAAAATTTTGGCCTTCTATAAATGCTATGAAGGTTACGGCTAAAGCACGTAACTAGAATTGTTTAAAATCACGTGTACTTAATAGATGAGCCTCAAACTCTTGGAAATCTACTGAATACAGCATTTAAAAAAATTTTTTTTAAATGATTTCTGTGCCATTAGGCTATATTTCCTTCTCTAGTTCATCCTTCTCGGGTCTCTGATGATGTTGTCAGCTAACCAGCAGCAAGCACTGAGTTTTTCCATGATGACTGCAGATGCCTATTTAGTCCATTTCATATGTAAAAATGAGACTCACCACTTATCCTGATGGCAGATATCACGCTGAAAGAGATGAACTCACAAAACAAATTTCAATATAATTTTAAATTCTATCCTATTGAAACATGACAATAATTCTAAACTCTTCAGAAAAGCCTTCATTTATGTGTATGTGTGTGTGTGTGTATGTGTGTGTGTGTATGTATACACATATATGTTTGGTATTATTATACATTAAATATATTTATAAAATATTTTAATATATGTGTATGTGTATATATATAAAATAAGAAATTTTATCTTGTCTTTTACATCAAAAATTGGAGACTTTAGTATTTCAGGCCCTTCAGACACTGAGAGCACAAACACCACCTGGATTCCTTTGTTATCTGTACTTTCTAAAACTTCAGTAAACTTTTTATAAATTGATTTTAAGGAAAATGAGAGTGATTGAAATCAGAAAGCTTTGTTGTTGTTGCCTGTGTTTGTTTTTATATTTCTTCTAAACAGCATCAGGACCAAGAGAAGCAACATAATTAGACGTTTGTCAGATTCCCTTGGGCTTAACCTAGAGAGAGTTACACCAAAAGTACAATTGGTAGAAATTAGATTATTGTAAAGTTTTCACCAAAAATTATTTGTGATTTGTGATACAGCCGCACTGGCTGCTATATCAAATTGTCTCTAAAACTAATAGAAACTTAAGGCTTTCAGAAAGTTTGTTCATGGAATTGTGATTTGATACTATGCACATTTTAGTATTATTTACAGTATGAGTCAGATGAATACTTGCATGTTAAAGACTTAATTTTTTTCACCTTCAGGATTTTCTGTGATTGCTTCTCAGGTACTTCTGAGTATCCTGTTACCTAGTAAAAGAATCTTCTTAAGCTCAGAATTAAAATTTTTCCTAACTTTCAAAATCCCAAATCTTAAGTTAAAATCCATTTAAATCTTTAAAAGTTAATGATCACTGTGAATTAGATGGATTTTGTTTGATTTTTTGGTTTTGAGCTTGCCCTTGGTTTGATAAATGGTTAGTCTTTGGCAAGAGAAACAATTAAAGGAGGATCATGATAGCCTGCCCTCTGTTAAAGAGGTTATTGTGTGCAATATAATAAAGACATTAGTTTATACAGTATTCCAAACTTCTAGAACATAATTAATAATGAATGGACATCAATTTTACATCTTAAGCTGCAGCTATCTGAGTCTGGGGCCTTCTCTGCTGTCAGACCTGTAGAGATCTATGGTAAAAGGCATGCACAATGCTTCTCCCTAACTAGTCAGCTACAGAACACAGCCTCAGGTGTGGCATGAAGTTCTAGGAGCTCTGAGAAAATACATTTTGTCATATCTAAAACTTGACTTTGTCAAATAGCTTCTTATGCATGTTCTTTCTAGGACCCATTACAATAGCAACAACAAGATGATAAAGGCCCTAATAATATTATCAAATGATTTAAGAAAATTTAGTGTTGTTCATGATATCAAAATTTCTTACTATCCACAGGGTTAACCTATTATAAAACACCATCAAATACTTAATTGGCAAATTTTAATAATAAAAAGTTGGTATATACACTCTGTTTCCAAATACTATGTTATATTTAGCTATGTTAATTTTAATTTTTTTTCATTTTAAAGGATTATGCTTTTTATGTTCCCCAAAAGTATTTTGCTGTAAAGGAGACACACTTTAAAGTATATGTTAATCAATGGAAAAGGCCTGGTATTCTAATATCAAGGAGAGGTTAGGCTGTATCTGTCCAGAAAAAGAGTAGAGTCCCAGATGGCTCTCACTTTGATGCATCTAACCAGAAAAGAATGCCAGAAACCACAAGACAAGTGAACCATCCAAAGATAGGCAACAAACCCATCAAGAGGAGACACCCCAAGAGTTAAAATAAACTAATTACTTGGAGAATACATCAAGGCTCTAACTTCCTAAGTGAGACTTTGGGGGAAGAGCAAGAAAATTATACTATTGACTGTAAAACAATGTTGTTATGTTTACTGAATATATGGTATGTTAATTCTTAGGTGTCAATGAAAGATCCAAATACCTTTTGCTTGTGTGAGACAGTCTGATGCTGTTTTGCCATACTAAGGATTGTTTTTATTCTTTAGGAGTAGTTGCCTGGATAAAAGATAGTGTATAATTATTTTGTCAATGGAATAGTGGAAAATTTTAAATGGATATTTTACTATAGATATAAAAATGAAGAAGAAAATTCCTGATGTGTTGCTTACCAAAGTTGATACAAAATCGAGCCACTATAGATAATTTGTTGCTCAGACATAATCTTGGTAATCAACAGTTTCCTGGCATGTGTTGCTTTAATGTGTCAGATTTTATACAAAGAGATAGACAAAATCTCTTCAGTGACCTTTGAATGGTCGCCAGGGCTAAGATGGCTTTCCCCTTTCCTTGGTCATCTGTTAGGTATTCTTATGATTCTATTTATATTCTATATTGATTAGAATAGCGATGGAGGCAATTAATTCTACCATGACCTCTACTACAGCCACTATTTTCTCTTTAAAACATTAGAAATAAGGAGATGTAGGAGCACATGAGGACTTCATGCTCACAGATAGTACTAGGGAAACCAGAAATGTAGACTTGTCTCTTCAATGGAACAGATTTATGCCTGTTTTGTTTAGATGCCTGGGGTGGATGTTGTCTATAGCCTGGCAACTTTTGCTACTCTGTAGAGCCAGGCTTCACCCTAATCCTTCTTATCCTGAGCATGATTTCTCATAGAACCAATTGTGGAAGAGGTCACAGATACTTTATAAAACATGTACTTTGCCAAGAAGTTGATATAGTCATGCCTTAGGCTTTGTTTTGATACTTGTCATGAGAAAACATCTTTCCAAAGTTGTACTTTGCTTAAATATATAAAAAATAAAGTGATTGAGATTAGAGTCCAAAAGTTTAATCCAGCCCTGCTAACTACGTCATGGTAAACAGGCCTTCCTTCTTGCCTCTCATAGTCAATTCCTCTGATAGTTATAGCATTTTTAGGGATCCTCATACGCCCCAAGTCAAAAGCTAGCACATAATCATAGTGGAGAATCTGGATAGATACGTATAAATCCCAACTCGAATGTTTTGTCCATGTCTTCAGCATTTTCCCATCTCTTTCTATATTGTTTGTTCGATGCTACAGTTCAGATTTCTTCCTTAAACATTAGCCTTGCTCTAAGAAACAATGCCATAAATTACTAATTTGACATGCTTGATTTTTTATCGTAATTACTGATGATATTAATATATAACCATAAAAAATTCCTTATAAGGAATGTATTTACTGAGCCCCAAGGGGAGGGAATTAATGGAGACATCCCTTTTAGGATGCTGTGTTCCACAGTTGGTCTGCTTCTCTCTCCTCTCAGTCTCTGTGTCTGTTCCTCTCTGTCTCTGTCTGTGTCTCTTTCTCACTCTGTCTCTCCCTGTCTCTGTGTCTTTCTGTGTCTCTGTGTCTTTGTCTCTGTTTCTTTCTCTGTCTCTCTCTGTGTCTCTGTCACTCTGTCTCTGTGTCTCTGTTTCTCTCTGTCCCTGTCTTTCCCTGTGTATGTGTGTATGTTTGTGTGTGTGCTCTGTGTGTCTTCCTCTCTCTTTCTGAACATTGTCCAGCAGAGTGCCTCTGTATACTTTTTTGGCTACTTCAGGAAAGAGCTCCTCTGATGATGGCTGAGCAAACCCTGATCTGTGAGTGTAGCAGAATAACATTAGGAATCACTTTATGGTTATGTTTCTTTATCACAAGACTTCTCAACCTTTCTTATATCTATGCCCTTTAGTAAAGTTTTTCATATTTTGATGACTCCAACTATAAAATTATTTTCATTGCTACTTCATAACAGTTTGCTACTATTATGAATCATAATGTAAATAGCTGTGTTTTCCAATGGTCTTACATTACCCCTGTAAAAGGATCATTGGACCCCCAAAGAGTAGTGACTCACAGGTTCAAAACCACTGCATTAACAGAACAATACTATTTGGTTTTCCTCTAGATTTTTGGCCTCTTAAATCTCCTGTGTTTGACTACTTGGGCAGTGTTGGTGACAATACCCCTGAGTGGGCCCTAATATAATCAGATATCAATAACTCTCTTAAGCTTAGTGCATATATATTATGGCTTCCAGTTTTATGTTTTTAAAGGAATTCCTGTGTGTACAAACATGTTTCTCTATGCCTATGTGTATATCTTGGGCTTTTTCTTTTGCTCTTTTTCTCTGTTTTGTCCTGTTTCTATTTTGTTCAGTTTAGTTTTAGTATTATGCTTTAGATGTCCTTTTGTTTTCTAAGAAGAGACAGAAAGGATATAAATTTTAATGGGAAAGAAGGTGGAAAAAGTCTTGAAGGAGTTGAGGGAGGAAAGTCAGAATATATTGTATGAAAAAAATCTATTTTCAGCAAAAGAAAAAATAAAGAGAATGTATTCATTGATCATACAAAATCATCTCAGGTGCCACTACTGACCAACAGTAGACAGCCCTGTCCTCTGCCTGCCTGCGTCTCTTGGGGAGGAATATCAATCAATCTTTTCTCTTCCCAGTGGATCCATTCCTCTTCTATTTTTCCACAGAACAATCTGGTAAAGATGGAGATTTAAAACACTGGAAAGGGAGGCAAAGGACTTGAAGATCTAAAACAGTAATTTAATATAGATCTGAAGTGACTCCAAGTCTCTAATGTGATCATAAATAGCTTGTCTAAGGGCTGGTCCTTTTGATGTCTTTTCTAGGTATTTCTCCTGTCTATGGAGACTCTGGAGGATGGACTTTAATTCACAGTAGCAAGGAAAGCATGGAAGTTTTAGTTTAACACTGACTCCCACAGTTAGCCCTACTTTATTTTATAGGTGGAACATCTTTAGCTAGTCTCTTTAGTCTCATCTCCCTCTATCCCCCTCTCTGGGAGCACCAGAATGTTAAGAAGAAAATAGACACACACTCTAAGACTGTTCAAGACCAGCACACAAGTGCCCACTAGAAATAAGTCTTTGAATGTGAATTAATGGTATCAGAGCTGGGCAAGGAAGAATAGGCACATGAGCTTGGGCTGTCTTTGAGAAATTGGATGGTTTGAATGAAAATGGCCCCACTGGCTCATAGGGAGTGGGAGTAGGACAGGTGGCCTTGTTGGTGTAGGTATGGCATTTTTGGAGGAAATGTACCACTGAGGGTTGGCTTTGGGTTTCAAATACTCAGGCCAATCTCAGGCTTCCTTCCACCCTCTCTTTTTGCTGCCAAATGATTCTTAGCTACCTTTCTAGCACCAAGTCTACCTGCCTGTCACATGTTTCCTGCCATGATAATGGACTAAACCTCTGAACTGTATGCCAGCCCCAATTAAATGTTCTCCTATATAAAAAGTTTTTGTGGTCATGATGTTTCTTCACAGCAATAGAAACCCTAAGGGAGAAACATTCTCCACTCTAATTCTGTATGTTAGCTAAGCTCTCCCAAGTTTCGGTTCTAGCTTCCATAAATTGGGCACAGTAATAGCAACTACTCCATAGGGTTATACTGAAGAAGAAATAAGACATTTTAAACAAGTTTCTCAGTATCTAATGCTAGGAACTTGAAAAAACAAGGCTTGTCTGTAATAGAGGGAGGCTTCTTAGAAGATGGCATTTCAAAAGCCATGGGGTGACTAACATGGGGTAGTTTCCCCTGGTGAAAAGGAAGAACTGCTAGGTTACAGCTTAGCAACTCCCTTTTACATCCCAATAAAATTCTTGCATCCCCTTCAAGTAATCATCTCCTTCAAATAATTGCTTCCATGCAGGTAATAAAGTGAAAGCATTATGCTCCTCACAGAGACAATAGTGCTGGATCTGCTTGAGGATTCATAGTAAAAGTGGTGAACATCCTTCTAAGAAAAGCTCCTTGCCCTCACTGACTTTAGCTGCCCTTGGGGAATGGAACCCTGCCCAAAGCATTGAGTTCATCAGGAGCCTCTTAGAAAAACAATAGGAACAGGAATTAGTGGGGAGAGGAAGAAAGGAGGGGGTCTACCTTTGGGTAGGCTCCTTTCCAAAGCCAAGGACTGGCTGGTCCACAGGACTGCATTCATCTTTTCACCTTCATTTAATGAAATGACCAAACGTAGCTTGTCCTGTTCTCTCACATCCTGGATTGTTTGTTTGTTTGTTTGTTTTTGTATTTGTTTGTTTGTTTGCCTTTCCTTAGTGTGGTGGATGAACTTGACTATCCAACTTGACAGAGAACTGGTCAGATATTCTATTGGGGAATTGTTTCCAGACAGAGCTGCCATGGAGATGCAGATCAGGTGAGGAAGAATAGAACCAACCAGTAGCTTGGATGGTTGTTGTGTGGAAGGAAGAAGATCCTGTCTAGACACCTGCCCTGCCCATTCACAGAAGAAGAACCTCTGGTATTGCCATGCTATTGCCTAGACTCTTCAGCATTTGAATATGGGCTTGTTCTGGCACATATTTGTTTAAACTGGAAAACAACAGAAGAAAGAGGCACCAATGAATTATTTTTATTTCCTTGACACGCCCATGTCTTAAAACATCCACGTTATCGATGTTTTAAACTATCTGAAACATTTTTTAAAAGCATACAAAATAAATTGTGTTCATAATTCAGAATTTTAATATGCTACCCTCTAGTGGTGAGTAGAAACAACACTCCCAACTTTATTTTATCTTTATGGTTTGAGAGTCTAACACATGTATACAATGTGTTTTTATCAAATTCACCCTCCAATTCCTTTTGTTTCTTATTCCTTCCCCCAATTCTGTGCTATTTAATAAATGCACTGAGGACTCTTACTGCTGCCAGGACTCATCTGAGTGTAGAGCTATATACTGGAGCATGCAAAGGCTCTCAGGGCCCACATCCTAAAGAAAACTGATTCTCCATCTCCAAGCAGTGTCCAATTCCAATGGTTCTCCACCTAGTGTTGGACTTCATGGCGCTGCTTCATCCTGGGATTTTATATGGCTCATTCTTGTGTAGCTTAGAAGACAAAGCATCCTATTGAATCCTTTCATGTTGACAAGTAGTCATCTGTGCAGGTGTAAGACACATTTCTCAGCCTCCTGTTGTCAGTGACATCAGCGTTTGAGAGTCTTTGTGTTGGCTTTTTGGTCTGCTTGGGATATGTGCTGCTCGAAAAGATCCTACTGGCTCCTGTTGGGCTGTCTGAGGACCTAGAAATGTTTTCTTCAGGGCTGAGCTCAGGAATCGCTGAAGGGCTGAGTTTCAGACTCAGAGTAGATGGAACAGATGGATGGCTAGACTGTAATCAGGTTTCTTCACTGATACCTTGTGTGATATTGCCAGTGAGAATCCTTTACTATGATCTAAATGTGGCTGTCTTCTTTTACAAGGTCAGAAATTAGAAAGCTACAAGTCTAGGTCTCCTTTGTCTGTCAGGTGAGAGGATATGACACCCTGCCATCCCATCCTTTCTCAAGCCCTGAAGTCAGGAACCCTGTCACTTTTCACCATGCAGCAACATCCCCTGGTTGTTCTGCCACCATTTCCAGAGTGTATAAATCAGCATAACGAGGAGAAGAGGGATGTACTTGTCTTGACATTTTAATCCTGATCAGATATTAGAGTTAATGAAAAATACACACTGTAAGCTAACAATTCTGTTTTTATGGTGATTTAGTCACCAGAAGCCATAGAGAAGACCTTATCTGCTTGGGTCTTCCCTCTCTTCCTTAGCTACTTTGCCCGAACACTCCTTCCCTGCTGCCACAGTGCTCCCCACAGTGCTCCTACTTGCACAGTCATAATTTCAAACTATATTTTAGAGTAAGAAAAATTAGTGGCAGAAAACTCATAGACATAAAGCAGGATGATATTTGTGTTAGGTTAAATTTTTTTTAAAAAGAGCAAAACAAAGCTGTAAGATAGGGAAGTTTTAAATTTCCAGAGTCTTCTCAGTGTTATTAAACTAAAAATGGGCTATGATATAAAAAGAGATGTGAGATTTATCTACTTGATTTTAATGGCGGAGAGATAGATTATAGCGTTTCAACACCTTCAGGAGTCATTTGTACTTAATATGGGTCAAGATGAAATAGAGCCCTGGAGGCAGAATGTCAGACACCTCCAGAGGTTATGTCATAGCAGTGGGTTTTTAGATGAAGTAGCAGTGAGAATTCAGTGCATCTGTGTTTAGAAGAGGCTGTCTTATCGTGAAGGATTGAGTCTATTGCTGTCATTAGTTTGCTGTATTTTTTATCACAAGAACTGTTTCTGCTTTGTTTTTGAGTTAGGGTCTCATGTATGCCAGAATAACCTCAAACTCACTATGTAATTAAGAATAACCCTAAATTTCTGATCTCCTGCCTCTATTTCTCAAGACACCACAATTCATACTTATAAGCTTTTATTGTTCAAAAATAAAGAAATTACTAAAAATCTTTAGTTTTGATGAAAACATATTTAGCTAAATTGATTTCGAGAATGAAATAGCACAAACTTCCTATTCCTATGGAGGAGACTATAGAATTTAGTGCCCGTTGATCACAGTCTTCTAGTAATTTAGAATAGTCCATAACTCTTAAAACAATCCATGTTTTGTGGTTGTATCAGTTAGGATTTTAGGCAACACCCTGTTTCATTCATCACCAACATATTTTGGACTAATTATCTAGCTGTGGTCACATTCTGCTATGCTGTGAAGACTGTACACTTTCTAGACCAGAACATCATTATAAACATGTGCTTCTCAGTCATACCAAGGGACTTCTGAAAATACAAATTTTCTAAAGCAGGGTTGTGGTAGATTTGACCCAGCAGAATCCTGCCATTAGCTAAGTGCAAAGATGCTATGCATGGAGGATTTGAACTGACTGTAGGAAGACTCCAACCATCAGGATCTGCCTTCATTTTCACAGAAGACAGAGAAAGAGACAAGGGGCATCTGTTGGAGTGATTAATACCTTAGGAGGAGCTGAGACTCAAATAAAAACACAGGAAAATGGTGGTAGTGGGCAAGCGGAGGAACAAAAGGTGAAAAACAGACATGAGGATCTCCATGCCCTGTCAAAATGGCTTGAGGGTGGCAAGGGCAAGCTGATGCTTACTTATCCACGCAGTTACAGGGCCTGATACTGGGCAATCATTTACCAACTTTATATCAAGGAAGCCTGGATTTGTGACCAACTCCACTGTGCATCTAATTTGATCTATTTTGTTTGTTATAATCTTATTACCCTTATCAGTATATTAGTTTGACAATAGACTTATTTCTAATCACAATCCAGCTAAGATCACCAGAAATTAGATAAGTTCTTTCTTGTTTAAGGGGGAATAAAGTGAGTCAAGAGAGAAATAAATGCTCAGTCCTCCTCTCCTACATCTGGAAGAGCACTGGAGCTGGCTTGCATTGATCACTACAGCCACCTCTGATCAAAAAGGAGACAGTGGGCCACACTGCTAAGCTAGTCTCAAATGACCTTAGTTTTGATTTAGGAAGATATGTGGAAAATGAGCTTTTCTTCTCTAACTTTTATTGGTTCCTGGTGAATTTCACATCATGCACACCAATCCCACTCCCTTTTTACCTACCCTCATCTTTGCGACCTCCCCCCTCAACACAGAAAGAATATCATTGTGGAAGCTGTAGTGTGTCACAGTGTCCCACAGGACACCCATTTGTCCATATTTCTTTGCTTGCAAATGTTCATTGAACTGACTCATTGGTCTGGAATGAGGCCTCTGGCTTCTGCTACTCTATTAATAGTGGAAGCTCACAGGGATGCCTCTCATAGAGCCCTATGTCATGGAGATCCTGCAGCTTTGTATCTGTAGATCCAGCCTCCTCATGCACGGCAGCAGTTCACTGATGGGGTAGATGTCCTGATGGGCCAATACAAAGCCCTGGGTCTAGGCTTGAGAGGTATCTGAGCTGGTCAACCTACTGCCTCTACTCTCATTCCCTCAGGCTCACTCACCAGCAACCCTTGCAACCAGGGCCAACTCTGCCCTGCTGCCCAGGCAAGGTACAGGGCTCACTTGTCAGGAGCCATGAGAGGACAAGCTAATAGCTAGCAGGTGATGATCCTGAGATGACTCTGCCCTGGATTAAAAAAAAAATCCACCACAGATTTGGTCCGATAGGCAAGGCCCAGGAGAAATGTCTGCTATTACGTTTTTCCTGTTATTATTAAACATGTATAAGAATCATTAGTTATTAGCCCACTGTTTTGAGCAGATCTTTGCAGAACAACGAAGATGTACTGTCTTGTAGTGATGCTATATAGAAAAATAAATAATTTCTTAATTCTTAATGATGATTCTACAAGTGCTGCAGCAGGTGAGGTTCAGGGCCAGCTCTCCCACTCTGATTACCCTGATTCTCTTCTGCCAGTAGTAGGTGGCAAGGGTCAAGGGGGAGCATCTCTCCTTCACTATGTTACAGAGCAGCAGACAATGGCAGAACCAGCACTCCCACACTCACCTTCCCCAAGCCAGCTTGCCTGCACCCTGCCACCAGTGTCAAGTCTACTGTGATATCCAGGTAAGGGGCAAGACCTGCTCTCCCAAATTAAACAGCTGGTGAGCAGTGGGGACAGCTCTTCTGCTCTCATGGTCCCATGGTCCCGTCTCCCACCTGCTGCAGTTGGCAGGGGGAAAGGGGGAAAGAGGGTAGCTCTCCATTGACAATGCCACCACATAGGAGACAAGTGGCAAGGCATGCTTTCTCATGCTTATACCCTCAAGGCTGTTACTGGCAACTCCTGCTGTGTGGGGGGCACACTCTCCTGAGTACTCCAACTGGCTAGGTACAGGGTCAGCACTCCTGATTGCATGCCCAGGGCCAGTTCTCCCACGATACCCAGGCAAGTGGTAGAGCCAGTTCAGCACAGCCCTCAGACATGAACATATCCCTTGGCAGTAGCCCAGAGCAGGGATGTCCTCCTGTCCTTTAGTGGTAACAAACTACAGGGACCCAGACTCAGATACTGCCCTTTGTGCCAGAACAGGCCAGGACCCCATCGTGGTTCCAGGCAGCATTACCAGCTACTCGCATCAGGCTGTTCCTTACTACCCTCTAGTCTCTAGTCTTGCTTCTCTTCATTCTAACCATATCCTTCTGTTTCTTGTTCTCTTCTATTTCTCTACCACTTACTTGCTCCTCCTGGTGGTTTCCAGGGTCTCTGAGTGTCTGGGTTCATCTTAGGAGTGGTCTCAGGAATGCTATGCCCTGTTCATGCATTATGGCACTGGGCAGGGGTCATCTGGGGTATGGTCTGCCTGTCATTGCCCCGAGTCCTATGCAAAGCTGGACTGGTGGTGAGCTCAGTTTAACTCCCTGTCTGAGCCACATGGTCTGGTGGTTAACTCGGGCTTGCTCCTCACCCAGGTCTGCCTGAGTGGCCCTATATGAGTGTTGTCTATCTCCTGCTCTGTCTCTCCTAGGACCCCATGGTGCCAGGCAGGGTTCTTCTACTCTCAGGCTTGTTTGTTGTCTTGGGAGCCCAAGACCTGCGAGGCAGTAGACTTTTGTTTGGTCTCAGTCTAGCTCCCTGTCCAAGCCCCCTGGCACCAGAATTGTGATCATCTCAGGCTCACTTTTTTCAGGGAATGTTAGGCTACTAATCATTCAGATATTCACAGGTCAGAACACAGAGCATAGACATAGCCACTCTTCTCTCTGCCACCTTCTGACACACATGTGATATAGCATCAACATTTATTATTAAATTTATATTATAAACATTTATTACACATGATATATTAATATAAAATTCATATAATTATATAATATATAACATAAATGCATATAATTAAATAATATATAATATATCATGAATATATAAAATATAAATATATAACATATATTTATATATATTAATATACATACTATATAATATATTTATATATAAATAGATATATTTAAATAATATTTATTTACAAAAATATTTATTTCATTTATTTAAATTATATTTATTTATTTAAATACAAATATATATAAATTTGTATTTTGTCTAGAATTAAGGCTTCTATTGCTGTGAAGAGACATCATGACCATGGCAACTCTTATAAAGAAAAACATTTCCTTGGGGCTTGCTTACAGTTTCAGAAGTTTTGTCCATTATCATCATGGTGAGAACATGATGGTACGCAGTTAGACATGGTACTGGCAAAGAAGCTCAGAGTTCTATATCTTGATCCATAGGCAGCAGAATAAGACTATGTTCCACATTGGGTGTATCTTGAGTGTATGACACCTCAAAACCTACCCCCACAAAGACATAGTTTCTCCAACAAGGCCACACCTACTCCAATAAGGCCACGCCTCCTAATTGTGCCACTCTCTATGGACCAAGCACTCAAATACATGAGTCTAGGGAGGTTACTCCTAGTCAGACCAGCACAGATATTAACATAAATTGTTAATCTGATAAAGAAATAAATGTGTCCTATCATGGTGTCTGTGTGTGCATGCATACACACAGGTATGCAAAGGCCAGGAGTCAATCTTGAGTGTCATTTCTCAGGTATCATCCACATTTAGGTTTCAGAGATAGTCTATTATTGACCTGAAAGTTCCAAGTAGAATTACCTGGATATCCAATAAGCCTCAGGAGTCTACCTGTCTCTGTTTCAACAGTGCTGGGACTAAAAGTATGCCTAACCAGGACTAACCTCCCACCCCATTCCTGGGTTTTAATACATAGGTTCTGGAGCCTTAACTCATGTCCTTGTGCTTACTAGGTAAGCTCTTTACCATCAGACCCATCTCCCCAGCCCTATTTTGCATCATTTCAAAGGCTAGACATCATAGGAACTGAAGCAATTACATGAAAGCTGAAGATGGCACAGCCAGGCTATAATGAAGCAGGGCACCATGTAAGTACTTAGTGAAAAATAAGATACTGTTGGATCACCATAGGACTAGCATTGCTAAGGAAGACAAACTCCATCCTTTGCTTCATCATGAGGACTTTTCTGTATCATTAAGAATTATACTATCCAAAAATCTCTGAGATCACCAACACTTACCACTGAATGGTATATTTTACTCTGCAAAAAATTTGCTCCGAATTCCTAATTTTGTCTTGTCTTTGAATTCTTCCCCTGGTAAGAGCCAGGGAACACCAAGTAGATGTATTTCTATCTTGTCTAGGTATCTCTTCTTAAGATTTCCAGAGCCTTCATCATTCACAGCAATTTCATGAACTTCTTATAGATTTATGATTATCTAAGAATGATGTTATTTCATTTCTGCTAATGAATATATTTTATATCTCCTTCCAACTATAAATATGACATACTAAGGAAGAATCTTTCTGTTATTCTCACACATATTTTCCTTCTGACATGATCAGTATGGGGGAATAAACCTGAGGAAAAGATCTTGTGATATCTATTCTTTGTTGTCAACTTGACTACATCTGGGATAAACCACAATCTGAAAATGGAGGGACACACACCTGTGAGATGATGACGATTAGTTTTTGCTTGGTTTGAAGTGAGTGAATCCACTCCTAATCCTAACCTGTGAGGTGCAAAGACACAAACCTTTGATGCAGATCTTGGGGTAGGAAGACACACTTTTAATCTAGGCTACACCTTTTTCTAGAAGCCTATATAAGGAAGGGGAGAAGGAAGGTTCTGCTCATTGTCTGATTGTTCTTACCTTGCTGTCAAGTTCATTCTGTGTAGGGTTATACATACATTAGAGCCTACTTCTTTGGGATTCCATCATCTTCTAAATCTACTCATCTACTAGCTGAGACATCCAGCCTTGTGGACTGAACAATTTCTGGATTGTTGAATTTTCCATTTATAGCCAACCATTGTTGGTATAGTTGGACCATACCATGTAAGTCATTCTAATAAATCCTTTATATATACAGAAAGAGAGATTCATTCTGTTATTGTGCCTGATTAGGAGTGCAAACTTGAGAAGACCACCAAGGAGCTGATTCCATTGCAATCTCACTAGGGTCTCTTTTATTCAAGCTTGAGCTGGGGCTCATCCCAAACCCTGATTTAATAAGACAGGAGGGTGAAGCCTCAAGTCCTCAGTGGGACAAGGTTTTATATGAAATGTCTAGCAAGTGAGGGAATTTCCAGTCTGGCAAACATTTAATTGAATGACTATTGTAAAACAGGTGGGTGATCTAGAGCAATACTATGAACAATCATAAGTGGTCTCAAAGTACTTCTGGAACAACAAGACTAATTTTGATTGGTTGTTGCTAAGAAGTATCTCGGGAGTAACTCTGGAATATGGACCAGGGACAAGCCATGAGGTCCTTCCTGGTATTTGGGTACAGCTTTTTCTTTTAAAATGGAGGCCAGTCCCAAGATGGAGTAGGTTTGGCTTCTCACTATAAGTTCCACCACTCTAGAAAACCCTAACTAATACATAACTCTACATTAGAATCTCAGTTAATAAAATATTGTGGAAGAAAATAAAATATATGAATGGAAGTCCAAAAGCAAACATGCGTTTCTAGAAACAAAACAAAAAACTCTCAGGTAAGGTGATCTATATTGTAGGCTGAAATCAGGTTATTATATAAAGCAAGAAGTTGGGTACCTGAGAAGGTGGTTCAGGTCACAACCTTTATACAGGAATATTGAGTAATATTCGTGACTAGAAAAAGTCTACCCTCCTCAGTTGCAAGCATCAAGAAACTTTGTTGTGTATCTACAGCGAGTCTAAAAAAGGGAACAAAATCGTAGGAAATCCTAGCCTACCATAATCTAAATGAGCAAGCCCAAGTTCACATCATTGGTGTAGAATGGATACTTCAAGTTGATGAAACAACTTGAAAACCAACCCATGAGGACCTCAGAAGAAATGCTAAAACAGCTTAGTGGGAATAGTTTCCATAGCTCAGAAAAACCAGTATAGTCATGACCATTAATTTCCACTGAAGAAGAGCTTGGAAGTTCAAAGTGTGGAAAGGGGTGAGGTACCAGCATAGAAAATGAGATTATCTAATGAAAAGAATTTGCATGTTAAGAACAAGAAATCTATAAATTGCCTGCAACAGATTTTAACATCATTATTCTAAAATGTTGTCTAATGAGGTAGATATCATAGAGCAAGCACAATCTATAAAAAGAACAAATTAGAAGAATGAGAAAGAGTAAGATGAAAATCTGACAGTGAAATTCATACCCTAGTGAAATAAAGTATAATTTAAAAAATGATTGACTGCTTGAATAAAATGACAGTTGTACACACACACACACACACACACACACACACACAAACACACATCTTGTGAGTGTAAATTCAAGATAACGACATTGAGGATAGACCAGGCTGAAGTTTGCCAAAGTAAAGAAAATTACTTCCAGCCTGGGTTCACAGTGAGAAAATCTTGGGAAGATAGTACAAGAAGTAAGGCCTAAGGTGTCTTTTGGGAACCAAGATATGGTGAAGATAGTCATCTTCCTACAAGGATTGGAGCCCACGAACATCCCAGGTTCTGCCTGCACTACCTAAAGTACAGAGAGAGTGGAGTCGAGTAGATACGCTAGCTTTGTCTTTTACTTGCTTCTCAGGCCCTCATTTGAATCTCCCCTCAGCTAAATCATGTTCACAGTAGAAGGCAAGGAGCCTGAGAAATGTAAGCCCCTGCAGTGCAAAGTCAGTTAGGGAAGAATAGACAAGAAGTTGGGCAACCAAGAGGTGGCTGACTCCAGACTGCTGAATTTGGTGGGGATGGTATAGGGTGATCGGATTGCGGGTGGATTTAGTTCAAGGCAGGGGCTTTAACTCTTCAAAGCTTCTGCAGAGTCTTCTGTCTTTTCTTTTCCAGCTGCCTGAGAGCCTCCATGCTAGCAAGCTGAGAGTCAATGTTTGCTTGAAAGAGGTCATGCAGACATTGACTCTTTTCAGGGAGAGCACTATTCTGCTGCTGTGTGGAGAGGACTTCATTTAAGATGATCCTTTTCTGAGCTCTCTAGAATATCTATGTCCTCTCAAATCTGTTCTGCCCAGAAGCTAATAGTAGTACAAAAATAGCTTTTGCTGTCTGCATGGCTTTTCTTATTTGTATTCTGAGGAAAATCATTTAGACACAGAAGCAGAAAGCTCCACTTATTTGCATTCATTGTGTCCACAGAAAATGTACAGTGCACATGACTGCCCAGCTTCAAAGGGATAATAAAAGTACCAATTTGCTGAACTGTAAAGACAGCAACTCGGGTTAAATTCAGTTGCAATTTAATA
Source organism: Grammomys surdaster (assembly GCF_004785775.1). NCBI lineage: Eukaryota > Metazoa > Chordata > Mammalia > Rodentia > Muridae > Grammomys > Grammomys surdaster. The sequence goes on along the minus strand of NW_021621338.1, from coordinate 15,807,923 downwards.
CAAATGAAAGAGGACTTTGCCACAACTACAATGAAGACGTTGGTTTGACCAGGTTTGAAGCACCTAGAAGACACCCCATTGGGTGTTTGAGGAAGTTTCTAGAGGAGGTTTAACCCATCTGAATGTGGCACCGGCACACAGACAGGAACTCCAGGGTGAATAGAGAGGAAAAGTGGCGAAGCCAGCTGAGCACCGGAGTTCATCTGTCTGCCGCCTGACTCCAGGCCCAGCAAGGCCAGCTGCCTCAAGCTTCTTTCTGCCTTTGTACTTTCAATGCTGTGGTGCACCGTTTTTTGTTGTTTGTTTGCTTGCTTGTTTTGTTCTTGTTTTTTATTTAATTTAATGTGCGTTGGTGTTTTGCCCTCATGTATGCCTGCCTCTATGAGGGTGTGAATCCCCTAGAACTGGAATAATAGACAATTGTGGTCTACCATGTGGGTGCTGGGAATTGAAGTGGGGGTTGTCTAGAAGAGCAGCCAGTGCTCTTAACCACGTAGCCATTTCTCTAGCCCTGCCATGGTGTCCTTTATCCTTCTAACCATGAGTCAAAATAAAGCCTTTCTTAAATGCCTTTGCCAAGTATGTGGTCACAGTGATAGGAAAAGTACTGAATATAGCTGACCTTGTTGTATCTTTATAAGTAGAAAATAATTTGAAAATTACTTCATAGAGGTTTCATCTTTTTCAAAACCTTTCTCCTGAGTATGTGAATGAGTAAAGGCATTCAGTGTCAAAGCTCTTGTTCATTTTGAATACCTGGCTGGAATCCAGACTGGTTGTTCTTGTGATGAGTAATACTTGGTAGACATCTTAATTTACTTTCATAAGAAAGTCTTTTGAACAAAGAACGTGATACTAGACAAATAAAAAAGTATTGATTCTGACTTAAAATCTGTCATTAATTACAACTTTGATCAAAATAGTTGTTCTTTTAAATGTCTTTTAATTTTGATAGGTGTGTGGATGTGGTACGTGTGTGTGTGTGTGTGTGTGTGTGTGTGTGTGTGTGTGTGTATGCTATTCTTCATAAAGAACATTAACACACTCTTCTGGATTTCTTCTGAAGCTAGAATGACAATATTCAAATCTTTCTTCATTTCCTCACAATGAGCAGTTTGAATATTCATGAAATTCACCACTGATTAAAGCACTGCCTCAGAGTAATTTAATTACAGTGTATATTTCAGAAACACTGGTAAGTGCTGAAGTCAAACACGAGCCTTTGCTGAATGTCACCCACTGGGAATAGTTGTTTGGCTTATGAAAAGGGGAGAAAATGGATCTTCCACATTTCTCACAATGAATGTCCACTGTGACTCCTTAAGAGTTATGCAAGGAGGAAGGGATCTTGAGGCAGACAATATAGGCAGATGTGAACATTCTTGTGCCAGCTGTCAGTGCTTGAAGAAAATATAGCCCCTCCTGGACTTTTCTTGAAGTACTTAAAAAAAAAAAACAAGGACCAGATATATTTTAAATAATATTCCTTGGGATCTCCCAAATTGTTCTGAAATATGATGTGTTGTGATGGGTGTGTGTGTGTGTGTCTGTGTGTGTGCGTGTGTGAAATGAGGCTGAATTTAGAGATGAGGTTGCGTTGATTTCGTCCTTCATTCATTCCAAGAGTTATTAGCGAGTGTTACTGTGTGCCATGCTTTCATTTTGGTGTTGAAGAATCAAGAAACAGATTCAAGTCCCTGACCTCATAGAGATTACATTTCTATGGGTGACAGATACAACATATAAGTAGATATGATATGATAGCTGATAGTAAATTTAATATACAGAAGTGAGTGAATGGACTTATTAAGAAGTATGAACTCAAGGAGTAGGCATTTTATACAAAATGGTTGCACTTATTTAATTAATAAAGTAACATTTAAGCAGAGACTTGAAATAATCCAGAGTTTATACCTTGTGCTCATTTATGGAAAGGTAATTTCAGTTGAAGGAATAGCATGTGCAAACCCTTTGAGCAAGCCCGCTGTTTTGCTTTAAACACTTCAATGTTATAAAAAGTTTAAAGATGTCAGCATAGATCAGACTCTGCTTTTAAATTTGAAAATCCCAAGTAAAGTCTATGCACAGCTTTTTGTAACACCACAAACATGTTGCTCATATCTTCCTAAGGAAGGATGGTGATCCTATAAGGTTATAGTGGAGCTGAAAATTTCCTAATCCAGTGTTAAGTAGTCATGGTAACATCATCCTGTAACACATTGTTCATGTGTCTGGGCTGATGCTGCCAGTTCTGTAAACACATTGCTTTCACTTAGGCACAGTATATTATAGGTATAATGGTTGATTTTTGTCAGCTTCTTGTGCTGAGAAGCAACAAAGAGATTAGTTAATCACATAATTTTGATGCCCAAGGGTATTTTCAGTGACTATTAAATCATAAGTGTTCTGCCATAATTAATAGATTAACACTGATGGATTTTTAATATGATGATATTCAGGAATAGTGATATATTAAAATGCAGGGAGCAAGTCACTGGAGTGTGGGCCTTGTGGTGACATCCTTCCCTATCCCCTTCCTATATCTCCATACTCTCAGCCTCCTCTATACCAAGGCATGAAGTCCAGCCTCCACCACACACCCCTGCCATAATGTCCTGCTTAAGAGCATGTGGTCAAGAAACCATGGCTGAACTCTCTAAAACCATGAGCCAAAATTGTGACTCCCTGTAAGTTGTCCCTGCCAAGTGTATGGTTACAGTGACAAGAAGGAACAAGTGCAATATTTCATGGTGATAGCAAATGACTATCTGTTCCTTTATCTCCACCACCCTCACTTTTTATATTTTTACTCATTTTTATTTGACATCTAAGCTGGTAATGTTTATGTGAATTGTCTGGGATTTTTAGCCAGCTGCAGAATTTCCTAATAACTGGCTTCTCGAAGAATGTCATCGTAATCAAGTGATACACAACTATGTTAGAAGTTAATCAGCCTTTGGGTTTTTTTTCACCTATAAGGTAGAAATTTATATAAATTTCTTCTTAGTGAAGTGACTAGTGCAGGTAGAGATTAGCTTAGTGACTTGTACCATACTAAATTCACTATACATATTAGCTATCACCATGAAAAAAATGCTCTGCAGGGAAATTTGATTTATGGGCAACATTTAAACACATGATTGATCATAAGTATTGAAATTGATCTGCTGGGGGAGGGGAAATGGGATAGGAGATTTGTGGAGGAAAAACCAGGAAGGAGGACAACATTTCAAATGTAAATAAATAAAATGATCACTAAAAATAAAAAAAAATATATTGATCTGTCTTCTAAATTCTAGCTGAAAACTATAAGGTGAACAGAATTTTTTTTTTCCTGTGTAATCCTGGACACACTGTTTTCTTCATATAAACATTAACATTGCAAAATGAATGAATTAAATGAAGTTAGAGGAGGCTCTCAAGCTGAAGCTTCCATGTGGTATGATCATTTCTCTCCCTGTCTTAGATGTCAACTCCACAGGAAACTTCAGATTTGCTTCTGGAAAAGATATTAAGGGACTTTACCCTCAAGCCCAGCCCTCAAGAAAAAGTTGATCTTGAAGTATAGAGTTTGGTGGTTGAGAACTCTTCCTATGGGGTGTGCTGATCAGGTAATAAGGCTTTCCTGAAAGGTTGTCTGATGACATGCACATATGAGGATGTTTCCCTAAGCTCCTGATGGCTTGCTATACTTTCAGAGTGCTCTATCTATTACATGGGTTTAACTTTGACACATGAACTGGATTCCATCTCCAGACTAAAAATGTCATCCCAACCATTCCTCCTTAATCTTATCTCATATGTCTGCCTCCCAATGAGCAGGCACTTCCTAAGTTCTCTCAGACTAAGTATGGTGATGGGAGTGGTCAGAGGCTATATGATAGACAGCAGGCAGAAGAAGAAGGAGTTCATGGAGGATCATTCTCTCATGGAATAACTTACTCTCCTAAGTTAGGAAAGAGATGGAGCTGGGAATCAATGATCAAGGCTATATCACATGTGCTGTCCTTTTCCACCTTTGAGTTATAGAAAACTTGCTTCCTCACCTACTCTTATATTTAAGGAAACATAAATGAAACTGTTAGTATTGAAGAGATAGCCACCTGAGTGGAGAGAATATTGTGGAAGGTGATGTTAGCATTGAAAGCTATTAGTGTTAGCTCAAGTAAACTGTTCCAAGAAATACCTCATCTCATATTACAAACCTCCCTGATTCTTTGTGTAAAAATTATCATACTCCTAGAAATGTTCACTGGCCCATACCGACTTTAGCCAAGTTTTCAAATGTCTGTGTTCAGTGTGGTTTGAATCAGAACGACTCCAATCTACCCAGATGTTTGATCACTCTTTAGATGATTTAGAAGGTGTAACCTTGCTAGAGGAAATGTGTTACTCAAGGTGAGCTTTGGATGTCTATATTGTTACCCTATTTCCAGTTCTCTCTCTCTTCTTGGAGCTTGTATTTAAGATATCTTGTACTTGCTGACATGGTTTCCCACCATCATGGACTTGTATCCCTCTGGAAGCATAAACTCAAATAAACTCCTTCCTTCTGTAAGTTGCATTGGCCCTGGTGTTTTATCATAGCAACAGAAAACTAACTACTACACCGTGAGTGTTATGCTTCATCTGTAAAATGAGAGGTGATAACTTGCCCAAAGTTCTCCAGTACACCATGCAGTGTAGTTATAGGGTATGGCAGCAACTGTTATCAAGGCAGTGCTGAATCCAAATCATCTTGGTGTTATTCAGAATTCAAAGGTTGATTGTTTGTTTTATGTGTTGTTTTTGTTTTTTCTTTTCCTACAGCTTGAAAAAACTGAAAATTGATTGGTACCTAAATAATTATGAAATGGAAAATATAACAAATGGGCACAGAATTTACAGAGAGTATATTTTAGATGTTTTTGATGCCTACTTAAGAATTATGATCATATAGTTGACAATAAGTCTCATCTGTTTTTCTTGAAACTCTTATGCATGTTCTTTTAGCTTCTATTTGTGGAATTCTCATGGGGAGAAGAATCTATCCTGGGAAGTCTGAGTCAGTAACAGCATGGGACATGTGAGATAGAGGCTTTGCAAAATTTGAGTTGAGACCAAAATCCATTGTACTAATTAGATACTGGAGTCTTTGCATAATTACACATGCTCAAGGGACATGACAGTGCTAGCTGTCTCTCATGGCTGCTGTCGTGTAAGCACTGAAACAAATTCCACTGTAATGAGTACCATCTCTGTGTTTGCAGCTTGGAGATGCAGTGATATCATCACAGAATAATGATTAGCTGAATCTCAGAGACGCAGTTTTCCACCCTCTTACCCCCTGCATTTTATTTCATTGTTATCAAATGAAGTAGAGAAAGTAATCACCTTAAATTCTGTAAAATCTAAGTCCTTAGTCAGATGAATTGCTATATAAGTCTTGAATTACATTCAATATGCTTTATGGTCATTTAACATAATATTTTGCATGCCAATAAGTAATACAAGATACAAAATGCTAGTGTATTCATGATAATACAGTCATTCACTTGTATAGGTGAAGACATGGAAAACCATAAACTGTGAGAATATTTTCAGCTACCAAGCTTATAAGATATAGAATAGATGTTAAACATATTCTATGTTATAAACACAGTATTTGAAGCTGTGGAAAATGACATACCCTGTGAAAGATAGAGACAGTATAACTGTTGTAGAGGGGAAGGTGATGACATCCACCAACACTGAAAGCATGCTCTTTGTCCAAGGAACTCCCATGATAAGGTTTTCATTGTTATATTCAAACATAAATCTTAAGCTTTATGAATAGTTATATTTATTGTAGCTTTTCACAACAATAACAGAAGTAAAAGAGACACAAATATCTGTGAGCACTAATAATCAGGACACAAACATATTAGATAGCATCTTACATCATTTCTTCTTTTGGTTTGAATTTCTTTTTAATCTAGTGTATTGTATGACTTACTTCAGGGGACACATGGCACAGACAAATGCAAATAAAAATGAAATAGAGAATGTTTGCTTTTCCATTTTCAAAGACCAGATCCTGACATAAACAGAATGTTAGAAAGCTTGTGCAGTTGAGTAAGAAAATCTTGTTCCCATAGATTTAAGGGGAAAAATCCCTAGGCTTTGAGGGTGAGACAGCATTAGAGGTGAATCAAAGAATTATTTTTCCATTTAAGGCTGAGTCTCAGGGTGAAAGTTAACAGGATCATAGATTATTTTTGGTTGAGTAACAGAGAATAAAATTAGGAAAATGACAAAGCCCTTGACTACATAAGAGTTCTTGATGTGGGGCTGAGGATAGAGTGGGTAAGCTGTGTGATGTGACTAAAAGCTGCATCTGAGAGAGCCTGTGAGGATTCCCTCAAATTCCATGCACTGTTGCAGTGGGAAAACCCAAAGGCCTGAATTGGAACCAGCAGTGACCGGATTTTACAGGAATCATCACTGAGAAGGATGCATGATAGCACACAACTCTGCAGTTGCCCACTCTCATGGAAAGTCACCAAGGTCCTCATGTCAGGTGCCTCTGTCAAGTGCCTTCTCGGTTCCTTCTCAGTTCTACAGAAGACTTGCAAAATTCAGCCAGAGAATTAAAAATATGATTTGAGAGATTTGAGAGATGTATGACCACCCAAGAGAATGGAATCCTCACAGAAATAAAGTTGAGCAAAGAAAATTCAGTGCCTACCGTAGCTCTTCTTGTAAAATGATATAACTTCTCACAGCTCAGAGCAGTCAGGAATACATGCTGATTAAAATTAGTGAGACATGTAAATATCTCACTAGACATCTGATAGAAAAGAGCTATAATTTAAATGTTAAAAAAGAGGGTTAGACTATCATTAGTTCAGCAGTTCCTTCATTGGGGTAGCACAAAGACAAAGTAGAAACAATTCAGATAGCTTGTATTGCCATTGCACAAACAAAGTAAAATTTAAAAAAAAAACCTTGAGCTAAACATTACAAAGATACCAATGACACGATATACTTCACTCTCTAGAGACTGCAGCTTTTATTTATACCATGTCTATACAGACTTCCCTTAAGCTAAGGGCATGCATTTGTTTTATAGTAAATAATAAAGTATCCCCTTTGTACTATACCATGTCTTGTAACCCATTCTACTGCATTAAGATTCCAGTAATGCAGTGATTATCTTGATAATTCAGGACAAAATGAACAAAACCACATGACTTTGGAAATACCTTTGGAATGTAGCAGAAAGATTTCAGACAATTTCTTAGTTTTCTTTTGCTCTCTCGAGGAAGTATCCCATGTACCTTTAAGGAAAACTTTTCTGTATCACACACCAAAGAGGATATGTAAGTTTTTCTAAATGTAAATCTACAGGAAACTTTGCTAAAACTGTATTAATAATCAAAATGAGGATGGATGGCTTCACAGACTAGATACAGTCATGTATTTTCATGTTCCCCAGCATACAGACATGAATGCTGGCAACTAGCTTTGAGGAAACCAGAACTAATATGTATAGATAAGTAGGGATCATTTTGAGTTCATCTTATAGTTATTTCAAACACATCTGTTCAGTAGATTTGCTAACCCCTTTGGACTTGTACTGTCATGGCTATAAGCTCCAGGGCTGAAATGATTTCTCTGAAGTGGATACCAAATTACAGTGAATGAGTGAAATTGTTTATTTTTGAGAAACATAGCCACTTGATGAACTTAAGTTGGACTCATCAATGTGTAACTATATGCTGACAATGATAGTTTGCTTTATGCATGCTGAAGCAGCAAGGCTATTAAAGACCATCTTACGGAAACCTTGTATATTGGATAGAATGCCACACCCTGCATAGCTTGGTCCTGGAAACCTGACAGGGACAGCGGGGAGATGAAGAAAGATCAGAGATACCTGAAGCAAATCTGGGATTAAATAGACTGTGTGCTCAGTGGGGGAATGAAGAAAGAACAGACATACCTGCAGTAAAGCTGGGATCCAATGCATTGTGCGCTCTGATAGAGGCAAACCAACAGCAATCCAGAATCCATCATATTTATTTTATATATCTGGAACTGGGTTTATTGTATGAAGCTGAATGAAGAGGCAGGCTTAGCTAATCTAAGTAGGAGGTCTCTGTAGAAGATCAGTCTCAGGTTACCGTCATCCTGGAGGAGAAACTTAGGCTTGGTAATTATTCCATACATTGATCAATTGTTCATAAATTATACTAGGGCTAGAGGAAGACGTCTCCATTCTCGTGCCTCTGAGGCACTGGGGTCCTTGATATGGCTGTGCTTATGTCAATAATATGCAGGACTTCATCTGCTCCCCTAAAGAGAGGGTCTTGCTATGTGTAGCTCAGGCTGGCCTCAAAGTTTCCATCCCTCTTGACTCTTAGATCCTGAGTGGTGGTTATATCATTCATGGTCATCATCTTCTTATGATTTTCACCATCATCCTATCAAGCTTTAACTTCATATATTCGACATTAAACACTTTATGTATCTATTGCATTTAGTGTTTTAGGCTATACAAACTCAACACACTATTAATAAGAACAAAATCATAATAAAATTGTTTTACAGCAGCCACATGAAACTTGCTAAATAAATAGGTAATAGTTATAGAAGTCTTCGAGTGACCAGGTTTTCCTCTACACAGGGCCTCCTCACACATGCCTTTGAGGGGCTTGTGAAACATTATGATTTCTTCTCAAGTTGGAAGAAAACAATAGTTACAATCTAGCTTGAATTCACAGTTATACCAACAACACCATCAAATACAAGACTATGTGATTTTGTAAAGACAGAGCCCAGGACATCTGCTGTGGCCCTGGGTCCTTCTGCAGTACAGTAAGAACAAAATGCAGAGTGAGCAACACTGGAGCTATTTACTGGGTTCACTGAAACCTATAGAGCTCAGTGTGTGCCCCAGCAGTTATGAAAGAAAGCTCAACCTGCCTTCCAAAAGGAATACACTGGAGTAGATAAGAACAGTCACAAAAACAAACAAACAAACAAACAAACAAACGGAAGCTTCAAGTAACCCATTCTCTCTATGTTCATTGGGGGAACAGGATTCACAGGGTTTTATTGTGTTCCACATATAAGACAGGTATCATGATCTGTGAATAGGGCCTTAGCAGAAGGGAGAGTGAGGGTCTTTGCTAAGCAAACACAGAAGGAGGGCATGAACAAATGAGGTGAGGCAGAGGCAACACAGTGAAGTCTAGGAGTCTGAAGATGAGACAACCTCCCAGTCAGGTCCCAGCAATGTGGACTTACTTGGAGAATCTGTGGTCCCTTAACCATACTCTGTCAGAGAGATGTTAGCAAGGGAGAGAAGATCAAAGGGCAGCAGAAGGCAGTCCTGCCATCCCCAGCGGGAGACCCTGCTTTCACAGGACTTTTATATTTTAACCTGGCTTGCAAAGCTGTTTGTTATACATTGTAGTTATGAATATCAGAATCTAGATAATGTATGACGTTGCCATACATTTCTCTTCAACAGAGAAACCCATAGGTTTACTATGATTCACTCTTCTTTTAGGGGCCTGGAGGAGGTTTGTTTTCCCCGCTAATAAATATTAAAGGAACTGATCCTCCATCCTGCACTCCAGAGAAGGATATTTGTCTATTATTGTCAAGTCATCAAAAATACCCTGAAACAGTTAACTTTATTGATGCTCAGCATACACAGACAGTCTCTCTTGGACAGTCAGAGCTTTGCCCAAGGGAATAACCATTCCTACCATAATCAGGCAGATGTGACGTCCTACTTCTTCATACTAAATCTTAAGTGTGAAAATGACTTCAGGGAGTGTAAAGAGTCACTGATAACAGGACACACTGTCGATGAAAGAAGCCTGGCCATTGAGGATGCTGCTATTGTGATGCAGGAACAGAGATGAGGTCCATGAAGGCATCCTTTCATCAAATTGAAAACATCTCTTAATTTCGCAAATTTGGCTTACTCACATATCTTGTACCTTCAACATTTTCATGCAGATAGATTTTCACTCTTTCCTTCATAAGGGAAGCAAATATGATTCTGTCTCAGATACACAACCTGTGTGGAATGGTCATAGGCCCTGTAGACATGTGTTTCTGTATCATAAGAAGCCTCCTAGACACAGAGCTCATGTAGATCTGGATGCCTTCTCGACATTGCTATGAACAGTTCTCTTACAGGCTGTGGGACAGCTTGGTGTGTTCGTAGGGGCTGAACTGTTGGAGGTCAACAATGGATGTATCAAATGCTGCTCCTCTGTGAGCACACATTGTCAACTGGAAGAACTGGAGCTGAGAGCTCCTAGATCCTGCACTGCCTACGATGACAGCTTCCTGTACAGGGACTAGAAACATGCAGGGAAAATAAGCCACTTGCCTTCTGGACTAATCAGTCATTCCATGACACACACAAGACATGTTTGATTTTAATAATTTCTGCATATATAAAATATTCAAAGCAAATATGAATACTTTGAAAACTGAGGTGAGTAGATATTTGTCAATATTTCCCCAAGAATAAAGTTACACAATACCCCAATCAGTACCAATTCGATGTCTCAATATCATATGATCAAAGTGTGTGGTATCTTCAGCAATAGTACCTTAAGTTCTGGAGGACGGTCAAGAGCAATGGCAATTTGCTGTATTGTTTTGGAGGCTCTCCAGGATGCCACTGACCAGCAACTTGTGGTATCCTACATGTGGCACTGGAATTTTTAATTAGATAGCCTATGGCTTCAGGAGAAAACGTTATCCTTTTTGTACAGTAACTCCAGTTGAACTTTATATGGATATAAAAAGTCTGTATATAAAGCTTATAAAATACTGGGTCTCCATATGGCTTTTTCAAACAATCCTTCGTGTTTCTTATCCCTTCTCTGACCCACTTTCCATCCTCTGCAGTTGAGCCTCATCCCCATTATTGCTCCTTTCCCTTTTATGGTTCCTTCTTTAAGATTTTTTTCCCACTCCCTCCTACCTAACATTAATGATTCTTCTCCAATTTCACGGATTCTACATGTACTCTACGTTGAACACATACATCTAAAGATTTGATGCTAAGTTTCATATATGAGCAATCAAGTGAGAATTTTGGTATTTGGATATATACCCAAAAGTGGTATAGTTGTGTCTTGAAGTAGATGGATTTGAAGCTTTCTGAGAAACCACCATATAGATGCCATGATGGCTATATGAGTTTGCACTCCCACCATCTATGGAGGACCGTTCCCCTTCTTCCACAGCCTCGCCAGCATAAAGTGTCACTTGTATTTTGATCTTAGCCATTCTGGAAGGTGTAAGATGGAATCTAAAAATCATTTTGATTTGCATTTTTCTGATGGCTAAGAATGTTGACCATTTTTAAAAATAGTTTCTTAGCTATTTGTGTCTCCTTTATTGAGAATTCTGTTTAAGTCTGTATTTCATTTTTAAATTTGATTTTTTTATCTAGTTTCTTGAGTTCTTTATATATTTTGAATATAAAGCCCTTTATTAGATGTGCAGTTTGTAAAACTCCGTTCTATAGGGTGCCATTTTGTGCTATTTACAGTGTCCTTTACCTTACAGAAACTTTTCAGTTTCATAAGGTCCCATTTATTAAGTTTTGTTCTTAGAGTCTGTGCTATTAGTATTCTGTTCAGAAAGTGATCTCTTGTACCTATGCGTTCAAGGTAATCTCCTACTTTCTACTGTTTCAGGTTCAGTGTATCTGGTTTTATGCTGAGGTCTTTGATCCACTTGGACTTGTCTTTTGTGCAGAGTAACGAATCTTTTCTTCTACATGCAGACATCCAGTTAGTCCAGCACCATTTGTTGAAAATGGCGTCATTTTTTTCTCTCAGTGTATATTTCTGGCCTATTTATAAAAAAAAAAAATCAGGTGTCCATATATATGCAAATTTATGTCTGGGTCTTGAAGTTGATAAACATATCTGTTTTCATGCCAATAACATGTATCTTTTATTACTTTAGCTCTGTAGTATAACGAATCAAGGATAGTAGTGCCTCTAGCAGTTCCTTTATTGATCTGGATCAGTTTAGTAAACTTGGGTTTTTTTTTCCATATGAACTTGAGAATTGTCCTTTTAAAGTCTATAAAGAATTGTGCTGGAATTTTGATGGGTATTGTGTTGAATCTATAGGAAATTTCATAAAGTACAGAGAAGAAAGTATATTTTTTTATGTTCAAAAAATGCTCCATAAATAGCTTTTAGGTCCATTTGGTTTATAATGTCTATTACCATTGCATTCCTCTGTTTAGTTTTTGGCTAGAAGATCTGTCTATTGATGAGGTATTGAAGTATCCAACCATCAGTATGTAAGTTGTTGATATGTGGTTTAAGCTGTAGTAGTGTTTTGTTGTTTCTTTTTGTTTGGATTGGTTTTGTTTTTCAAATTTGGGCACCCTTCTGTTTGTGGCATAGATGTTACAAAGTAAAATGTCATCTTAGTCGACTTTTTCTTTTGATGAGTATGTAGTGTCCTTCCCTATCTCTGATAACTAGTTTTGGCTTGAACGTCTATTTTATTAGGTATTAAAATGGCTACACAAGTTTGTTAGTTAGTTACTTTGCTTAGAATATCTTTTTCAAACATTTTATCCTGAGCTAATGTCTATCCTTGATGTTAAAGCATGTTTCTTGGATGCAACAGGATGGATCCTAATTTCAAATCCACTCTGTTAGTTGGTGTCTTTTTATTAAGAAATTAAAACCTTGATATTGAGAGATATCAATAACCAATGATTACTGATTTTATTTTGGGGGGTTGGTGTCATTGGGGTGAGTGTGTGTGTGTGTGTGTGTGTGTGTGTGTGTGTGTGGTCGTCTTTTCATAGATTTCCTGGAGGTTTTGAGTCGGGAGGTTTTGTTTTATTTTTGTTGTTGTTTTAACTTTTTATTTTTACTGATATATCAATTTCTTCTGTTATATCTTCAATCTCTAAGATTCTCTCTTCCATATTCTGACAGTGAGGCTTGAAGCTGTAACTCCTGTTAAAATTCCTAAATCTTTAATCTTTAATCTCTAGGATTCCTTCAGTTTGTTTTCTTTATTGGTTCTGTTTTCATTTGCTGGTCTTGAATAGCATGTATGTATGTATGTATGTATGTATGTATGTATGTATGTATGTATGTAAATTATCTATGTTTTCCTGAATTTCTTTAAAGGACTAATTCATTTCTTCCTTAAGAATTTCTGCTATCTTCATATAGATGATTTTAAGGTATTTTTCTTGAGCTTCATCTATGTTATTTAGGGCCTGCTCTGGTAAGATCGCTTGGCTCTGGTGGAGGCATTGCCCTATCATTTTTGTTTGTTTTGTTTTGTTTCTATGCTGGCATCTATGCATCTGGGGTTGGTATGATTATATGGTTAGGTGCTGATTTCAGAATTTGTCCTTGTTGGATGGATATTTTGATTCTTGGTTTCTGTTTCCTCTCTGAATTTTTGAAGAGTGTAACGTCTGTATGTTAACAGTCTACTTTCCTGGCCTGTGCAGCTACAATGCTCATAAGGAATGCCTGGTGGTGTTGGAGGCTGGGATACGGGTATGAGTTGTGGGAAGCAAGGTTGGAGGAGGTCTTCATGATCCCTTGGGGATGGAGTCAGAGCGAAAGGAAGACTGTAGCACATGAGACTTGGGGATTGAGTCTGGGGAAACACAGCAAATCCTGAGAATAAGTAACCTATAGTGATTTTGATGATACTCATTGGTCTTGATTTGGGGAGACTCTTTCAAATGCCCCCACCCTCATCTCTCTCTTTCTCTTCCTCTTTTTTCTCTTGTATCACAAGAATACATTCTTTTTTCCTTTCTTCCCTTCATCTCTCTTTTTACTAATTTGAAGGGTTTATTATTTTAACCTATCCTTTATTTCTGGCAAGTAACCTATGTAATTGTAGCCTTCCTCTGCATATTATTTGCCAAGCAGGTATAAAAATGCATTGCAGTATAATTTAGTAAAAACCCAATTTTAGGTATTAAATTTCTGCTTCTGTCTGGGTGAGCATATTTAGCACTGACCCTGCCCTTTCACAGAGCTCAGGGACTGAGGCAGGCAAGAGCACATGCACAGGGTGACACAGAAGTCAATGTTCTAGTGTCTCAGATTTGAAACTTTCAGTGCTCTAGAGGTGGTGAGGCCAAGGAGAGCACAGCTGATAAACTAGGCTGACTAAATTTCATGCATTTATTCAGAGCCCCAGACTGTTTATTAACTCTGAGGGTTAAGAAGGTTAACAGGAGTACAGTTTTCATGAGTTCAAGAAGTATACACCCACCAGGACAAGCCACACTTCTCAAAACCACATTTTACCCATAGAGGCATATAAACATTTGACTGAATCCATGACACTTGGGAGGAGCACAAAAACACATTCAAAGAACAGTTCTGTGTTTTGAAGACACCGAGGTCATAAGACTCGTGTGTTGCTTCCTTGGAGTGTTCTCACACGCGCTCAGAATTCTCCTCACATGATTCCATTCTTGGCCGGTGTTCCAACTGAAACAATTGCCAATTATTTTTTACTTAAAAGTTGAAGGGAAAAAAATTTGTGATCTCAAGAGAAAGCAGAGTATTTCAGGTGTGGGTTTAGCCTGGGGAAAAGCAACTAAGTAGGTTTGTAAGAATTGCTAAGCAAGGTTTGTTTTTCATAGGTGCCAATGCTATTTGTAATGTTAAAAAATAAGCTCTAAAGACTCTATAGATAATGCGACACAATAGATACATGTAGCACTACTTCTATTACGTTTATTAATTATATGGTAGAACCTAGATACTCTTTTTTATCCTTATCATCCATAAGATTTTTTCATATGCATTTCCCCCTAAAACAAAGAATAAAATGACTGAAAGAAAAATTATGTTTTATAAAAATGTCTACCTAATTTCTACTTATATTCAATAGTGATTTATTTGTAATTGTGTGTGTGTGTGTGTGTATGTGTGTGTGTGTACATGGTGTTGCATACATGTTACAGTACATATGTGGAGGAAAGAGGACAACCTCATTTGTCACTCTTATGCTTGTGGCAGAATCTCATGCTCACAGCTGAGTGTGCCAGGCTGTCCCTGGAGCAGCACATCTCCCTGTAGGAGTACTGAGGTAACAGTTGCACACAAGTATCTGGCTTTACACAGAATCCCAGGATCCCAACACAGGCCCCCATGCTTGCACAGTAAGTGCTTTATCCACTGAGCCTTAACCTCAGCTCCAGAGACATTAAGAAAAAAAACTTTTACATTATATAATCTCTAGAAATATATGTGTCTGGAATTTCTGCCAAGACTTTTTAGTGTGTTTAGTGCTGATGCTTGCAAGTGTTCTATCACTGAGTATTTTTCTATCTCCAAGAAGAACTTTTAAAATGAACCAATATTACCTTCAAGAGAAATTCCTAGATCAACTGACAGAAAGGAGTTTGAGACTCAAAGAAGAGAAAATTGGAAAAATAAAGAAAAGAGAATTTTGAAAAGAAGGAAGTATGAGACAATTGTGTGCTTTTTGTTTATTTTTAAGGGCACATGTTGTGAATATCAGTTGTCACATAAAGTTCTGGGGTGGTCGGTCTGTTAGTCAATACCCATATTGACATGTTTCCTACCAGATACCTGAGCTATGTGTTTTATGTTTATTATTACTCTCTTCTTGCAGAGTGGTGGGATTCTAAAAATATTATATTTCATGGAGAAGAAAGTTGAGCAAAGATGGGATGGCTCACCATGTCACACAACCATCATGTTCTTTCATATGCAGACTCATTTTTCATTACAGTAAGTGCATGCACATGTGGATGTGAGTGGGACTGCATGACACTA
Organism: Grammomys surdaster; assembly: GCF_004785775.1. Lineage (NCBI taxonomy): Eukaryota > Metazoa > Chordata > Mammalia > Rodentia > Muridae > Grammomys > Grammomys surdaster. The sequence goes on along the minus strand of NW_021621338.1, from coordinate 15,792,105 downwards.
TAGGGCCATACTAGATGGGAAATGAAGCTTCTGAGGATGGGCAAAGAGGAAATATGTGGCTTGGAAACATAAAGGGTGTCACTGGAGATAGAAGGGTATGAGAGTGACAGGAAGACAAGAGACAAGAGGGGGAGGGCAAGACCAGCAACAGCAAATTATGCATGAAAATTCCATAAAGAGACCCTGTGCATGCTACTTAACCAATAAAAATGACAGCCTCTTGCTCTCTCCCAACCCAAGAAGAACTGGAGGAGTCGGGATGCAATGAACTCAGTCAAACTGAGACTGACCTTGTATTACACTGTCCCTTCTGCTGACCTCTTCCCTGGGGAAGAACCAGAGCTAACTGGGCTGCCTCAATCTTGTTCAAATCCTAGAGGGGATGTGGCAGGAACTCAGAGCTGTTTGTACTCCAAGAGTGTTTGGAACACCAAAATGACGAGCGTTTACGAAACCAGCTAATGGTAAGAGGCAGAAATGGGCTGTCAGTCTCTGAGACTGGGAGGGGTTTTCTGTGTTTTGCAGTGCTCATACAATAGTAATTCTAAGAGAATATGCTGTCCTTCCTCCCTGCCTCCCAAGACCTTTTGTTTATATTCCAGCAAGAAACACATTTTTACCAACAGCTTGTGATGTATTCAATAGAAACTGCACAGTATCCTTTTCTTAGAAAGCTGTGGGGAAGGAAGAAAATACTGACTCCGCTGTTTACTTTCCATAAAACCTTAGCTAAGGCTTTAACTTTTTGAGTTTAACTTTTCTTGCATGTGCCATGGGATGACAGTAGCACGTGCTTTAAGGCAGAGAACAGAGCTAAGTGAGAGAGTGGTGGCCTGTGGGGTGGAGGCCTGTGGAGCACTTGCCTGCTGCCTGCTACCTACTTAACATACTGTTACACTGTTACTATAATTTCAGTTGTTACTGTGATGCCCTGGGGTCAATGGCAAATAGTTCAATAATAGCTTGGTGTTCTAGTTTGCATTCACTGAAGCTGCAAATTTTACACAATTCTCTTTGATTTAAAATTCATAAATAGTCATTTTATGATATGAGTTCTTAATATATATATTAATATATATTAATGCTCATTAAGTGACTTTTATAATTCTATGTATATAGTCACCAAACACTAGTGAACCCAATTTTATGAAAAAAAATAACTGTACATAAGCCATAGCTTAACCCCAACACAATAATGGAGGGAGAGCTTAATATTTGCCTTTTATCAACAGACAGATCATGCCAACAAAACACAAACAGAGAAACATCTCGGTCAAATAAAATCACAAATCAAATGAATATATTAAATAGCTACAGAGTGTTCCATCCAAACACTGCAGAATACATATTCTTTTCATAATTCCATGAAACTTTCTCTAAAAGAGATGATATAGAATATAAAACAGGGCAAATTAAAATCATTTGGTGCATTCTATGTGACCACAATGAAATAAAATAAGAACTAGACATCAGGAAAAACTACAGAACACATACAAATCCACAGAAACTGTACATCACACTACTGAATAATTAAGGCTTATCAACGAGATCACAAAGGAAATTTCAACCTTTCTAAAGCAAAATGAAAATGAAAAGACAATCTACCCAACCCCATGGCAGGATAAAAACTTTCCTAAGATAAAACTTTATAGGTACAACCACTTACACTATAATATCAGAGGGTCAACGAGATGGCTACCTGTTCATACAAAGGACCAGGGCTCGGTTCCTAGCACCCTGGTTGGGTTGGGTAGTTCACATCTGTTTGTAACTGCAATTCCAGGTGATTCCATTCTTCTGATTTCCAAGGGTGTTAGCACACAGGTGGTGCACATACACACACACACACACACACACTGAAATACACATAAAATGAACATTTTGGTTTGGAAAAATTGCTGAATGGTTACCAGCACTACATGCTCTTCCAGAGGACCAGGTTCAAGTCTCAACACCCAGCCAGATAGTGGTGGTACCTGCCTTTAATCCCAGCATTTGGAAGGCAGAGGCAGGCAGATCTCTGAGTTTTGGGCCAGCCAGGACTACAGTGTGAATTTCAGGAAAGCTAGGAATACACAGAGAAACCCTGTCTCAAAAAACAAACAAAAATAAAAATCAAGTCCTAGCATCCATATGGCAGCTCACAACTGTCCTTAACTCCAGTTCTATGAAATCTAATACCCTCTTCTGGTCTCTGCTGGCACTGAACACACATGATATACAGATCCAAAATTAGTAGAAGAAAAGAAATAATTAACATCAGAGAATAAATTAATAAGGTTAAAATGGATAAAAATACAAAGAATGAATGAAAACACAAACTTCTATAAAAAAGATAGATGGTTTGGCGAACCTTAGGCAAATATACCTGAAGAGAGAGAGAAAACCTAGACGAACCATATTATCAATGAAAGGAAGACATTATAATAGATTCTAATGAAATTCAGAAAACTATTAAGACATATCTTGAAAACTTATATCCTACTACAATGGAAAATCTGAAGAAAAGAATGAATGAGTTTTTAAATATATATGACCAACGAGAATAAATAAAAAAAGAGATAGAAATGTAAACACATCTAGAACAAGCAATGTGAAGCAGTGATTCATAACATAAACATGGATATGGAAATGTACCTGTCATATGTTGCCATGGAGTTCTTTGGCTAAATATCCAGGACTAGGGGTGGCTGGGTTATGTGGTTGATCCATATGTAGTTCTTTGAAGAACCTTCAAACTGATTTCCACAGTAGCTGGACTTCTATATTCACAGAAGGCATGAAAGTTCCCTTTGTTCTGTGTGCTTCTCAGCTTTTGTTGTTTGTTTTTTAAATGACAGTCATTCTAAGTGGTATGAGACCTCAATATAGGTTAGTTTTCACTTCTCTGATGACTAGTGAGGTTGAACATTTTTCATGCATGTAATATGGCCTTCGGACTTCATTCTTTAAGAATTGTCCATTAATTTGATTAGCTATTTACTGATTGGGCTGTTATTTGTTATTTAGTTGACTTATATAATTTGTCAAGTTATTGGTATAGCCTAGATATCATTTTTTGTCAACAAAGAGTATTTCTGTAAAGGGTGACATTGAAATTTTGATGGAGATTGCTTCATCTCACTATCGCATTCAATAAATACTGACTTTAGAATTTTAAGCTTTGAGTATTTTCTAGTAGAGTGCAAGCTTTCCAGAGGTGGGAGTCTCAGCAAGTAGGGGCAGATTAGAACTCAGCCATGTTAATATACTTCAAGCTCTCAGCCTTTACTTACTGAATGAGAAAGCTAAGGCTGCTATGCCTTGTGGCCATTTACTCCTTTGGAGATGAGTTCTCTTCCTAAAGGCTGCTGGGAATAAACTCTGGTCTTTATTGTCTAAACATCACCCTCCACTCCCCTCTCCATCCTTGGACATAAAAATTAAAATATCTCCTAACACTATCAATAAAGTAAAGAAAGACTTAAGTCTCCCTCTATTGAGAATAGGCTTCTCTGAAATAAGGTAGATAAATTGCCTTGCTGGGCCAAATGAACTATTTAAAGTTATGAATCCCTCTCCTTAAGTTAAAGAGATCTGGAAACTACCTGAGTTCCATAGTCAATATAGAGCACTGAAATAGATGCTTCATCAAAGTTAGCCAGGTAATTGAGCCCTAGCAGTATGTGTCTTATAATAAGATGGAACTAGTTTTTATTCTCTTGGGCCAAAAGAAAACGGATAATCTTAAGTTACCGGAAAGAAAATATGGCAGTGTTGATGTCATCTGTCTCTCTATTCCCAACCTAGTTTGTAGGGAACCCAGTGTTATTCCCACGTGTGAATAGAGAGGTTCTAACTCCAAAGTCTACAAAATATTAGCATTGCAAATGCAATATGCAACACACATTTTTTTGTTTATTTTGGTGATGCAGCTGTTGGAAACGTATACATCTGTGGAATGTGAAAAGAAACCTTTGACAATGTGCCATTGTTGTCTAAGCTATTACACCCTCGTCTGGCAGTTTCACATGATGTTTGGAGAACTGGAAAAATATGTTATCATATTAGAAGTGTTGCGTGTGAAGAGAGATCTGAGAGAATAGATACACTTTTCATACTTCATTAGTGCCAAGGTCTCAGTCCAAATGATCTTCAAATGGGCAACAAGTGCATAAATCCTTCCCTATCTAGAGCTTCAAATATAGAGACAAACTTCTGCAAGTTACCTATGGTTAGGTATGCTATCCATACAGGAGAGCAAGCTGGGATATAGCTTAAATGAAATACAGGAAACAGTGCAACCCAGGAGCAGAAATGAAACTCAATTGACAGTATTCTGACAATTATCATCACTAAATTTAAGCATGAGACAGTAGACCCAGCAAGCTCATTGACAATTATGCAAAGAGCAAGGATGACATTCTAAAATGCAGAGACAATGAGATCAAACCGACCTAAAGCAGAATCTTTCTTTCTCTACACTGTACGAAATCTGTTTCTTCAGCTAAGGTTGATTGTGGTAACAATAACAACAAAAACCTTAATATCTCAATTTAGAGTTCCCAAAGCATTTCTCATTCAGCTTCATATTTACCCTGGCTCAGCTGCAGGTCTGATCTATACCAGCCTTCTGTGTGAACCCAGGCTGTCAATGATGCCTCTATATAAGTCTGCCCTGCCCTGCTTTTGGTAGTTCGAGGGATCAAACCAGGCCTTGAGTATGCCAGACACGTGTTCTACCACTAGACTGTAGCCACAGTCTCTGCGAAGAAATTATACTCATCATCATTTAGTGTTAGGAAATAAGACAGAGGGTAGATAATATAAAGTTTCCTAAACTTGTTCTCAGAATGTATCCTCAGAAATACATGCATTGCCTCTGGACCAAAAGGAAGGTGCACTATAAAGAGTGGATGGCCAGCACTACAGTCTGGGCCTTTATATGTTCACAGCTGCTTGTGGAAAGATGTAATTATCGAGCAAGTTTAAAGTATGATGTACTATCCTACCGAGGCTACAAAATATGCTAGAATCCTCATAGCAAGAAGCTACAGTGAAGACTCGGTATTATGTGTTCTGTTTTATAGATGAAAAGAAACAGGCTCACCTACCTGTTCATAAACACGCAACTGAGGATACTGGGTACTAAGTATTTGATTGTGCTCCCTCCTCCCATGCACTTTGTAGTTCCATAATGGCTTCTTTTAAACACAGTTGCTTCTCACTGTTTTAGATCCTGTCTGCATGAAGGAAGAGCAGTAGGAATAAGGGACAGCTGCAGATGGTGCAACTATCTTGTTGGGGTTCCCACTCTTGAGATTTCTAGATTCTCTTTAATAAAATCCATTGACGCGGAAGGGTCTGTTCTAAACGCCCCCTTTCTTGGCTAGTTTTGTCTCTTCTTACAGATTAGAAACCATTCCTTTCTATATTTACCCACTCCTAAATATTAAACACACCCCTACTTCTACACACACCAAGCCTTTTTGGCAAATCTCTGTAGTAAACAGATGGACTCTCCGTGTTGCTGGGAGACCACTTCGTATGTAGAATCCAGTCCAAAGGGAGGAGAAGGAAGGGCAGCATAGTGTGGCGGGTATGAGCATCTCTCGTCCCCTCCCCTCTTCTCCTTCCTCTATGCTTTTTGTGACTCCCCTTTTAATTCAGTTCTGGCTCATTGCCTGCTAGCTGAACAACACTGAGCAGGTCACTTCCTCTCAGTAAGCTCCAGCTTCCTCATCTCAAGACTGAGAATAATAATGTTATTAACCCGTGGGTGTTTTGTGAATATTTAACGAAATAATGTCGGTCAAGCTCTTAGCAAGGTGTTTCCTTGGTTGACAAAACTAAGTTGCTGCTGTTTATTACAGTCGGCAAAGTTGACCCATTAAGGGGTGAGGGTAAACTACTTCTCATTAAATTCTAAGAGAGTTCGACTCAAGTTGAAGTGGAAACGGCTTGTTACCTATCATTATTCGGAGAAGGTTCATTTACGGGAGTAGTATGTAGCTAAAAGAGACAATGTGGGCTTGAATTTTCCATTCCGTTCAACCAGTTTAGTCCTTGATGTTTTCTAGGGACTTCACAATAGCCATGAAGATTACCTACCTGCCTCCTGCCTCGTACCTGGCTGGATTAAGATGAACTGATTCCAGTCCAGCCACTCTATGCTGATATCGTCCTTCCCCCAGCACACACACACAAACACACACACAAACACACACAAACACACACACACACACACACACACACAAACACACACACACACCTCTTCTCCTTCCTTCTCCAGCCCCCTCTCCCACTACCCTTGCTGCTCCGCATACTATAGTCCAGTTTCTTCCCCAGTTCCTACTTCCTGGAAGGGGACGTAGCAGTATATTGTCTGGGGCTGTACCCCAGAATCTGAAATTGTCTAGTCATAAGAAACCTTTCCATGCAGGCTTTGGATAATGACTGGAGTGATCGATGGTGTCTTTGTCAAAAAGAAGTCGCCAGAGTGAATGTGTCCCTCCCCAGACATTGGGTGCTCTTTTCTTACCGGAAACCCCTTCTCCTCTTGCAGCCTGCAGCCTTCTTGATGAGGACATTAGTCCACTGTTGCCAACCATCAGCTCCAAAGTTTCCCCGGAGCCTAGAGAAGCTTGCGCGCCCGCGCGCAGGGTCTGGACCAATGTGCGAGGGCTGTGCCTAGCCCACCCGGACGCCCTCCCCCGTGGAGCGTGCGGCTGGCCAATGACAGCCTGGCCCTGATGGCTTGGCTTTCTCCCCTCCTCTGTTGCTGCTCCCTAGCCCACTCTGCCCCGCCCACCCATCTCAGGCTCGGTTTGCCTCCCGCTGAGCTAGCTCAGCGAGCGCACAGCACTGACAAGCTGACAAGCCCCAGCGAGCTGGCACCAACAGCCAGCGCTCCCCGCCTAGGTCCCGGGTCAGCTGCTCGCTGCTTGAAGTGGCTTCTGACCCTGGGGACCGTGGGTCAGACGAACTTCATCCCTGAAGGGAACCGGTGCGAGAGAAGACAGAGTAAGGGCGAGCCATGGACCCTGTGAGCCAGGTAGAACTGAACAGGACAGGCAGGGTGGCTGGCCTAGGATTGGGAAACGCCAGGGACGTCGACACACTGGACAGGTGTCCCCAGCCCTCCGCTCATACTTTTGCTTTCTTTCCCCTTTCTCGTTCGTTTGTAGCTTGCCTCTGCGGGCACCTTTCGGGCATTGAAGGAACCCCTTGCCTTCCTGCGAGCCCTGGAGTTGGTGAGTAGCTGGAAGGCATTGAGCTGCCAGGTAGAAAGAGGTCAAGTGGGGCGCTCTCTGTTCTGTTCATAGCCAGGGGTCCAACCTCTTTCAATCTTGCCTGCTCCAGGTGCGGTTCTGGGGCTGCTAAGGTAGTGTCGAGGTCACAATGGGATCCTAAGTGAAATGTAGGTGCATTTATGCAGGAGTTCAAATCACCTTCCTTCGCAGCTTGCTGGCCAGCAGGGTCTGGTAGGGGAAGCAGGGGATGTGGGAGGGAGAAGGAGAAGCCTCCGTGGAGCTCTGGCCTCTCTCCTGTACCCTTAGGAGCCCTAGACCAGTATGGGTAGGGAAGCATCACAGACAGAGAGCTGGGAGGACTTGTCCAAGCTGGAAAAGTTGGTCAGCGCTGGGCTAGCTACTGTTCTGTGTTCAGATCTCTGAGACTCACTGCTTGACTGGAAGCTCCAGCTAGAAGTATACTCCAGAAGGCTTTAAAGAGAGGATAGTATAAGTGAGAAGGACTTCCCTAGTATCATTTTTTCTACCGTCACTACTGTTTTTTTGTTTGTTTGTTTGTTTGTTTTTCAGTCGAATCCTTGACAAGCTTTCTCTAGGGTTTGGGCTGTGGGAACTTATATCACGTCTCTGATTTGTTTCTGTTTTTAAAAGCCACCTCAAGGAGCAAGGCACAAAAATGGTTACTCACGAGCAATGCCAATGTTCTTGACTGGAATGATAGTTATCAGGAGTGAAGTCTGTGGGTCACACATTTCCTCTTGCTGGGAGCTCTGGAAGGTTAGAGAAGCCATCTGAACAGAAAGTTCAAAGCCCGTCATGTAGAATTAATCACAGGCGCTAACACGGACCAGCTAGGAAATTATGTAAGAGCCTGTTCTGTGCTCCAGACTCAGAGACAAGGGTGTGTGTCTGGCTTTCACTACATAAGTGTGAAGCATGTTTCCATCACAATCCAGAGATAATCCCAGCTTCCCTGTGAATTGACCTGGAACACAATGCTTGATTGGATCAGTTTAACCTCTTCAAGAAAGTTCTTTAAAAAGGCTCCTGTTATTGCCTTTCAGTTTGCTATTCTGATACTGTTTCTCTCTCTCTCTCTCTCTCTCTCTCTCTCTCTCTCTCTCTCTCTCTGTCTCTCTCTCTGTCTCTCTGTCTCTCTCTCTCTCTCTGTCTCTCTCTCTCTCTGTCTCTGTGTGTGTGTGTGTGTGTGTGTGTACACAAAGGCCATGGTTCGTACACACATGGAAATCAGAAGAGAACATATGGGAGTTGATTCTCTCATCTGTTCACTTATGGTAGATTCCTGGGATCGAACTCAGATTGTGAGAATTGGCAGCACGTACATTTATCTGCTGAGAGGCTGACAGCTGTAATATTGGTGGTTGGTTGGATGGTAGGTCTGCTTTTTTTCCTTGTTCCCAAGTCAGGCAAATCTGCTATACTCACAGCTGAAGGGCCTTTCAGCTGTCTTCCTTAGCCCCTGTCTCACATTTGTTTACTTAGTCATCAACTAGAACTTCTCATGAAGGCATGACTTTAAAAATATCAAAATAATACTTCAGTTCTCAACTTATTTTCCCCCAAAGTTCAGAAACCTAACATCATTTTCTGATAGAACATATGACTATCTCGCATGGTCATTTACTTGAAATATCACTCTTTCTTCAGCATGATTTTTCTCCTACAAACAAGGTCTCTATTGATAGATTTCAAAGGCCTAGTCAATCTAAGTGAGTTTGTTTAGATCATAGCTTTCTGGACAGCAACTCAGAATGCTGGGAAGATGGATTTTCAACAACCATCATTCAAAACAAGCCCCTGTGGGTAATCCTCAAATGCATCAATGTTGAAGAAACATGAGTCTGGGACACACTGTCTCTTCAAAGCCCAAAGGCTATTTACCCCAGTGAATATTTCTGTCTTCCCATTCTAGGCCTAGAGGAGATGTTTGTTCTTAGCTGAAACATTAGTTCCTCAGTAAAGTGTGTCCCATACGCCTCCTAGTTTCTTACCCCTGAACTGAGCGACTCACTCCATTCTCTGGCCTTCTGTTACTTCTTATCTATTCACAAGAAGTATCACACTGTATTACATTGGACTATAGGCCATACTGTCTTGAGATGGAGAGATAACAGCTCTGGGCAGGTATACATCTCTGTGTGTGCACTGACATACGGAGCTGCTCTGATACATATGTAGCCTATATTCAAATGACAGTGCATCGGGTGGAAGTATAGTCATCTAGTGCATTATATATTTGTTCTGTCTCTGTGTCTTTTACTAGTCCCATTCAGAACTCTTGGTAAACAGTGGGTGATCAGGAAAAATGTTCATCGGTAAGCATAGAGCACTTACTATAGCCAGTTTCTCTTCTCCTGTAGAAGCTGACGAAGTGATAGAACGTGGCTTTGAGGCTGAGAGTCTCCAGTCTTTAAGCTATAATCCTTGTCAGCATCTATAATCGTGAAAATAAAGTACACATAAAGATGTATGTTTCGGTAGTCCTCTTGTTGTTATAATAAATCGCCTTAAACTGAGTAGTTGTTACATCAGAGAGATTTCTTTCTCATATTTCTGACGGCTGGAAGTTTCAATCAAAGGTTGACAGATTCTGTGTCTGGCAAGAGCTCACTTTCTAATTCACAGATGGCACCTTCCCTGTGCCCTCACTTGCCCTTTGTAAGGGCACCAATGATGTACATGAGGTCTCTGACCTTGTGAGTGATCCAGGTCCCAAATGTGCCACCATCTAATACTGCCGGGTTTTTTTTTTGGGGGGGGGGGCTCAGATTTTAACATGTAAAGGTTGGAAGGCACACCATTTACAGTGGAAAAATAGAAGCAACCAGTAAAAACATGTAGGAAAATACTTAAAGGTGTAACTTGTGCAAATAGTGAAATATGCTATCATTAAAAACAATGAATTAAGTTAATATCCATTTACATCGAAGTTGATGCCTATATACTGTCAAAAATGAATCCAGGCATGGTGGTATCTAACTGTACCCCAAGGACTAAGGAGGCTGAGGAAGAGGGATCATCCTGGGATACACGGTGAGATGCTGCTTCAAAACAATCCTTAAAAACAGAAAAGAAAGAAACTAAGCTTTTCTTTTTTTTTAAACACTTCATAAACTTTAAATGGAGGAATAATAATCTCTCCATTAGTCAGTACGTAAATGATGCGGTCCATCAGATATGCAGGTTACCTGCGCAACAAACAGCACGGTCTTTACAAAACCACATGTGAGTAGTGTGTTGGAATGTGTCTGTGCGCCTTATATGAACATAGAAGGAGGCATAACAGTACCTACAACTGAACAAATAAATAATGAGTTTTTGACAAGATGTAATTTGGTAGTTAGTGGTAAAGAATGGAATGGCCTGAAAGAAAGTCATGAAAGTCACGATTATAGATATGTCACTCCTGTACAGTCATACATGTGGGTGATTCTAACTAGTGTTGTCAAATTTTTCCTGTGGATGGACTATTTGAACTGATTCACAGCCAAACACGTCTTCTTAAGAGGTAGATATGTTTTATACATTCTTCCCTTAGAAGAGCTTGTAGATGAAATAAATTTAAACTCTTAATAACATAGAAAAGCATGACGGGAAAGCCTCAACTACTTTCAAACACTTTTGAACAAAGCTTCTCCACCGTTGATCTCTATTAAGTCATGGGGTGAGGGAACTTTTACTAACTTTTCAAAACCAGAGATTCAAAACACAAATCTGACTCTTGTAATTTATTTACTTTATTACATGATAAGAAAGTATGTCCTACAAAGCTTTTTTTTTTTTTTTTTTTTGGTTTTTCGAGACAGGGTTTCTCTGTGTAGCCCGGGCTGTCCTGGAACTCACTCTGTAGACCAGGCTGGCCTCGAACTCAGAAATCCTCCTGCCTCTGCCTCCCAAGTGCTGGGATTAAAGGCGTGCGCCACCACTGCCCGGCCCCCTACAAAGCTCTTAAACCATTATTTGAAAATGTTATAAAATATCCAATTTAGCTTCCTTCCATATTTTGAAAAGCCATGAACATACCATTCAATCTTCTACTGGTCTTTCTTAGTTTGTTACTTCAGTACTGCAAATACACACACTCTCTCTCTCTCTCTCTCTCTCTCTCTCTCTCTCTCTCTCTCTCTCTATATATATATATATATATATATATATATATTTATTCATGGTCTCTCTCTGTCTCTGTAAAAATTTGTAGTAAACACGTTGCTTTCTTCTGCTATTTATTTATTTATTTATTTATTTATTTTGGTTTTTCGAGACAGGGTTTCTCTGTATAGCCTTGGCTGTCCTGGAACTCACTCTGTAGACCAGGCTGGCCTCGAACTCAGAAATCCACCTGCTTCTGCCTCCCAAGTGCTGGGATTAAAGGAGTGCACCACCACCGCCCAGCCTCTTCTGCTATTTATAAGTTCTGGGTTTGCACCTTGGGTTTCATGGAAAGTGGACTCAGCATGTTTGTGTTGTTCAGGAAAAACTAATGCTTCAAATGTTAGCCCTATTGGAACCGTGCTCGGGACTTCTTGTCCCTGATGGTGCTGTGTGGCTTGCCTAGTCCTCTAGGACTGTGCTGCAGATCTAGATGCTCTATAGTCTGCCCTTATGGAATCAACTTACTGGATTCCTTGAATCCTCATTCTCTGATGTCCATAGCTAATTATATTGTAACATGACTACTGTTCTGGACCTCATATTCCTATTCTAACTTACGTTCATGCCCCTTTTCCTCCCTGGTGAGGCCAGAACACCAAGAAATGCATGTGGTCTATGTAAATGGTAGCACTAGGATTTATATGATCTCCACTTCTGAACCTAAATTCAAAGCTATGTTCTCCAAGAAATATCCCACCCTTTTCTGTTTTCTTGCTGTCAAGAGATAGCATGCATAATTCCTGTTATCAGTAAAAATTGATTGATGCCTATAGCAGAGTGTATATAATAATGGCCACACTTTCAAACTTGTAGAAAGATAAGCAATAATTTCCACATCTTTCTGAGAGCTTCATATGAAGTCTCATGCTGTTTTATATGGCATCATCTCATCTTGGGGCTCCAGGATCCTAACTAACTCACTGTAAACAAAACCAACAGGAATGCCAAAGCCAAGACTTGACCAGCTGGCTCCATGCTGTATTTCCTTTAAATGCTACAGTCTTCTCCCATTTGCCAAATGCTCAGTGTCTCTTATCCCAAAGTGTCAAAGAAGATTTAAAAGCCAATAGTGTCTTACTTGGGGACCTATCAAGATACATATTTGAGACCTTTTCTGAACTTGCCAGGAATATCTTTTTTTTTTTTTTTAGAAAAAATTCAACAGATATCTATTGTCTTTTATATTTGGCTTCATTTTTCTGCTCATGATTAATTAAGCAAGCAAGTTTTAATTAAAATAATTTTTTCACATAAAATATCTACAAGAGACTTTTATTATAAAGTCAATAATCTTATCATATTTTATTGTCATTCTTTTGCTTTGCATGGATGAAGCACCCCCCAATATAAACAAAATGGTGAACTATGATATAAAACATCAAATTCCTGAGTGGTGGTCTGCCATTAAGGGGCCTGATGTATTTAAAGCTAAGTTAATATGGTGGATTTAATCATAACCTTCTCACCTCTGACAAAATTGTGTTCAGTTGGAATATGAATGGATACATGCATGATGCTAAACAGTACCCCAGAATTTAACACATACAGCTTCTCTGAGTTCACTGAGGCAGCTGGGATGAAAGCCCATCAGAACAGGGGAAAATAATACAGGGAAATTTCTTTCAAGAGGATTCCAAGCTCTGTCTGTCACAGGTGTAAAGGTAAAGAGGAAAAATAGTCATGTCTTACTTAAAAAAAAAAAAATCTAGACCTTCAAGGACCATGACTTCTTAGTGTCTTTGTCTTCGGTGGGCTATTTTTCACTTCTGTTACATTTATGCATGTTCTTGTTTACTGTATTGTCTTACCTTTTGGGCAAGAATATGTTTCCTCACCTAGACATTGGAGAAGATGCCTCTTTCCTGCCTCCCGACAGTGTCAGGAGATTTAAAAGAAACCATGTACATGGTAGGTGAGCGAGGGTCCTGACAGATGAGTGCTTCTCCAACTCCAAGACAACAAGAGTGCAACTCCAAGAGCAGCAGGCTGCTGGATGGAGGGTGTGGTGAGCGAGGTATGCTGAGGTCTGCAGTGTGGGAGCTTGAGCTCTGCTCTCCACCGGGCTGAGCCCTGCTGTCTTAAACAGCCTCCACCCTTTAGCCTCTGCCTCAGACTCCTCAGAAGTCACAAGAGTGAGGGAGACCCAGACTGGGGAGATGGCTCAGCCAACAAAGTGTTCGTTTTGCAAGCGTGAGAACCTAATCGATCCCCAAAGTCAGTCGTGGCTAAAGGCAGACATGGTGGTGTGTACTTACAATCCCAACACTGGGAGGGAGAGACAGGAATATCCTTGGGGCTTGCTCTTCAGTCAAATCATGGGGAGATCTACCTCTAAATAAATGAATGAAGAAGTAAACAAGTAAACAAACAAACAAACAACTTTGAATACTGCTTAACAAACAAATACGGAAGGCTAGCCTCTGGTTTCCAAACATACTTGAGCATGTGCACCTAAGCACATGCACATAAACTCTCTCTCTCTCACACACACACCATCCATTGACACATGCACATACACACACACACACACACACACACACACACACACACACACATTTGGAGACACATGAAAGAGAAAGTTGAATCTAACTCATAACCCAAGCAAACCTGTACATGGAAGGCAGTCCACATCACCATTTCCAAAGCCTATTTCCTGCTCTGCACATGTTACATATTTCTTGGACATTTGAAAGTCCTGCTGATGGTTTCCTACTGATGAGGTGGACAACATGCCATTACCACTGCTTGGAACATGCTCAATTTCCCTTCTTACCCAACCCCAACTAACTAGAGAATTATTTTTCACTTGGGTGTCAGCCTAGATTGGGAGGGGTTGCTCATTGAAGCTGACCCCTTACGTTCTCTAGAGCATACATTCTAGCCAAGGTAGAATGCTGTCTTATTAATCTGCACATTCTAAAGATTTAGTACAGCTCTTGGAATAAAGAAAGGTTTACTTCAAGAACAGCTACTAATCCTTCTATAGGTCCCAGGCCCAAAGGTTTACTCAATATTGAGTGGAAGATATGAGTGAAGGCAGGAAGAGAGAAACATGATGGAGGATGGATAAATGAATTCTAGAGAACACAGTCCCTTCCTGTGAAGGAGAATTGTAAGGACTTCATAGACGTACACGATAAGCTGTTAGTCTTAGTTATAAAAGAAATTACCTCACAAAAACAGAGTAGAATGTGGACAAGAAAGAGATATTATAGACCTTCTCCCATTTAGTAACAGAGGAGAACCCTTATAAAAACAATAGGTAAGAGTTGAAATAGTGGTAAGTGACCCAAGCAACAAGAGTCCTTAGCAAGGTAGCTGCCATGCCAGGATTTTATACAGGGTCCTGCCTGTCTTCTCAGCATATTCTCTTTGTGAATCTCACTCATTCTACCCAGGATTCTCATCTGACACCCTGCAGGAAGGAATGTGATTGCCTTGGCTGATTGCTTTTTTCAGTTTAACCTAACTGTCAACCCCAGGTCATATCCTAAGCCAATAAACTAGTGTATGGATTCATTGCCCACAGGTCAAATGTACACTACTATTCTGTCACTCGTTGTCTGATTTTAAAGGATCATGAAAGTCAGGCCACTCTCCTCTAGACCATTCTTTCTAATGGAGCAGTGAAAGGGACAATCTTTAAAGTTAGGACATAGCAGGCCCAGTGAAGGGTCTGAATATAGGTGGTAAAACTAGATTGTTTGAACAGATGAATGGACAATGGAAATGGTGTATGTGTATGTATATGTGATGTGTGTGTGTGTGTGTGTGTGAGAGAGAGAGAGAGAGAGAGAGAGAGAGAGATGTGTATTTGTGTGTGTGTATAAGTATATAGTGGTGTGATATGTGTGTGGGGGGTATATGTGGGGTGTGGGGTATATGTATGTGCTGTGTGTAGTGTGTTTTTTGATGTAATAGAAAACCAAAAATGTAAAGAGCTAATTGGCTTGTTTTGTGTACTAAACGCTGTCTGTTTAAAGAAGGAGAGAGATTAGTTGATATACAAAATTCACCTAAGGCTTGAAGAAATGTGGATTTTGAATCAGTCATGTGCTAGAGTTTGGGACCAGTTAATTTAATTTAATTTAATTTAATTTAATTTAATTTTTTAAAGCTGTGAAGTCTTCACATGAATATCGTAAGTGTCACATCATTTGCTTGCTTATAGTGGTTAAATGTTCAACAGTGTCTTACCTGTATCACAGCTATGAGACTGTAACTGGGAAAGACCTTGTTAATGATGACACTATATTTCAATTGCAATGAACTCTCTCCAAACTTCTAAATCTTTATAAACATAGTTTTCTCAGTATTATACTCTTAGTGATGCTGTGTGTGTGTGTGTGTGTGTGTGTGTGTGTGTGTGTGTGTTTCTATCATCTTCCCACTAGAAAAAGGTGCATGGTGAGGCAACCATAAGCCATATACAAATCGTGTTAATTCTAACGTGTAGATAAAAGTAGTTTTCTAATTGTTGTCAGTGACCTAGTGATTCCTTATTACTTCTGAGGACTACTTAATAGCCTTGCTTATAAATGGGGTGATCAAATCATTTTCCTGAAATCAGACAAGTAAGTCATAAATAATGTGAATATGCCCAGACACCAAACTCTATGTTCTATATCATTTTCCTGAATTTTCTTCATTGATACAGACTCCTCATTCATGCACAGGGTGTCAACGATTTCCCCACTGAAAACAGTAATAGAAAAGACACAAATCTATATTTGTATCTATCATATATTAATACAAGACTTTAAGAAGTTTAAATCTTTCTTTTCATTCTTAATTCAATTTCTTCTCTACTATCAAAGAAAACAGAAAATAAGGCAAAATTTAAAGCTAAGTGCCCTCAAAATAACTTTCGGGGAGTTCTTACGGCTCAAAAAGATTTCTGTTTCTTCAGAAAATTTTATTTATTTTGTATATCTTATAGAATATTAATTTACAAGTCCACTCCCTAAGGAAAAGCAAATTCAGAAATCTGTTATGGACATATGCCCAGGAAGACATCTGGGGAATTCACGAAATCTCTAGATACTTAGCAAGATTGTAAACACTTTAATTCTTTTGGATGTTTGGGAATTTACTTAAGCCAAATGAGTCTCATCATTGATGACGGGGAATGCATGAATTTTGTCCGCTTCCTGTGAGTGAGAACTGAGGTTTGTTGTTTGGAAGATTGGTGTGACAAATATGAAGAGATTCCTCTGTGGTGTTAACAGGATGTGCTCACCGATCCATCTGCTCACAGCAGACTGCTTGACTCTGCTTTTGTACCGTGACTTCACCTAACGGTTTTGGTTGTACCTGATAGACAGATTGCTAACATGCTGGAATCCTTCCTGAAGTAGAGAGCCAGAGTTGCAAGGAGAAAAAGACTTGGATTGAATAGTAATTCTGGAAGCCTGATAGGTACTGGCCCATAATTAGAGTGAAACATGGAGATCCTGAGAAACACTGCACTTAGACAAAGAAATGGCTGGCTAGGGAGAGATTATAACATGATTCAGAATATGCTGAGAGGCCAGGTGTGATGGCATATGCATCTAGTTCCAGACCTCAGAAGGCAGAAAAAAAAGCAGATTTCTGTGAGGTTGAGGCTAGCTTGGTCTATAATGGGCTGCCATTAATATTCATCTGTTACTGCAATTATTTGAGGATATGGGGAAGGTGTTCTTCTGACATAGATAATAGATGAGGTTTCTTCAAGAACTTTCGCTTTTAGACTTTTCAATTACATTTATAAGGCAATTGAAAGAAAAGTACAATTATTCATGAGATCACAACATCACTCAGGAACTTATATTTGAAATTGATTTTAAGACACATATGCAGTCTGGTAAGATGGCCCAAAGGTTAACAGTGTTGGTTCTATACCATGAGGACTGAGCTTGGATTCTAGTACCCAAGGAACAAGCCAGGTATGATCTTTCCATGCCTGCAACCACAGCACCATGGCTGGGAGGGGAGACTTGCATTTGAAAGTAGATGGTGGTGGTAGACCTTTTGACCAAGGTGATTAGAACTATTTTTATACACTCACAATATGCCTGTTCATTAAAATCTCAAAATAAGCAAAAGCCAGCAAGTAAATATTATCCAATGTTCTGCTGAAGGCTAACTGAGCTAATATTTTGAACATACATTTTAAGGTACT
Source organism: Grammomys surdaster (assembly GCF_004785775.1). Taxonomy (NCBI): domain Eukaryota; kingdom Metazoa; phylum Chordata; class Mammalia; order Rodentia; family Muridae; genus Grammomys; species Grammomys surdaster. The sequence goes on along the minus strand of NW_021621338.1, from coordinate 15,774,537 downwards.
TTTGTGTGCACATACATTTTTTACCTCTGAAATGACATGCTAATTTCCAGAACTGTACAAGTATAACCATGCAGCACACATGAGTATATTTTAGTCAATAACAGTTGCTAAAACAGCCTATCACAACAAGGCTTTAACACAAGTGATAATGTATATGTCTTGGCCTGTATAAGCAATCCATTCTATGAAGTCCAGTGATAAAAATCACCCAAGGATACATTCCTAAAATCTATCTCAGACATTAAGAAATGATGCCTGATTGTAACACAAATAACAGAAATTTATTGTTGCAGAGTTCTGAAGGCCAAAGCTTTGAGATCAGCATGCGGAAAAAACAAAATCATTTCACGGGTCATGAGGAGCTATACTCGTCTCCAAATCCTAGTGGTTGACAGTCTTTAGTGTTCCTTGACTTATGGATGATTCATCCCTCAGGTCTCTGCCTTCTTTCTATGACACTGCATGTGTGTGTGTGTGTGTGTGTGTGTGTGTGTGTGTGTGTGTGTACATGATACCAGTCGCATCGATCTAGGAGCTTGCTCTCTAACTCTGCTATTATGACTTCCTCCAACTTTATCTGCTTGATCTTGTTTCCAAATTAAGTCACATTCTGAAGTACTAGAGTTAGGATTTCAGCATAGAAACCTTCCTTTGAAAATGGAAAAGAAGGCCCAACTCCTTCGATAGAGGAGATGTAGAATAGGGACTATTTGTCACATGCTTTCTTCTCTTGAGATAGCGTGAATTATGCTTCCATGCTATGGAACACATAGCATGTTATAGAAATTAAATGTCCCACTCCATAACTTTGACAGCTGTGTACCATAATCGTGAGTGCTTATTGCACAGATTATCCCACCATTTCATAAGTCATATAGTTTTCAAATGCTTACTATATGCTTTGAAAAACCTGTGAGGATCCCTGTAAAGATACACACTTCTGTGCCTCTAACACAGTTAACTTTTTTTTTATTTTAACATGTGTGTGTATGTGATATAGGTGCCAAAGCATGCACCCATGCACATGTGAAGACCAGAGGAGGGCATAGGGTTTCCTACTCTATCATGCCCTTCCTGCCTTAGTCCCTTGAGACAAGTCTGCCACTGAACCTAGGGCTAGTATCCTCTTTTCTCTGTACTTCATAGTGTTTGTATTACACACACACACACACACACACACAGAGAGAGAGAGAGAGAGAGAGAGAGAGAGAGAGAGAGAGAGAGAGACACACAATGTCCTATTTTTTACATGGGTTCCCAGGATTCCAAGGTTCAAATTCTCATGTTTGCATAGTAAGTAATCTTGCCTACCAATAAATTTTTACAATACCTGGTGTACTAGTTTTTAGTTTGAGAGTGCTCAAAGTACTATATGTTTTAAAGATGTTTGAAAAAATGACCAGGTTGTCTTCCAATAGTATGGTTCTGGAGAGATCATTGCCAGTCACACGTTTCTCTACGATGATATGAAATCTAGTGGAACCATTGCTTCTTTGATCTTGCACTGAGATTGCACATTTTTTTCTTGATGATTATATTCTGGCTTTGCTTCAGAAATACATAAACAATTGATTTACGAAGCAATAGCTACAGCTGCCAAACTCATGTAGTTGGTTGTTCACAGGAAGCTTTAAAGGAGCTGCTGCTTTTAATTCTCTAGGTCACGCCGTGACTCCACTATCGAAAATTATTTAGATGTTTGTGCTCTGGCTTGGCCAGAGACAGTAATTATCTTCCTTTATTTGAGACACTGGCAGATGTTTCTGTAGTTTTGACAACATTTCTGACCACACTTGTACTAGCTGAGATTGAGTCCACTCTGCCTCTTCCTCACGCACTGCTGTATTTGGACACTGTATTAGTTACTTTCTGTTGCTGTGATAAAACATCCATCCTGACAGGGCTGCAGCAAATGGCAGGCATGGAAGAGGAAGCTGAGTGTTTGCATCCTCAACTGCAAACATAAAAACAGAGAAGTGGGGTAAGGCCTTAAGCTTTCAAAGCCTTCTCCCCATGCCATATTTTCTCTTTCAAGACTGCACCTCCTGGATCTTCTGAAATAGAACCAACAAATAGGGTCAAGTATTAAGATATTGGAGCCTATGAGGGACACTCTCGTTTAAACAACCACAGCCCACCTTGGACTCTTGGGAATTTAGAAAGAGTTACCGCCGTTTATTCTATACTCGCTGTCCTATTTTCCACATGTGCCATTTGATTTAAACAGCTCAACTAAAATGGTAAAACCTACATGACTGCCATGGAGAGGCTGTCTTAAGAACAGCCTTATGATATGTCATATCATAAGCCTTATGATCATATGTCTTATGATATGTGCTTGAGGACAGTAGAGCATTGCAGAGCTCTGCAGTGACAGTCAGGGAGAAGCTGTCTTAACAACAATGATGTGTACTTGAGGACAGCAGAACATTGCAGAGTATTGCAGTGAGACAGTGTGTGCCACAGTGAACTTGAGCATCATGAGGCAGTTGGCACAGGGGTGTTATCAAAGACATATGTAGAGGGTTGCAATAGATATTTTGAAATAATCATGGGTGTATGACTTAATAACAAATCTAGTGCTGCTCCCAGGAAGAGAGTGGACAGCTGTCCTTTCAGAAGGACTTGTGAGAGATTGTGATGGCTTTTGTGCAAGCTGTGGTTCTTGTGGCGTGCTATGTGCTGTTGCAAATATGCAGTCACAGAGAAGAATTATTCTGTCTCATTTCAAGCTTTGTACTTGTGTTCGCTGACATCCACAAAAGTGACTCCAACATTCATAAAGGCATGCATCTTCATTTTCTTTCTCTTTAGGAACAGAGTATAAGGCTTAGAAAAATGAATAATGGTCCAGGATGCTCATGTCAGTGCTGATATTTGACCCTGGGTTTGCTTGGGTTCCAGAAAGGACCTTTTGTGTTTAACCTAGCAGCAGTAATGTTTTTGTCCTCCCTGGTGTTCCAATCTCTATATAAAGGGCTGGTACCCATGAGAAGAAAGTGAACTAGATGATGGGTTGTCAGAACTTACTCCATGTTCTTATCAGCTGGGCAATCAATGCTGCTGTGGGCAACCAAAGCAAACTCTTAGTCTATCCTTCAGCTCCAAAGAAGTAAGATTCTTTTGATTTGGGGTCTCATATGAACACAGCCAGCCTGGAAAGCTTGCTGCACAGTTGAGGATGGTCTTGAACTCCTGGTCTCCTCCTTGCCACATCCCAACTCTCAAGATTATATCCCACCACATCTGGCTCCAAAATTGGTTTTATCTTGTTAGAACTGCAAAGGAAAGTAGACTGCTATTTTATTTGAATTGAAGATATTTTTATTTGTAGAAAACAGAAGCAGCTTGGTTGCTCAGGCAAAAGATGCAAACCATTTAGAAAAGCAAGAGGATTGGGTATTCCCTCCCTATTTTCTGTTTTGTTTCCTCTTGGTTTTGTGGTGGAAAAATTATTGAAACAGAAATTCATCAGAGAGAGAAGAGAGAGAAAGAGAGAGAGAGAGAGAGAGAGAGAGAGAGAGAGAGAGAGAGAGATACTTAAACATCTCTTATTTCTATTAAAGAAGATAAATTTATTTATTATCATACGTTCCCACTCTAGAGATTGTGAGGTCTAGGAGAATGGACCAGATGGATGAGATGAACTAAAATCTCACACAATAGCTAACTTTATCTAGAATATCAAAAAGCTCATACTTTGAGAGTTAAAAATGGTCATATGAGTAAATCTGTGAACATTCTGAATCACAATAGCAAATGCCAATAGACAATCTGAAGCAAACCCATTCCTCTCTGCTACACATGGGATGGGTGCAAATACACATTCCAAGAACAATCTGAAGAAACTGAGGTCACAGGGCTCTTGTCTTGTTTCCTTGGAGTGTTCTCATAAGCCCTCAGAGTTTTCCTTATACAGCAGCATTCTAAGACTGTGTTCTGACAACCGTAAACTACCCTATTAAAAATGAAAAGAAGTATTTAGTAGTGAATTCTCTTAAACAATTTCAGGAGAAATGATATGATCTCCATTCAGATTGATAATTACAAACCTGTATAATGGCAACATAGCTTTCAGCTCATCTTGTGAAACTAATACAACTTTGAAAATAAATCAAGCAACAATATTAGATAGCAATTTAATAGTTAATTAATTTATAAATAAAATCTTTAAAATATAAGGATATCTAATGTTGCATCATATGAAAGCTATGATGTTAATCACACTAAGCAAGGATTAGATTACTATCACAAGTTTGAACCAAATTTGTAGCAAGCTTTACTAAATACAAGTCAGGATAACGGACACTGGCCAGGTCTATACCAGGGATTCCAGAGTATGGCACTAAATTACCTTAGTCAAGGCTTATAGAGGCAAAACCTATAAGGCTTCATAATTTCACCTCCATCCAATCAGTGGCAAGCATACATACTGGCATATATCCTGCCTAAATATCCCTTACGTATGTGTGATCAAGCATACAACACCCTGCACAGTTGGGGTAATCAAGCTTGTTTACACAAGTGAAAACATGTTTTGCTATCTTACACAATCATCCCTCAGCATCCCAGGAAGTTATCTGTCCTTAGGCAAGTGGACCTTACAGTTAGAGACATTTTTGTTTTATAGACCTCATAAGAACAGTAATTTAAACTTAAAACATAATATAACCATCACATTCCCCTCTTGAGTTGAATCTTTAGTCAAAGCAATGAGTCTGCGGTGGGTACCTGTTTATATTGACACCACTAGCTTTATGGCATGCAGACAGGAATTTATGTATCTAGTTAAGGCATTAATGATGTAAGGTCCAAAAGTAATTAGCAGAAACAGAAGTGTCAATGCAAAGGCCTCGTGATGACTGACATCAGCATCACTAGCCAGGAGGAGCCCAAATATGAAAATAGAAACAAGTCATTTATTTTAGCACTGTGTGTGTGTGTCTGTGTGTGTGTGTGTGTTTATTTGTTTGTTTATCTCTAACCTCTAGTGATTTCCAAATGGCTTGCATAGAAACATTTTCTCTTATAGTCACACAATAAGCTGCTTGTTTTGCATAGAGCAGGTCAAGTGCCCTATCGTATTATACAACTATTTGAGGTAACGAGTCTATTTGTTGATAAATCTTGACCTATTTAATTTTATCAGAGCAACATGAGTCCTTGTATGCTAATAGGCACCATAGATAGCCATTTTGTCCCCTTTGCCAGGGTGTTCCCTTTGGACCTAATATTTCAGTGTTTAGTTGATAATAAGGGCAACATAGTCTTTTCTGAAACTATTTTCTGCTGAAATTAGGGCATCATTGTCAGGGCCCAGGAAGGCTGGAATGTTAGTCAAAGGCCAAGAGGAGATTCAGGCAATGAGGCATTCATCCAGAAGCATCTGGTGCTCTAATCCACCTGAAGAGACATGGAACGATCATGTGGGATGGACTGGTTCATATCAGCTTTTATCAAGTTCAGGGCTAGCAGTCATTTGGAGTAGTTTATAGTCCAGAACTGATTTTTGGAGGGTGTCTGTCTGCTGAGAGAAAACCTGATGGGACAAATATAGACTAGAAAGAGAAGTGAAAGAAACTTGAAGGAAAATCTTAGATTTAGAGCTTCTTTCTTAGGAACAGGCACTAAGTGGGATAGCCTTTGCTGTTGATTGACATGACAGTAGTACTTATCTGGAGTCCATTTGGCCTGTGACAGCTGAACTTAAGTTGCAAAACCCTGAAGCTTACATTAATTTTAGTTTTAAAAAAAGAGAGAAAGTTTTAGATATATTGATTAGCATTATCACTGTTCATAATCTGTGCTGAAATGTACATTGTAGAAAAAGCAGTTAGCAATGTCTGTAGACATTCATTCCATGAAGTGGAACAAGCGCCATGAAGTCATATCAAAAGCTTAGGGTTAAAAAGTAGGAACATCCTTTCTTTTGTCCAGAGAACTGGATAGATAGATGGGACAGAGATAGTTTTAGGCTGATGAAAAGCACCTTTAGGTCTATACTAAGAAGACAACCAAAAGAAATTTAAAATCTTGAACTTGCAAATGATAAAAGTATTCAGTACTTTACCAGATTATTGGAACTCAATGTTAAAACTCTGAAGTTTTAAAATCTTAGTATAACACTAGTGTAGCGAGGGAAAGAAGTCTGAAAGGTTTTCATCACCTTAAATCATTTTCTTTAAACTCTTCAACTTCCATCTACACACCACAAAACAATTTTAGACCCTTACAACTTAAGCTTGAAATCTTTTTTCTATCCATTTACCATGAGACACAAGTGATTGACTACTGACACCAGTAGTTGCAAAGCAAGGTCCTTTAAACAAATAGTAAAAAGTTATACCTAAAACCTCTTGATATTTTATTATGAAGCCTGTTAGCACAGCAAGCCTCTCTACCCTTCTCAGCAGGAAATCAAGTAGCTCTAGGAAAAGCAAGGTGATTTTTACATGAAATGAGATAACAAGGTAGCTGCATCCTTGGGAAAGGAGCTGTTTGACTGTCACTGCCAAAAGGACAAAGGTACAGTTAGCCATCAGTGACCTGAGGAGAATAAGTTATAGTAATCCTCAGAAGGATAAGTTATAGCAGGAAGTATAAACCAAATGGACTCTGTATTGATTAAAATGACAAAGACTTGCCAGCTACCTGGATGAATGATCTTAGTAGGCTCCCGGGGTCTTGATGGCTTCATTGGGAGCAGAAGTCAAAGGTCTCCAACTATCACATAGAATCTTCCGTTATATCTTCCATTGCTGCACAGGACAGCATAGGCCTTCTGCCAGAACTGGAAGTTCTGAGAGATTTTCCTATAAATGAGGAACTTAGGAGAGGTGGCCTGCTTCGACTGAAGCAGGATACGGCAGTCAACACAATGATATTCACGGTTTTCGTACTGCCCTGGCAGCATTCGAGACATGGGACAGTTTTTCCTAGTAGTTATCATGGCCCTGATCCATGTCTGTGCCCCATCTGTCCTTAGTGTTGCCAGTAGGGTCTGGCATTTTGTGTATCACAGAAAGCTTTTTTTCCATTAAGCATTGAAAATGCTGCATTCAGCAGATCTCTGAAAAGTTTTGAGAGCCATCTATTAAGCCTATTCAATTTTAAGCAGACTTTATTGGTTTTAGTTACTTGCTTTAGGCCTACCCTTAAAAACACATATAGGAGGCTAAATAAAGCTTTTTCCTATAACTAATTTACATTAGTAACTTAGCATGACTACAAGTTTAGTCCTAAACACATTAGAAAACTTGGTCATTTATAAGATGACTGACCATTACCTTGCATGTATTAATCATCTTTATCAGTTCTCAGTATGTTAGTAACTTTTATAAGATTAAGATTTAAGATATGCAGTTTTATCACTGTTAGGTTTAACATTAAAGATTAACCAAATCTCTTAGCATCAAAATAAAACCTTAACTCATAAATACAATTAATAGGGAAACTGGCAACTTTACTTTCCTGGTCCTTTCATAGTGCACCATTACATGATATCAGAGTTTCTTGTGCGACTCAGCATATCAAAATATTCAAAGCTTAGCAACGTTAGTAAAGACAAGGAAGCGTTGGTCATACATACATGCTTGCCTCAGCCCCTCTTCACCTGAGTAGACCTTAGGTAAGGAGAGACATTCTCTAGACTCTGCACGATGCTTAGGCAACTGTCTTGCTGGATCATAAGAAAGGACTATCTCAGTTTCTGGTGTTTAGTGTTTGATACTCATAGCTATGGCCCTAACTCTTTAGAATCTTTATCTAAATATTCAAATTTTTCTTTAAAAAATGTTTAAGATCTTGATATTGGACTCCTCCAATATAAAAAAAAAACAAAGAACCTTTATTTTTTTAACTTTAAGAGGGAAGAAAGAGGCACAACCACAATGTAGACAAGGAAAAGCCAAACTAACAATGCAAACAACCCAATACATAATATCTGGAATTCACTCATGATCATCTGGCCTCATCGCAAGGGCCAAGGTTCTCTCCCTGGCTCCATCCTCAGCTTGTCTTCTAGGCTCTTGCCAGCTCCATTTCATTGTGAAAGTTGTGGCCACCACATGGCAGTGGCATCTTTAAAACTGCCAGGGTCCACCATTGCAACTAGGCTGCCCCTTTACCAACAGGCTTGCCTGGGCCATCTCCATGAATGCCAGTTTTGTCACACAGTGCCAAGCCCTAGCTGCTCTCTATGACCCTTAATGCCCTTGATACCAATACTCCCTGGGTCACTCTTACATTACAAAGTCCAGCTGCCAGCACAGAGTACATTCTTGTATCTGAACGCATGGAAGTACAGCTTTGATATATTATTAAATAAGCATTGCTTTTGAGTCCTATCTTTTATAAACCTCATTTTTATTTTATGATTTTGTTTTGAGTATATGAATTGTCATACAAAAACCTATCCTAAATCAAAGTAACTTAGAGACTTGTTGTTGCCTCCTTGGTTGGTTTATACCATATGGTCACCTTTAATCAAAATGGCGGTGAAGTCACACAGCCTTTATCCTCTATCCTTAGTAAAGATGGGTACCAGCCATGTGTTTGCCTACATCCTGATGCAGGTTATCAGTTATGACACCAAGCCACATGTTGGTTACATCCCAAGATGGAGTCATGCTATGTAATTCCTTTAAGATTACCTGTGTATAGATTTTTTTTTAACTATCAACCTCCTGTGTTTTAAGTTTTGAAATCCTTTTTTGTTACAGATTTTACAGATTTTTAACTGTACCCAATGAGCTTAAAGATTCTGAAGTACAGAAAGTGCACATAATAGCCTTACAAATTGTGAGATAGGGTTTTAATCTTAGCAACAAGTTTTGTCAGTTAATGAAACCAGTAGTCTAATTTCTTTGGCTGTTTTGTTTTTTCCTCTTTTCCCTGTCACAGAATCAAGTGACTCACTTGATGTTGGACAGAGAAGAGACTTTTAAATATGCATGTTTGGGTCTAGAGAAAGGAGAACCATAATGCAACTTCAGAGCCAGCTTTTCAATAAAGTAGAACAGCATATACTAACTTTAATATTATCTACACCCAAAAGACATCTGAGTTCCTGCTAAACTGAATGCAGTGACTACATAGATAAGAAATTCTGAGCCCTGGTCACTGAAGCAGCCATGGCAGCAGTGGCAGTGGTAGCCAGTAGTTGGCCGAGGCAGAGACGCTACAGTACATAGCAACCCTCACTAAAACACAAGATAACATTTGAATTTTATGAATCTTAGCAGTCCTTATTTATTTTTGACACTTTTTTGTGTATTTCCATATGCCTGTGAATTTTGTACACTCATGTTTTGCTTAATGGCAGGCATATGCTCTGAGCAGTGCATCCTTGGGTGATTTCATCACTGTGCTAACCACTTCTGTCTAGATGAAGATTTGCTTTGGCAAGCACTTTTTCTCCATAATCAGCTGATCTAGAGTTTTCAAATATTTTTTTTTTAGCTGCCTTCAAATCAATACTCACAGCCTTACCACTCACTCTGGTATGTAACAGACAACACGTTTTGAATCATTTAAACTAGTCAGATCCAATGAGTTACTTTTGCTTCTGATTGTGATTGCTCATGGTGTCACTGTGTCTTTAATGCAGGATATTAGAAATATCTGACATAGATTCTGGTCCAGTTCTCACTGGTCTTATTACCTTCAATGAAACACATTCTTTAAGAACACACACAATATCCTTCTTCTTCACACAGGGATGGTCATGTCTGTGTGACATGTTGATTTACAGTAAAGGTTATAGGTAGGATTTCAAAGTAATGACTAAAAAGTATAGTATAGGAAACAAACTAGTACAGTCATGAATGGTCCTTATCTAGCATTTTGTGCCATTCAGTAGGTTGATTACAATCAACATCACACAAGCACCATCATGTCACCAGGCAATAGAACGTTTCAGGGTTTTTAAAAAATGTATTAGTGAACACCTATGTGTGTGTTATTATACACACACACACACATATTTCAGAAATTCTCTGTATATAAAAAGTTGATAGTTGTCAAAGTTTCTACTGATTCTTTTTAGCATATGAGTGTCTCATAACACTGGTTGATAGTTCTTATTGAGTTAGGCCTGGGGGTGGAGAGGGCAGACTAAAAACTATCAACACTGAGCAATCTGATGTGATACACAGAAAAATCATGTTGAAGGGCTGGAGAATTTGCTCAGTGGCTAAGAGTGCTTGCTACAAAGGCCTGAGAACCTGAATTCAAAACTCATGTAAAAAGCCAGGAAAGGCTGTCTGTGCCTACAACTCCAGTGCTTTAGTGAATGGAATCAGGAGGGTGGTTGGGACTGGCTAGCTACCAGCTTAGCTCTATATTTAGTAGGAGAGAATAAGACGAAGGGTGACAGAGAAGAACACACTACATCCTCTTTGGGACTTTGCATAGTATTATAGGAACATGCACCCATATATGCAATCACATGCACAGGTACCACACCCACATACATAATTAAAAGAATGTACAAACTTAAGTCATTGGGGGTGACTTAGTAAGGCATATTCCCAAGTAGCAGCAGTGAATGACCAAAGCAGTGACATAGAGAAGGTGACAAACCAATATGAGGATCTGATGGAGTTGTCACCCCATGGGAAACTGAAGCTCAGACCAGCACAGGCAATACCTCTCAGTACAGGTATTTTTGTGTTCCTGTTCCCTACTCATAAGCTACTTTTATTTTGGCTTCCTCAATAATAGACAATGAAAAAAAGAAGTAAACTAACTGGAATTTGTTTAGGAGTTAATACTAGTAAAACTATCCAAAGTAGTAAAAATTCCCTAGTGGAGAAGCCATGGCCAGGGATAGAAATGAAACCATCTGGGGGTGCTGAAATGCTAGCTTATGGACAGCAGGCAATCTGTGGACCAGTATAGAGCGTGTGCTGGGAGGGACTGCACCACCAGAATGCCCCTACTGGAAAAGAAACAGAAATGTGGCTTTATGCCCAGGCATGTTGGTACTGGCTGCAAAACTTGTAAAGATAGAACAAGAGAATGGATCTTGAGGAAAAAGATGTTGTCTCCAATGAAGATAAATGACAATTGAGTTCCAAAGATGTCTCCATTTGGCTTTGTCTGAATATATACTTAAAGCGAAGAGGTCCATTCTTATCCTTCAGCCTATTTGTGGCAAAGAGTAGCAACCATTCAGACTACCCAAGGGGAGAATAAGTCTATATTGGAAGGAATCCAGTTTGTCAGCAGGCAAAGTTAATCAATCAGAAGTGAAGTCTGGGAGCTGAAGAAATGAGGGGCGCATCTTTGGGCATCTTGCTGGGCCTGTTATGCCTGCTTTTGTATGTCTTCATCCTTATTCAGCATCGGGACACTGAGGAGACCATATCTTTCCTTAGTTTGATTCTAACATCACAGTTTACATATCCAACATTATTTTTGTTGGCCGATATTCTTAGGAGCAGGTAAAGTACCTGTCTAACACTTTTGAGCTAGGGTCTTACATTTGGATTTGCGGAGAAAGGAGGGATGTTCTACACAGAGACTAGGCAAGATTGGTGGAGGGAGATACTTTAAGTGGGGTGACGAATTGGTGGGAAATTTCTCCCTTGTTGCTAGTAACTTATTTTAATCCTTTTAATTCAGTTACAAAGTAATAGGTTTCCATATGCCTTTTTCCTGACTCTTAAGTTTTGGTCAACTATTCTCTCCATGTCTTTCCCTTCTCTAAACCCCCAGGTTTATCTGCATTTAACACTTCCCACAACCAGTATTCTCAACCACATTCATCCCACTTCTGTTCTGTCATGCCAGGCCCCCTTAAGGATTATAATTTTTTTAAGTATGAAAAAATGCAAAGAGCAGGGAGCTGGGTCTCAGGGGGTTGGTAATCACTGATCAAGCCCAGGAGAGTGGTGGCAGTAGTTTCACAATGATTGGGACAGAGATGAGGTGTCCCTGTGGGTGGTAACAGTCATTTAGCTGGGCAGGATCATGATCTTGAGAGCATCTCCTGAAGCAACACCATGTTTTGAACATAGCGTTGTTGAATTCATTAATCATTAGAGGTGTTTGGCATTAAAATCAGGCGCAAATGATGAGCATCCTTGATTGCACCGTCAGGACGCAGTTTTCATTTACGGTGCTCAGGAGGGTTTAGATGTTTGATGATGGCTTCACAGTGCCTTCCAGTTCAAAGAGCTCTTCACAGAAGAGCACAAGAGCTGGTGGTGATTGAAGGATGGAGAAACAGGTAAAAACATGAGCCACGTCCAAATGATGCCTTGCAAGGTAGTCTTCAATAACTGAGCTTTTATTTTAAAAGTACATTTCCCAGAGACTCTCAAATGCTGCATGTTATAAGTTATTAATGTGATTTCTAGAATGCATACTGTATCTCTGTCATCTTTATTCTAATTATGGTCCAGAACTGTTAATTCAAATGCTTTGGCTTAGAAAACAAATGGTTATTTGTGTGCACATATTCACTAGCCTGGTACCAACCTTTAGGTATACTTATGGCTTAAGTAATTATGGTGGACTTTGTACCAAGCCAAAGTAGAACATAGTCTTCCCTCTCTTTCCTAGCTAGTGTGAATGTTGACAACAGTAGGTTACAGCTGCCCCTTCCCGAAGGAACAGCCTTTGACTGAATGGAAAGTACTTCACCTTGGAGATCCCAGGTTGCTCTATGTTAGCACACAGACAGTTTACGTCTAACTTGGGTGTACCAAATGCCCCTGGCCTTAAGCAGATTAGTTCCACGGCACAACTCAGAGGACTAGTGAGTCAGACTGAAGATATATAGAAGGCAAAATGGGCCTTGTGCACAAAGATAAGCAATGGAGAAGCCAGGAAGGTTAAACACACAGCTTACCTCTTCAACAGACTGAGATGTGCAGCTGCTCTTCCTGGAATGGCAGAAATGATGGAGTTTTACAGCCTGTGAGCCTTTGCCATCTGATCTGTCTGGATCTTCTAGAATTTTCTTATCTCAGACCCTTTTCCAGCAGAACACACCTAGTTAAACTCTGGAGTTTTTAATCTTAGTTCCTGCCACTAAAGAACTTGCTCAAGAAAAGAAAATCAACAAATTATTTTAAAAAGTAAAGCTTTCTACCATGTTGGCAAAGATAGATGTGGAATGCCAGAAACATGCTTTGCACAGCATTTACAGAAGTATTAAATCAGTATTGTGAATTTTGAACAGCTGCCTAAAATATTTATTCATGTATATTTAAAATGACAAAAAAAAGTGTTAACTCTTGGCTAGCTTGAAATAGCTGCAAGGGTCAATCGGGAGGATAGAAGGGAAGGGACGTGGAAAGCATTTTGTATATACTTTCCTGTTGAACACTGTTTGATGCACAGACCATGTTTCACTATTTTAAGCAATCTATTTTGTCTTGAAGTGTACAAACAATTAAAACTTTCTCCAGTTTTCTTTCACTGAGGTAAAAAATTTCTATCCTGAGGCTGTGAAGTGAGTCTTCATAAATGTCATGCTGTAACTACACAATTCTTACAAGTCTGTTGTCGGAAGCTAGTGCTTAAACAGACAGGACTTAATGAGGAGAGTTGAAGCATTCCAGAAAATCTTGTTTTGAAGCTTAGTAATCACTGGCAGGTATATGGTCCTGACTAGAACCCACACAATTTCTACAATTTTGTAAAGTTCCCAGGATTCTTCAAGGGCTCACCAAGTGTTGGAGCATTGCTTCATCCCTGCCAAATGTTCCCCACAAAATGCAAACCGCCTGAGCATGTGAACCCTATCAGTTGACTCTTTTCCTCTCTGCAGTTTTGCAGCATATAGATAGAATATAAAATATTAAAGAATATATAAACAAATATCTAAAGAATATAATATATAAAGGACACAAAATATATGAAGAATATGTATACATGTATATGTCTATATGTATATGTTTGTATGTGTCTATAAATATTCTTTATATTTAATCTGTTTAAAATATTTTTATTTAAATAAAAATGCAATAGATGATATTATGACTAAGAAATTGAGTATAATAAATGATTCTTCTTTTTATCTCTTTCTTTCTTTCTTCCTTCCTCTCTCCCTCCCACCCTCTCTCTCTCTCTATCTTTCTTTCTCTCTTTCTTTCTTTCTTTTTTTCTTCTATCAGAGATTGAAACAAAGATATTACTAGACAAGTACTCTACCATTGAGCTAAACTCTCAGCCCCAATTATTCACTTTAAAATTTTTAATTTAATTTAATCTTATATGTATAGGTGTTTTCGCTGAATATATATTACTGCATCATGTGTGTGTCTGGTACCCAGAGAGGCCAGACGAGAGTGTTAGATCCCCTGAAACTAGAGGTATGGAAGTTTGTGGGTGTTGGGAATATAGGCTGGGTCCTCCGCAAGAGCAGCCAGTGTTCTTACCAATTGAGACATCTTTCCAGTCCCTTAAAATATTCATTTTATAAAGAAAGCCTCTGTTTTAAGAAGTAAAGATTGTTTACCTTCTTAAAAATTTCACAGTATTCATGTAGAAAAAAAAATGACTCTGGAAATATCCTATCACACAATTCTAAATTCAGGAGGGGGACACAAAATCAAATGCTTCTGTGTGACCCTAGCATGCTGTCACACTGCTGTGTGGCCTTATATGTTGCTGCTGTGTGACCCTAGTATGCTGTCACACTGCTGTGTGCCCTATATGTTGCTGTTGTGTGACCCTAGCATGCTGCCATGGTGCTGTGTGGCCTTATATACTGCCATGGTCACAGTCCTCTCTGCAGATCTCCCTTCAAGCAAAGTGCTGAGATGGTCCTGTATTGTTTCATCCAAAATCTAAGTCTAGAACATGAGTCTGTCATTTACAGTTGAATCACCAGGGGACACAGCTTCCATGTTTGAGACTCAGGGCACTCACATGTAAACTGAACCCATTAATACTGGCTCAGCATATTGCTCATGTTTTAGAAGCAAATAGCATGTCAGACCTGGGTGTGAGCAACTTGAAAAGCAACAAAAGCTCATGTGTTTACAGATGGTATCTTACCTTCTTGAATGAGACAGACTTATTTCCAGTTTAAGCTCACTTACTTCTGGGATAACCAAAACATCTATGGAACTGTAGTAGCAGTGCTTCTCACAGATTATTGTGGCTGTGATATTTCAACATACCTGAACACTACTAGGAAAGGGCAGATTGCCAGCTAGCATTCACAGGTGGATAGCTGGTGTGAAGATAGGAAAAGCATTGAGTGTAGACTTATCTCTCTTCTTCACTTTAAAAAATTTAGTCACTTCATGAGCTTGATCTTTTGCAGTCTGTCAGCATTTTTTCTGCATTTTTTTTAGAATACTCATAAAGCTTTTATTACATCTTTACAAAAATAAACTCCCATTATTCCCACATGAAAATCTGTAGAGACAAAAACATACCTGGTAAGGCTGAAGCCTTGACTGACTTAGGCTGGGTGTATTCACACAAAGTATCAACACATTTAGATGTTGCTAGAAGAGCCACTGTACTTCCCACTACAGCATGAGCTAAGAAAATCCTTTTTTATCTAACTCCCCAAGAGGGTTGTCATCCTTATGTATCATACCTTCATTTACCTTAAGCATCAGGACACACACTTTCAACCTCACTTAAATTTTAAACTTAAAGTATTTTCACTAGTATAAGGATAGGAACTATATACTCTCGCATCATAGCATGGGATTCTGACAAGTGCAATAGCAAGGTCAAGTAAACATGAGCTTCAGAGATTTCATAATATGTACCTATCAAGGCTAAGAATCTTTTGCAACCTGTGTCACCTGCCAAGTCCTTGAGCTAAAGTAGATGAGTAACAATTATTCTTGTGAATGAACAAGTGCCTATCAACTGCAGTCAACTATTCAATGAATGACGATTTTGTGATTTCCACTCCTGTATATGTGTTTGTGTGAATTTGTGTGTTATACAAAGGTGAACAAATCCTTGAAAATACCAAGAAAGAATTAAATTACTAGATGAAACATAGTTCATTGTTTTACTTTTAAATACACTGAAAAATCTACTTCAGGAATATGTCGGAATATGTCATTCAAAGTTCCCATTATTGAAACATCAGAAAACTTGTCATCGAATTTTTTTAGGACACCAGGTTTGGTTTTTTTGGTTTGTTTGTTTTTATGTGTCACTGCTCTTACAATGGCTATTTTTATCTTCTTTTAACCACACACAGGATAATACATGATAACCCCAAATACAAGTTCACCATGTTATCCTTAAAAGAGTCTAAAATGCCTTTTTGTCAGCTTTCACTTATAAATGCATACTTAGAGGCAAATGAGCCAATTCTCTAAACTGTTAGACAAATTCTAATGAAGCCTATTATTACCAATACATCTTCATTTCTGTTGGGTTATCTGGTGAGTTGGCTAGTTTCTTGACACAGTCTCAAGTTATCCAAGGTGGCTTATAATTTGCCATGTAACTGAAAGGATCTTTTTTTTCTTTTTTTTAATTATAATTTATTTTTTCTCAAATCGTAATTCATTCACACAGGGGTTATAAACACAGAAAGGCAGGATGTGGGGAAAGGAATGGCACTGGAGTGTGGGTGTTCAGGGGGAATACAGATATCTTCAGAACCTGGGATCAGCTGGGGGAAGGTTCAGGGGACAAGTCACTATGACTCTGCCTATGATTCGCTTGTCCTTATCTAAGTTGGTATTGTCTGCCAAGGCTACCTATTTACAAGGTCTATGACTACTCAGGCTTGTAAATTTCCACAAAAGCTGCCTGTTTACATTAGCTTATAGCCATCTGTTTCAATGTTTTTCCACTGAGACCCAAGACTTGGTGTTAGTATACATGTATGACAAGCCTATTGCTGATTTTAGGCCTATGGCTGATTTTATGCCCTCAGTGTGTAAGCAGGGCTGCCCCTGACATCTTCTCCCTTCTTTAAGTATAGAAGGGCTGTGGGCAATTCTAAACTTGCGAAGGCGGGGATAGAGGCAAGACCTTCAGTATTTGAAGGGGACCTTGTAATGGCTCCAGTCCCCCTGTCATTGTCCAGTGAGGCATGAGGGCCATACCCGTACCAATGTCTTTTTCCTGGAGAGGGGATACTTTTGACATCAACCCCTATGCAGTCAGGCTTGTCCCTCAGGGAACCCAGATAGATATTTTTATCTTTTATTTATATTTCCTTGCAGTGCTTAGCCTCACAGCCTAAGCAAGAATTCAGATCGCCTGTCAGAGGGGGTTCTGGGTGGCCCCTCTCTGCTTGGTCTAGGGGCAGAAGTTCCCCCTTTTAGGTTGGGTGGAGACAGGTTTTGGGAACACTCTGTATAAAGTAACAACCTCATCTTGAGTCTCGTGGTCCTCCATAGCTAACTTATGATAACATATCTGAGTAGGTTTTGCTACCAAATTATTTATCTGTTGTATCACAGAGTTACTCTGCCTATTTGAGGGCCAGGGACCAGCAGAAAAAAGCAAAAAGAACCCAAATAATGGTCCCAAGATGGGAGGAAATAGGGTTGACAACCTTTGAGAGGCTGAAAACCAATTCTTGTACCAGCATTCATCTGTCTCTTTCTCTCTCTGATTTTTCTTAGGGCCTTCACTGACCTATTTCATGCTCTCTTTAACCCTCCTTGTCTTGTCTATGTAAAGGCAACCTTCTTCTTTAAGGGCTGTACACAGTCAAGAGCTGTACACAGCCTTTTCTATTGTAATACAGTAAATCAAGTCCAATAAGGATCTTTGCGATTTTAGGAGGTCTCTTCAGACAGCGAAATGAGGGGGATTTCTTCAGATTAGTGATGTCAATCTCTAGCTGTTTGATGTTCTTGTCAGTGGCCCTTCAAAGGTCTGAGTAGTATAAGTTCAGAGGCCAGTATCTGGATTAGAACTTATAACAGCAGACATCACGAGTGATTCATTTTTATCTGGAAAGGAAAAAGAAGGGAATTCTCAGGGAGATTTCTCTTCCCTGGATGTAAATTGTTATTCATCATATTTATGGTTGGGCCTGGCTTTGTGGGGGTATCTACTTTTTTCATTAATCTTTTTGGTAGCCAGTTAGCTGTGCCTTCTGTGGTATTGGACAGGCATATCAGTCCTCGACCCCATAAGGGAACTGGGTCTGGGGCATTCCCTTTAAGGGTAAGAGGGTCCTTCACAAAGAGGACAAAGTTTTGTTGGTCTTGGTGGTGCCAGAGGCAGTCAGCAGCAGATTTGCCATGAGCTTTCAGCTTTAGAGATAAAAGTGAACAAGGCATGATGGGAAGTATTTCAGGGGGACTCCTTCTGAGGGGGTACCATTCCCCCTCTTTTGTTTTTAAAGCCAATTTTTCAGAGTTCTTGTAAAATCAGGGCAGAAGCGCCAACAGTTGCTCCTTCCACACTCAGAGAGTCATGAAGACCCTATTTAAGGATATATAAATCTATATTAATAATCTTTTGTCAAAGGACTGTTATAGCACCGCCGACAACTAATTAGACTATATAATATATCGATTAGTAATAGCTTCTTCTACTTTTTGTGAGATTGCCTCTCTTTTGTCAATTAATTGTTGAGGAAAATTAGGATTTACCTCTCTCTTGAGAATATTGAACATAGACTTAAATTTTTTTGTGGAGAGCTTAAAATAGGATCTTAGCCAATTAAGAACTCTTAGAAACTTTTGAAAATAATTTAAAATAAGTAAACTCTCTACCTCTCTTTTTTTTTGACCCTTTATCTGTGTGGGGTTTTTTTTATTGGATATTATACGTATTTACCTTTCAATGTTATCTCCTCTCCCATTCTCCCCCAAAACCCCTTATCCCATACCCCCTCCTCCTAATTTTTGTGAGGGTATGCTCCAAACATCCTCCCAGTCCCATCTCCCTGCCTTGAATTCTCACACAGTAGGGGATCCAAACTTTCGGGGACCATGGCCCTCCACTTTCACTGAAGTCTAACAAGGTCACCCTCAACTCCCTATACAGATGCATGAGTCCCTCCCTTTGTGCTCTCTGGCTGGGAGTTTAGACTTTGGGAGCTCTGGTTGAAACTTTTGATACTCCTTCTAGAAAGGACCAAAGCATCCACACATTGGTCTTCCTTTTTCTATGTGAGTTTTATGTGGTCTATACGTTGTTTCTTAGAAATTGTGAGCTTTTGGGCTAATATCCACTTATCAGTGAGTGCATACCATGTATGTTCTTTTGAGATTGGGTCACCTCACTCAAGATGATATTTTCCAGCTCCATCCATTTGCCTAAGAATTTCATGAACTCATTGTTTTTAATAGCTGAGTACTACTCCATTGTATAAATGTACCATATTTTCTGCATCCATTCCTCTGTTGAAGGGCATCTGGGTTCTTTCCAACTTCTGGCTATTATAAATAAGGCTGCTATGAACATGGTGGAGCATGTGTCCCTGTTGTATGTTGAAACATCTTTTGGGTATATGCCCAGGAGTGGAATAGCTGGGTCCTCAGGTAAAACTATGTTCAATTTTCTGAGATACCACCAGACTGCTTTCCATAGTGGGTGTAACAGTTTACAATCCAACCAACAGTGGAGGAGTGTTCCTCTTTCTCCACATCCTCACCAACATCTGCTGTCACCTGTGTTTTTGATCTTAGCCATTCTGACTGGTGTGAGGTGAAATCTCAGTGTTGTTTTCATTTGCATTTCCCTGATGACTAGGGATGCTGAACACTTCTTTAGGTGCTTCTCAACCATTCGAGCTTCCTCAGTTGAGAATTCTTTGTTCAGCTCTGTGCTCCATTTTTTAATAGGGTTCTTTGATTGTCTAGAGTTTAGTTTCTTCAGTTCTTTGTATACCTTGGATATTAGCCCTTTACCAGATGTAGGGTTGGGGAAGATCTTTTCCCAATCTGTTGGTTGTTGCTTTGTCCTATTGACTGTGTCCTTTACTTTACAGAAGCTTTGCAGCTTTATGAGGTCCCATTTGTCAATTCTTGGTCTTAGAGCACAGGCCATTGGTGTTCTGTTCAGGAACTTTTCTCCTGTGCCTATGTGTTCCAGGCTTTTCCTCAGTTTCTCTTCTATTAGTTTCAGTGTGGCTGGTTTTAGGTGGAGGTCCTTGATCCACTTGGAATTGAGCTTTGTACAAGGAGATAAGTATGGATCAATTTGCATTTTTCTACACGCTGACCTCCAGTTGGACCAGTACCATTTGTTGAAAATGCTATCTTTTTTCCACTCGATGGTTTTAGCTCCTTTGTCAAAGATCAAGTGACCATAGGTATGGGGGTTCATTTCTGGGTCTTCTATTCTATTCCATTGATCCTCCCGCTTGTCTCTGTTCCAATACCACACAGTTTTTACCACTATTGCTCTGTAGTACAGCTTGAAGTCAGGGATGGTGATTCCCCCAGAAGTTCTTTTATTGCTGAAAGTAGTTTTCGAAATCCTGGGTTTTTTGTTATTCCAAATGAATTTTAAGATTGCTCTTTTTATCTCTGTGAAAAATTGAGTGGGAATTTTGATGGGGATTGCATTAAAGCTGTAGATGGCTTTTGGCAAAATAGCCATTTTTACTATATTGATCCTTCCAATCCTTGAGCATGGGAGATCTTTCCATCTTCTAAGATCTGCTTCGATTTCTTTCTTCAGGAGCATGAAGTTCTTGTCATACAGGTCTTTTACTTGCTTGGTTAGGTTCATACCCAGGTATTTTATATTATCTGTGACTATTGTGAAGGGTGCCATTTCCATAATTTCTTTCTCAGCCAGTTTATCTTTTGAGTAGAGGAAGGCTACTTTGCTTGAGTTAATTTTATATCTAGCCACTTTGCTAAAGTTGTTTATCAGGTTTAGGAGTTCTCTGGTGGAAGTTTTGGGGTCACTTAAGTATACTATCATGTCATCTGCAAATAGTGAGATTTTGACTTCTTCCTTTCCAATTTGTATCCCTTTGACCTCCTTGTGTTGCCTAATTGCTCTGGCTAGGACTTCCAATACTATATTAAATAGGTAGAGGGAGAGTGGGCAGCCTTGCCTAGTCCCTGATTTTAGTGGAATTGCTTCAAGTTTCTCTCCATTTAGTTTGATGCTGGCTACTGGTTTGCTGTATATTGCTTTTACTATGTTTAGGTATGGACTGTGAATTCCTGATCTTTCCAAGACTTTTATCATGAAGGGGTGTTGAATTTTGTCAAATGCTTTCTCAGCATCTAGTGATATGATCATGTGGTTTTTTTCTCTGAGTTTCTTTATATAGTGGATTACATTGATGGATTTTCGTATATTGAACCAACCCTGCATTCCTGGGATAAAGCCTACTTGATCGTGGTGGATAATTGTTTTGATGTGTTCTTGGATTCGGTGCACTAGAATTTTATTGAGTAATTTTGCATCAGTGCTCATAAGGGAGATTGGTCTGAAGTTTTCTTTCTTTGTTGGGTCTTTGTGTGGTTTAGGTATGAGCGTAATTGTGGCTTCATAGAACGAATTGGGTAGTGTACTTTCTGTTTCTATTTTTGTGGAATAGTTTGAAGAGAATTGGAATTAGGTCTTCCTTGAAGGTCTGATAGAATTCTGCACTAAAACCATCTGGTCCCGGACTTTTCTTTGTGGGGAGACTTTTAATGACTCCTTCTATTTCTTTTGCAGTTATGGGACTGTTTAGATGGTTTATCTGGTCTGATTTAACATTGGTAACTGGTACTTGTTTAGAAAATTGTCCATTTCATCCAAATTTTCCAATTTTGTTGAGTATAGGCTTTTGTAGTAGGATCTGATTATTTTTTTTTAATTTCCTCGGTTTCTGTTGTTATGTCACCCTTTTCAGTTCTGATTTTATTAATTTGGATACTATCTCTCTACTCTCTGATTAGTCTAGCTAAGGGTTTATCTATCTCGTTGATTTTCTCAAAGAACCAGCTCCTGGTTTTATTGATTCTTTGGATAGTTCTTTTTGTTTCTATTTGGTTGCTTTCAGCCCTGAGTTTGATTATTTCCTGCTTTCTACTCCTCTTGGGTATATTAGCTTCTTTTTGTTTTAGGTCTTTCAGCTGCGTTGTCAAGCTGCTAGTGTATGCTCCCTCCAGTTTCTCTTTGTAGGCACTTAGAGCTATGAATTTTCCTCTTAGCACTGCTTTCATTGTATCCCATAGATTTTGGTGTGATGTGTCATCATTTTCATTAAATTCGAAAAAGTTTTTAATTTCTTTCTTTATTTCTTCCCTTATCAGATTATCAAGGAGTAGGGTGTTGTTTAGTTTCCATGTGAATGTGGGCTTTCCATTGTCTTTGTCATTATTGAAGACCAGCCTTAGACCATGGTGATCTGATAGCATGCAGGGGATTATTTCAATTTTTAAATATCTGTTGAGTCCTGTCTTGTGCCCAATTATATGGTCTATTTTGGAGAAGGTACCATGAGGTGCTGAGAAAAAGGTATATTCTTTTGCTTTAGGGTGAAATGTTCTATAGATATCTGTTAAGTCCATTTGGTTCATAACTTCTGTTAGTTTCACTGTATCTCTATTTAGTTTCTGTTTCCATGCTCTATCCATTGCTGAGAGTGGGGTGTTGAAGTCTCCCACTATTATTGTGTGAGGTGCAATGTGTGTTTTGAGCTTTAGTAAGGTTTCTTTTATGAAAGTGGGTGCTCTTGTATTTGGCACATAGATATTCAGAATTGAGAGTTCATGTTTGTTGACTTTTCCTTTGACAAGTATGAAATGTCCTTTCTTATCCTTTTTGATAGCTTTAAGTTGAAAGTTGATTTTATTCGATATTAGAATGGCTACTCCCGCTTGTTTCTTAGGGCCATTTGCTTGAAAAATTGTTTTCCAACCTTTTACTCTAAGGTAGTGTCTGTCTTTGTCACTGAGGTGAGTTTCCTGTAAGCAGCAAAAAACTGGGTCCTGTTTGCGTACCCAGTCCATTAGCCTATGCCTTTTTATTGGGGAATGTGAGTCCATTGATGTTAAGAGATATTAAGGAGAGGGTGTTGTTGCTTCCTGTCATTTTTGCTAATAGTGGAGACATTGTTTGTGTGGTTATCTTCTTTTGGGTTGGATGGAAAAGGATTATTTTCTTGCTCTTTCTAGGGTATGATTGCCCTCCTTGTATTGGAGCTTTCCTGCTATTATCCTTTGTAGAGCTGGATTTGTGGGAAGATACTGTGTAAATTCGGTTTTGTCATGGAATATCTTGGTTTCTCCGTCTATGGTAATTGAGAGTTTTGCTGGGTAAAGTAGCCTGGGCTGGCATTTATGTTCTCTTATGGTCTGTATGATATTTGTTCAGGATCTTCTGGCTTTTATAGTATCTTGTGAGAAGTCAGGTGTAATTCTGATAGGTTTGCCTTTATATGTTACTTGGCCTTTTTCCCTTACTGCTTTTAAAATTCTTTCTTTGTTTTGTGCATTTTGTGTCTTGATGATTATGTGATGGGAGATATTTCTTTTTTGATCTAGTCTGTTTGGTGTTCTGTAGGCTTCTTGTGTGATTATGGGCATCTCATTCCTTAGGTTAGGGAAGTTTTCCTAAATAATTTTGTTGAAGATATTTACTGGCCCTTTAAGTTGGGAATCTTCACTCTCATCTATACTTATTATCCTTAGGTTTGGTCTTCTAATTGCATCCTGGATTTCCTCGATGTTTTGTGTTAAGAACTTTTTGCATTTTGCGTTTTCTTTGACAGTTGTGTCAATATTTTCTAATATTTCCACCTGCTTCCTCTGGTTGCTGTGTGTTTGGGTGCAGCACTGATTCCCGGGATTTGCTGAGTGCTCGGGCTCAGACCGGAAGGAACCCGCGCTCTGGGCCAGCAGTGAATTCCTGGGTCCCAGTGGGTCCTGGTTGCTCCCTGTTTGGGGGCAAGTATTGCCACCTCCTAACCTAAGATACTGCTTGGGTTAGAGCTCCTGAGAGCCCCATTTCCTCTTGTTTCTGTGAGATTGAGTGCACAGCTGCCTCCCGGGATCTGCTGAGTGCTTGGGCCCAGACAAGATGGAGCCTGCGCTCAGGGCCAGGAGTGAATTCCTGGGTCCCAGTGGGTCCCAGTTGCTCCCTGTTTGGGGCAAGTGCCGCTTTTTCCTTACCTGGGATGCAGCCTGAGTTAAAGCTCCTGGGAGTCCCTCTTTCTCTCAGTTTTCTGGGGTTGGGTATGGCGCTGCTGCCTGTGACCTGCTCTATCCTGCATTTTTTTTTAAATGTTTCATCATTACTTCATTTTAATTTATTTCCCATGATGCAGAATGATACCTTTAAGTATCACTATGTAAATATAGGTAATAAAACCTTATTTCTCCATAATTCTGAGCAGCTAACTATCAAAACCATCTGTTACAAATGGCTATAGACTAATCTAACACACACACACACACACTTACATGATCCACCTTTATTTCAAAAATATGCTGGTTAGTTTTTTGTCAACTTGACACAAACTAGAGTCACTGGAAATAGGGGCCATCAGTTGGAAAACTGATAATATCAGCTTGGCCTATGAATATCCTATGGAGCATACTCATGATAAATGGCTGATGTGAAGAGCTCTTCCTACTATAGACAGTGTGGTCTTTAGGCCAGTGGTCCTGGGTTAGATAAGGAAAGTGACTGAGTAGGTCATGGGGAGCAAGTCAATAAGCAGTGTTCCTCCATGTCTTCTACCTCAATCCCTGCCTCCAAGTTTCTGCTATGGTTCTCTCAGTGATAGACTATGATCTGGAGTTGTAAGTTTAAATAAACCCTATCTTCTCTAACTTGGCTTTGGTCAGTGTGTTTTATCATAGCAACAGAAACCAAATTAGGACAAGACATCCCTTGCAATCTCAAGAGAGTACGCTTGCCTTTCTGTCGCCCTTTTCTTGATCTAGGAATATTCAAAAGAACTCTTTATTCCAGCCAGGCCTAGTGCCCCACTGCACACAGTGATACTTCAGCCAGCTATTAAGTAACAACCGACCACAGTAGGGCAAGGGCTTATCCACTTGCCCTACTCGTAGTAATGACTGTGGAAGTGCACTTCCCTGCTCCAGTTGACCCTGGGTTGACTGTAGCCCAAGTTAACAGCAATCTTTTGAGACACTATGTCAGAATCATCTAGCTACCCTAACCCTGGATCCTTGACCTTCAGATGTTGTGTTAGATAGTAAACATTTGTCACTTTAAGTGACAAATTCTAGAACTAATTTGCTACTTAGACATTTATATGCAAATTGACAGAAAAATTAAAAATTGACAGAAAAATAATTTGTTCTTTTTAGTGTAAAACAGTCAAATGCTTAAGTGATGAGATTTATGCTTTAGATATTTTCTACATACAAACCTTATTTTTTCTTTTTTTCCAACTACACCATGATTACACATACCACTGAGAACTTGTGGACACTCAGATGATGCATCATAGGGCCTTTCCACCTGGCCCTGGGTACCTGGAATGCTCTACTCCCATCAGTCTCCTCATCCCCACCCATTGCTATCTGAGCCACAATGGAAGGCATTGTTTTGATGCCCTGTCTCCATCCCTTACCTTCTTTTCAGACTCACCTCCATTATGCTGGAAGCTTTGGGCTTTTAAAGCATTTTTTCTTTGGAGCTTCTTGTAAGAGTAACGTTTGTACCTTCTTTATCCTTGTTCGTTTCCTGGGGTGAGGACTGCTGTCTTTTTCATCTCAAGAGTGAATGTTGGGCCCCTTGCTTTGATTCAGGTTTGACTGCAGCCCTCAAGCATAAGTCTTGAAGGAAGGAACAAAGTGTTTTTCTCTACTGGGGCTTCTAGATATGCTCCCTTTTGGTATGAATTTGAAATGAGATTGTGTTCCTTACTCCTGAAGCATTCAAAAGGCTGCATCAAAGCTAGAGAGGTTGTAGGAAAGCAGTGGTCCTTTTCCTGACAGTTCATGGTTTTCACTAGCAGAGGCCACCAACAGCTTCCCAGGACTGTTACTGATAACTGCGATACCTTGCTTTTTTACATTTAACAGTGATAAAAATAATATAAAAATCTTTTGTTGATTAGTTCATTATAATGATAAATAGCAAAGGAAGAGGAAACTCTGTGCTTAATTCTGACTTAAAACTGCAGAGAAATCCATCAAAACTGTCTCTCATTCTTGAGAAAGAGTATATGTACTTTGCCCGATTCCAGATTGTTTAAGGCAAATGAAAGGCCTTGCATTTGGGATACAAGTGATTCTATCACAGATTTGATATCAACTTGCTTTAGATTTGAGGAAGATAAGTTCATTGACATAGGCAGGGAGGGACAAATTTTCCTCTTCAAATGTCCTGTGTGTGTACAAATGTGTGTGTACGTGTGTTTGTGTGTGTTCAAGCATGTGATGTCTGATGTATCGTAATCATATGTATACACAACATCCCTTTCTTGCTTTCCCTGGATCCCCTCAATATTTCCCTCACCCACCTTCATGCCCACTTTAATTAAAAAGGATCCAGAGCCTAGTTAGTGCTGCCTGCATGTGTATGGATATGTGCGTGTGCACCTGAGTGTGGAAACTTATCAGCCATCCTACCCCTGAAAAAAAAATGACTTCCTAATGTATTAACCACCAATTATCCACAGCACCTTATTGGGGGAGGGGTCACAAGCTCCTCTCCATACATGCTGGAAGGTCATATGCTTGACCTCCTGCAAGTCTTAAAGTAAGGCATCTGCTATGAGTTCCTGAATGTAGCAGCCACACTGTGTCCAGCAAACAGTGTTTCGTGACCCTTGTACTTGTCTTTCAGCTCTCACATTCTTTCAGTCCTTTCTTCTGCTAGATTCCCTGAGTCTTAAATGGGGGTTGATATTTAGGACAGTCATTTATTTTCCCCTTGACCAGTGAGGAGTTTCCACATTAACCACTAGTACAAAGCTTCTCTGATGATGGTTGAGCACATTTCTAATCTATGGGCATACGCATAGTTAGAAGCAGTTTGACACCACACCTATGAGAGCATCAGTAGGAAGATCTTCCCTGCGCTATGATTTCCCATGTGCAGGAAATTATACGGACATTTGACCAGGTTTACAAAGCAGCCATGAATTCCCTCCTGTGGCACAGACCTCAAACTGAAATAAAAGCTTTCTAGTGAAATCCATCATCTTTAAAAATGTCTTTGTTACTAACATATTAAAAGAATTCTAAGTTTAATTACTTCATTTTTTTATATGGCTTCCCAGAGGCCGTGTACTTTCATATTCATATTTTATCATTGACTGAATTAAAATTCAGAGTTGTCATGAACATTGGACTCTAGCAGACATGGTTTGGGGCTTTCCTGTCTCCACTCTCCCTCACCTATGTCTTCCTGTCAAATAATTTCTTTAGTTGAACCTGATGGAAGTCTCCTTGGTAGCCTATTCTAATGCTGATAATGAGCCCGGAATTTATGAATTCTATAATTTTGATTATCATATATTAAAATTTATTAAAAGAGGTCAAACAGTAAGATGGTGTGAGAGATTCTGTCCTGATAAGATTCCTAGAAGGATGCCTATTCAGCAAGACTACTTTAGAGAAAAAAAGCAATGACTGGTCAAAATGCAGCTGGTACCTGGGCTCTAATAGACAGCTGACTTGAGAAGACACACTTCATAGCTTTTTTTTTTTATTTAAATAATTTATTTTTTTCTCAAATCGTAATTCATTCACACAGGGGTTATAAACACAGAAAGGCAGGATGTGGAGAAGGGAATGACACTGGAGTGTGCATGTTCAGGGGGAATACAGGTATCTTTCAGAACCAGGTATTGGCTGGGTGAAGGTTCAAGGGACAAGTCACTATGACTCTGCCTATGACTCACTTGTCCTTATCTAAGTTGGTATTGTCTGCCAAGGCTACCTATTTACAAGGTCTGTGAGTACTCAGGCTTGTAAATTTCCACAAAAGCTGCCCATTTACAATAGCTTTTAATCTTACTCCTGTGATGGGAAAGTATTGAATAAGGACTTTTACCAAAGTAAAGGACAATGAGGGACAAAAGAGAAAAGACCACTTTCAGTAACATTAGAAACTATTTAAGCAAAAACGAAAGGGTCTGTGAATTAATAGAAGACTACTGAAATGCAGTGCTTCATGCTGAGTGATGTTTCCACTGAGAGACAAGAGTACTCAAGTACTTTTGTTGTTCGTTGGTTTCAGAACTTCCTATTATGGTTTCAACCATTGGAGGTAGTCTGCAAGACATTTTGGGCATTTCTAATGAAATTATCTCAGCATAGAAAACAACAAAAGTTCAGCAGATATCCAATAAATGTTTCTTAAAACACATTTTATTTACCTACACATATTTCACTTCTACACAATTTTACTGACAGATGATTGAAATAGAATAAATAGTGTTGCTAACAGTTTTCCACCTGTTTGAAAATGAGTGTGTGTGGCTGTGCACAGGCATGTACATGTTCCTGTACACACACATGTGTGTATGTGTGTATGTGCACATGTGTGTGTGTGCATGCACATACGCATGCACATGTGTGTGTGGAGCCAGGTGTCCAGGTGTCATTCCTTAGGTTTTCCCACTTTGCTTTTTAGATAGGTTCTCGAATTAGCCCAGATCTCACCAGCTAGACTAGGCTTGGAGTTCATTGAGCCTTAGGCATTGCCAGTATGTTTCCCTGGATTACAAACATTTGCCACCTCTCCTTGCTTTTTAAAAAGTGAGTTCTGGGGGAGTGAACTCCAGCTTTCACACTTACACAGCAAGCACTTTACAAAATGGGCTATCTCCCCAACTGTCATCTTTGTCTTTGAAAGTCTTTGTAAGTTGTGACAGATTTTGTTTCTAGTATTTTAGAGATTTTTGATTTTTCACTGTCTCTTTAACTTGTATTGCTACTAATAAGAAATATTCTATAATTTCAACTTTTCCCCTTCTATATATGTATGCTTTTTCTTCCAGGTTGCATGTAAAACTTTTTCATCATGTTTATTGAGAACCTCGGTGCATCTGGTGTAGTGTCTTTCCTGCCTGTGTACAGCAGGTTTTCTTAGACACCTTCAGTCATGGACTACGTTGTTTCAACTTTCATCAAGCCTTGAGTTTCTGCTAAATGGTGTATTTTATACTTTTCTCCAGCTGTAACCTCCATTTTCCTCTCTGGACTCTGTTCCTCCTCTCCAAACTCTAACTTGTGATCTTCTTCAAATTTGTCCTAAGAAATGATTTCCTTCCATTACTGATGATGCTGAGAAATGAATGCAGGAAGGCTTTCTTATGGAATGGCCTTTATTTGATATGTGTGATGTAATATTTAAAAATCATTGTTGTCTGACAAGCTCTGCTGTGATCCGTTCACACATAATCCCGGAGATTCAAAATAACAAAAAACAAAAGCGAAAACAAAACAAAATAAATCCCAAACAACAACAACAACAACAAAAACCCTGAATATAGGCTATGTTGTACCTGACGAGCTACTCAGATTGGTAAAGACAAAAGAATACTCTTATTATTTCCCTGTAAAATATTAGAATAAGCCCAGGTCTGTGATTCAACTGCTGAGTAAGGAACATGTCCCTGTGACTCAGTGGCTCTCAATCTTCCTAATCTGCTACCCTTTATTACAGTTCCACATGTTGAGCTAACCCCCAACCATAAAGTTATTTTTTTGCTACTCCATAACTGTAATTTTGCTACTGTTATGAATCATAATGGAAGTATCTGATATGCAGAATATCTCTATTCGACCCCTTCCACAACTAAGAGGTTGAGAATCACTGTTGTAACTTACACTGCAGTAGTTGAGGAGG
This sequence comes from Grammomys surdaster, assembly GCF_004785775.1. NCBI lineage: Eukaryota > Metazoa > Chordata > Mammalia > Rodentia > Muridae > Grammomys > Grammomys surdaster. The sequence continues at coordinate 15,744,840 of NW_021621338.1, read as the reverse complement.
AGTAAAATAGTGTTCCTCTCTGTTACTGATCAGGTGTTATCTAGTATTTAATTGAATACTTATCAAACAAGTGAATTATTAGAATTCAAAAGTTCTAAATGTTTTCTCTCATTTTATCTTGAGATTTTTGGGCAGTGAATTTCTCTCATAACCTTTCCTTCCCCCAATCCTCCCATATTCATCCTCATTTCCCAGTTCAACTTTGCATGTTTTTTGAAGGCCATCAAGTACAGTTAGTACTGCCCATGTACTCTTTGATGTGTAGCCTTTCACTGGAGCATGACTAACATATCACGGTCCACACCCTTAAAAAACAAACTGATTTCCCCTCTTTCAGCAGCTGCCAATTGCCAGTAGCATGTTAGCTATGGTTGGGACTTTATATCTGCTTCCTGTATCCACATTGCCATTTTGTCTGGCTTGAGCTTGCACTGGTCTTGTGCATGCTGTCTCAACTGTTGTGAGTTTACACGTGCAACTGGCCTGCTGTGTCCAGAAAGTACTATTTCCTGGTTGCCATCTGCTGCTTCTAGCTCTTACAGTCTTCCTTCCCCTCTTACACAATGATCCCTGAGCCATGAGAGGAAGTGGTGATATAGACTCCATAGTTAGGAGAAAGTAATCCACAGTCTCTTCACTGTAGCTGTACTCAAGTAAACATTCAGATCAATCCTGGCAGCAGCAGTGGGTCCCCAAATGAAACACATATACAAAAGCTTTATATTTTGATATGCCTAAAACTGCTCAATGACTGGGCCACTTCCTAACCTCCGTGTGGCTAATCCACCACCCTCCAATATTCCCAAGTTATTACTTACTAAAATCTATATTCCATCTTTGCTGCCCTAGACCCAGCCAGGGGCCCTTTTGGGGCTGCTCTTCCTCAGCTCCTATATGATGACTATACTCTCTGTCCTGCGCCTTCTCATGTGTGGTTTCTCCTCTCCTCCACCTTCTTCCAGCATGATGGCTCCCCTCCTTTTTCCTTCCTCAGTCCCTTGCCCTGGAATCCTAAAAGTCCTGCCTCTCTCTGCCCTGCCCAGTCATTGGTTGTCAGCATCTTTATTTACCAATTAGAACCAACTTGGGGGCAGGGTTCCTCAGTGTCTTAAGTTCCTGTAGGACATTGCAAACAGGATTTTGGGGAACATAATTAACATGAGAACACAAGCAGCTAAGCTTCACCCCAACCATTCCTGGTCCTCTGTGTTAACTGGCATTTAGTTATGAAGCTTGAGAAATGCATTAGTCTCTGAACACAAGAAGTCATTTAGGGATGGATTTACTACTGTGTCCGTTTAGTAGAGTAACAGTAATAGGGTTCTTCTTGGGGCTTATGACCTGTCTATCCATAGTTTTGTGGTCCTAGGTATGGGTTTTCAACTGTGGAGTGGGACTTGACATCAATCACAAGGTCGTTGGTTACCCCCCTAACATTCGTGCTGCTATTGCACCACTAGGCATGTCTTGCTGTACTGGTCATTATTTTCATTCACGGGGTTCACAGCTAGGTAAGATTGGTGATTACTTTTCTCTTCCAGTATCATGAATAGCACCTCCCAGCATGACGAAAGCTGGCCAGTAAGGATGAAGCTTCCAGATGAGTACCAGCTTGATTTCTCTGAGCCCAGTGACATAAGTACGTGGTGCTTTTAACAATAGGGACTTACCACCATGTTCTGGAGGGTAACCAGGAGCATTGGTAATAGCATGTAATGTTTGGAGTTCTAGGAAACCTCACTGCCCAACAACTCCAAAAGAGGTAACCCATTCCTGCGACTGGGCTTTTTAGATGTTGGCCTGTGATGTCCAACAGGAGTATTTTCCCCCATTGTTGGTAACTCCATCTAAACTTCTTATATATGTATGTATGTATGTATGTATGTATGTATGTATATAGTTTAGGAAGCTTTAAGTCATATGTTTTCATATGACTTAAAGTGTTGCTAATGTTAGTTATCCTTTCTTCTATTCTCTTCCCCATTTACTTCTTCCTCCTCCCTTTCTTCCTCCTCCTCCTCCTCCTTCCCCTCCTCCTCCTCCTCCTCCTCCTCTTCTCCTCCTCTTCTCCTTCTTCTTCTTCAACTCTTTATAACACTGCACTATACCTTCCCTCTCATGAATGTACACAATTCTGGGTCCACCCTAATTTCCTGAACTCCATGGGTATTCTAGATGGAACACATGTAACTGAAGGTTTCTTGTCACCAAAATGATATATGTTTGTTGTCACTAAGTAACACAGGCTGACTTAAGCTTCTTCTGCAGCTCAGCATGGCCTTGATATCACACCCTTTTGCCTCAGCCTGGACAATTATATATATCAGGCTAAGTTTGCAAGTGTATCATCACACATGACTAAAAGATTATTTTAGCTAATTGGATGGTGTTGCTATATTACTGTTTAATTAGTCCTTATATATGAAGAAATTAGGTACTTTCCCCTTTTATCTTTCAAGACTATAATGTGTATCTTTCTGTGTATGTCTAATAATTTCCTGTTTGTAACTTATTTAAAAAAATGAATTAATGGGCCAATGACAAGTTAGTACTGGTCAACTTAGTTCTTTTAAAATGGTGTCAAGGTAAAATAAAATAAAAATCATTGTGTAGCCCTACACATCTTCTGAAAATATTTCTAATTCTTCTCATAAAAATTTGTGACAACACTGAGGAAAGCTATATTCGGGTTATAGTGGAACACTGTAACAAGTGCACCTTACTAGAAAACAACTCTAAAGAGAACTTAGAGATGTAAGACTTCTACAGTGTCTGCCTGGGCTGAAAGCCAGGGCCAGGGTCCTTATCTCTTGTGTCTACAGTATTTAAAAAATTCTCTGTCACGTGACAGCTTATTAGGAGATATTTTGTCAAGGACTGAGAGAGTGAATGGATCATTTTTAACAAAGTGGTGTAAGACAATGTTTAGACCCTAAATGCTTGTGTGAGCATCTCAGAAAACATGATTTTATACCCAATACTAACTTTTGCATGTAAATGGAACCATTTTGAGAAGCAGACAAAGATTTTTTATCTAAGTTTTGTGATTTACTAGGTAGCCTCCTTAGTCTCAGTTGACTCTGGGGTGGTATCCTGTTGTCCTCTTATGAACTCTCTTCACTAGTTTGAAGAGCCAAAAGCATTAACAGTGCTACAAAACAAATGTTCTAGGAAAGTCAGGATTATCATGGGGCATATGGTAGATGTGGACTTCATTCTTAAATTCAGTTATTAATTAAGTTAACAATTTAAATTGTAAATTTAAAGTTTGTCACCCTGACAACCCATTTCTTCCAAATAAAGAGTTGAATGTGTGTGTGTGTGTGTGTGTGTGTGTGTGTGTGTGTGTGTGTGTAAAATGGGGCTGTAGCGGTGGTGGAGGAGGTGTGTGGGGGGGGGGGTTCTACAAGGCCAGCAGGTCCCACATACAGGAGAAATGTCTGGAGTTCCAAAGGCAGTAGGCTTTAGCAACAGCAGGCCCCAATGACACAAGGAAGTCCTTGGTTCCAAAAGGGTTTATTGTCATGGGGAGTGGTGGATGAGTTTGGATGTACCCCCCCAAAACTCAGGGCAGTCCTGGGTTAAATAGGGAGGCAGAAAGGGGGAGGTTCTCAGGAAGCATGCTTAATTTGCTCCACCCTCTGGCCTTTATTAGTATGTAAATCCCTAGGGCCTGAGGCCTCTAGTCATACCCTCTACCTGTACACTTTGGGAGGGGCTGTAATGGCCTACATGACTGAGTAATGTAGGTCTATGGAGACGAGACTGTGTGTCAGGACTCTGGGTTCTGGGGACGTGGCTGAACGCCTGCCTGTTCTCACTTAGAGTCTTGGGGTTCCAGGCCCATGCCCAGACATGAACCAGGATATCCTTACACAGTCATATTATAGCATTTTTTATTTTGTGAAATCATATTATTTAAAAACTGCTTGCTCTATTTCTGACCTTTAAATACTATTCCACTTGAAATATTTATTATTTACATTATGTGTATGAGCCTGTGTGTGTGTGTATCATGAGTGCACATGTATGTTTCTGTGGATCCCCTGGAACAGTAAGTACAAGTGACAGTAAGTCACTCAGTGTAGAACCTGGGAGGCAAACTCAGGTTCTTTACAAGAGCAGCAAGTACCCTTACCTGTTGAGTCCTTTCTTTAGCTCCTAATTGTACATTTTCTTTGTCACCTTAGTATATAAGTAATATTTCTCTAGTTAAATACAGGGATTCTGAAAAAAAAAAAAAACTCTTAAGAAGAAAGTTTCTTCCAGAGTTGCTGTTCTGAGAATGGCTTTAAATATTTCTGTAGTATCCATTGTGTCTTAGAAAAATAAGGAGAGAAGGAATATGTTTGGTGCATGTGTAGTCCGTTGTGGGAAAGGGAGCCAGCCACATCTACTGAATACACTATACAGTAGAGTATAGAATAGAGTTTATTCAGGGCATGGGGAGGGGAGTTGAGGAGATAGAGACAGAGAAAGACTGAGAGAGAAAGAGAGAGAGAGAGGGAGGGAGGGAGGGAGGGAGGGAGGGAGGGAGAGAGAGAGAGAGAGAGAGAAGCTGTTCATAAGCATGTGGAGAGAGAGGGGGAAGGGAATGGGGAGACAGAGAGCAGGAGCAAGAGGATAGAGCAAGAACGCAAGAGAGAGGAGAGAGCAAGCAGACCAATTTATAGTGATTCTGGCACACGTGGCTGTTGCCAGGTAACTGTGGGGCGGAGCCTAGACAAAATGCCAACAATATTCATTTCTATACCTAAGACAAACCATTGTCATTTCTGTTGTGTGAATCATGAAAGCCAAGTCATGTGTGGATGTTGAAAAGAAGAAATTAGTTTTGAGTCTCTGAATTATGGGGACTGAGCATTGTTCTATTTGTGGCTTGAACATACAGTTTGTTGCTTAGTGCATAGCGGGCATTTACTCTGCAGTAACAGACAGAGAGCAACAAAACTCCCTCTGTTCTTTTTAAGAAGAAAAGTCTAAGTCTTTAGTCCCACATGTAAATTTGGAGCTCCATGTATCTGGACATTTTTGCACATGGCCAACCAGTCTGAACATGAGAAAAAATATTGGGCCGAGGCTTTCTTGGACCAGATCTGAGCAAGCTCCCAGCACCTCCCTACAACCCCCTTCAAGCAGGCAGCTAAGAGGCAGCCATGGCAGGCTGGCTACAAGGGAGTTAGCAGCTCTCAGCTCTGAGAAGGATGAAACTGTCACTCTTCCTTTTGCATGTTTACAGCTTGCCTGTCTCCCTGGGAATGCATTGTTGTTACAAGTTTAATTAGGTGTGTTTCAAAGGGCTTACAGGAGATGTGCATGACCAGAATACTAGAAAGGCTTTTTCATGAGGAATGAGATAAGATTGGCTCTGTGTTGGGTAAGGACACTGCAGTGTGAATTCAAGTCTTAGGAAAGTATAGGCCTAAACCTTTAAATGTTCACCAGGGCACACAATACAGAAAGCACAATCAAATGATGCACACGGAGGAGGTGACCACGCACATCTAAGCACTGCTCAGCCTTCCTCCGTTTACTGATGTTTTGTAAGTTTTCAGATAATTAATGTTTTTCCACTATATAGATCAAGAAACAGCCCCAGAAGAGCAAAGTCATCCCCTAAGCACACAGTGTGAAAAATGCAGTGCAAGGTTTGGATTCACATCTGCCTGAGATTCAGAAGTTATGGTTAAAAAAGAAAAGACTGTTTAGGATAGGCTGGTTGAAACTCACAGTTCTCCTTCCTTCTGGCTTCTCAGTGCTGGGGATATAGCTAAGTACTACCATTCCTGATAAATCTGTGCATTTGACATGTGTTCGTGTGTGTGTGTGTGTGTGTGTGTGTGTATGTGCTATATGTAATGCATGTGTATATTATGTACTGTTTTGTGAGTGTTAACATACTGAAAGATATTACTGATTAATGAAGGCTTTTACAAAGAAGTCTTTAGGTATTTAATATATTTAATACTAACAATGATTCTTTGGATCATCAAGTCCTGACACTTTTTTACAAGTAAAAAAGGGAAATGTCAAGATACAAAGTTACTTTCCCAAGATCACTGGCTTTTGTGTTATAAAGTTTGGAGTTATGAATGGGGTGATGGCAAAATTTTAAGCCCATTATCCTCAAGCCCTCTGAGTCTCCATCATCAAAGTGAAAGTGTATAGATACAAAGGGATACATAGGTTTCTCAAAGAGATAAGAAAGTCAAGAACAGCAGCCCAGAAATGCTGTTTGTGACAGGACGTTTCTCCTCTCTGAGAATCCCTTGAAGGTTAAGAGAAGGTTTGCAGAAGCCTGGAGAACTTCTCCTTCACCAGACACTGCAAAGGTAAGAGTAGATATGACTTAAATCCCCAGAAGGACTCTTTCCCATGATTCCAGAAAGACCTGGAACAGAAGGACCAACCCAGCTACATCAACAGATATCAGAAGCTCCAGCGATGGAGCTGCTGTCATTTGTCAGGGTTCTTGGTGTTTCGTTCATTCTCGGTTACCTGTGAATCAAGAGTTTTCTCATTAAGGTTAGAATGAACAAAACTGGGACTAGAGGAAATGAGAACTATCCAGAGGTAATCTATAAACTTGTAAGTGTGTGGGCCGCTTTTACTTTCCAGTAAACAACACACTTCAATGTCTCTTCACTTCATACTTCTAATTCCTGACTTTCTGGGTGCTTTTGTTCAGGAGTGGAAGTGGAGTGAAGTTTAGTTACATGGACCATTTATTGAGCCTGTACTGTGGGGGTGTTAAGAAGATTAATACCTTGACCTTATCCCCTTAGTTGATGAGAAAAAACATGCTCAGGCCAGGAAAGGTGCTGCTGTAGGCTAGTACCTGTGATCACTAAACTCTTAGCTACTATGGTATATTGCTTGCCAAGGGAAGGGCCAGGTGATAAAATGCCTTTGGGGAAAGTGCAGGGTGTTTGCATTTACCCTGCAATCATAAAAGCATTAACTAAGTCCCTAGCTGGAGCATAATGTGGTCTCCCATGTCTGTAATCCTAGCAGAAATCTAAGTCGGAAGAATGAGCCAAGGCTTGACCGGTCAGCAGTGAAACTGTTTCAAAAGACAAATCATGACGTGGGGATAACAGGGTTTGATCTGGGCTTCTGAATAACTAAACTTGGATTGGAATCGGATGGATCATGAAATAAAAAAATCGAAACGGAGGGACCAATTATAGAAAGACTGCAACCATCTGTGTAAGAGGGTATGCCCAAGTGAGGTGTGTGTGTTTCCAAAAGAATGACTTATAGCCCTGAAAGGAGAAAGGGGGATGTGAATGCCAGGCTAATGAGTGACAAGGATGATCTGTCCTGTTTGTAAGGCTGCACTCCTACTAGGAAACAAGGCTGCCTGCAGTGGAATATGCTGGCCAGGCTACAATTGAGCCAGCTATTTAGTATGTAAGGAACCTGGAGCTGTGATTGCCAGACACGGGGCTGCAGCTGCAGCCTCCCAGAATTAGCCTGGCCAGATGGTGATGGCTGTTCTCCATGGACCTCAGAAAGAGATACAATGAAAACACAAGTAAAGAGGCACATGGTTTCCTCCAAAAGCATCAGAAACTTGCCTGATGCAGTCCTGGTTCCTCTCCCACCACTTGTGTTAACTTGGGGAGATAAAGAATACCTTATACAAATCTGATTTTCATTTTGATGAGAATGTCTTCTTCTTAAAATCCTGGTCTCTAAATCATTTCTGTTGGAGGCTGAAAAAAAATCTCTGCTAGTAAAGTCTTAGTAAAAACTATTTATAGCATGGCAAATAGACACTACAATTACAGCTTAATTCTTGGGTAACAAGAGACAGGGTGTTAATTATATCTTCCAGATAATGGCGATGACCATTTATACATACCAGGTTGTTTTCTGCACATAACCAGGTATGAATTCTAGGCACCATTCCATTGGATTGGGAAAGAACTGTAACTTTATTAAAGTAATTTGAACTGGTGAATCTAATGGTCTCACACCATCTATACCTATGGTTCTCAATCTGTGGGTTGTGACTCCACGTGTTGAGGTCACAGGGATCACCTAAAACCATTGGAAAATACAGCTGTTTACATTATGATTCACATCATTAACAAAATTACAGATATGGAATAGCAACAGAAATAATTTTACGGTTGGGAGTTACCACAACACGAGGGAGTCTATCAAAGGACCGCAACATTAGAAAGGTTGAGAACTACTGTTATATAGGCTTTAAGCAAAACTCTGTTGAATAAATGTGTGAGTCACATCACATGTAACATGCACTCACATTCACCTCTCTGACTTATTTTTTTCCACCACAGAAGATACTCAGCTCAGCAGGTCTTACTCTGGTGTCAGCCTGGTGATAGTAAATGTGTCCACTTTTTCATTTCCTTGTGGAGATCTCCTGCTAGTTTCTTGTACTCAGAGTAAATTCATTTATTCAAACTACAAAGTACAGCCAAATGCAGGCTAGATCATCTTCCAGTTAAGAGTTGTCTCCATTGGAATCTGGCGCATGTAACCAAGGACGGTGAAGTATTGCCTCATGATTATTTCTAGAAGAATTGTCCACACAGCTGACATGTGACACAGAACTCTGTCTAAACAACAGGACATTGGTAAGCCTGTACATTTCTCCTTTTCAGCCGGTTCCTACTTGCTGCCCAATATTCATGAGATATTAAGGACACCCATCACTATGACGCTATAGGGCTGAGAAACATGGGCTGTAAGGGAGGTGCACCTTGTTTCTATGCTTCTTCATGTTCATGGTAGAACCAGAAATTAAACATTGTGATATTCATTAACCCATGTCTGAGGAATCCTTGCTCCAGACAAATGGTAACCTTACGTGATATGTGTCTGTGTGAAGGAGAGTGAGGTGGGAAAAGTGAATGAAGAATGGTTGATAACTCGAGTTCTATCATCTACCTGTCTGTCTCTTTTAATCTCTGCATCTTGGTAGTAGATATGCCTTTATAAATGAGGAAAATAGACTAAAAATATTCAGGACCATATTAGGTCTACTGAAGCGAACAGCAGCATATGTAGGAGTTAGGACACATCGTACTACAGAACATGAGCTCCCCTCCGCTCTGTAGATGGCAGAGACTGAAGCTGGCTTGGAACAACTAACTTAGAATTTTGCTTTCATGCCTCTCATGCTCTCATGCTCTCATGGGACTCTGTTCAAATCACTATCAGTGGCCCATTATATTCTTATGTTACTGGCTATTAGTGACAACAGTCAAGTTCTGTCTGGCTATACCTCCACAACATCAAGTTCTGTCTATATTGTGAGTCTCCAGGACAAAAGGTGTTGTGATGAATTTTCAATAAAAAAAAAAGTCTAGGTGGTTACTGATTAAAATGGGCTTTTAAAATATGTCTCAGACCATGGGTGGCCAGTCTTGTGTAGAAGGGTGGAGCTCTAGACTCTGGGTCTTCTCAACACCCTGACATCAGGCCTCTCTCCACCATCTGTTGGTTTCTGTCTATTAAATAGAATTGAGAAAGGGATCTGAAGTGGTCTTAGCTTTGAGATCCTCAGAAGGCGGTGAAGGCTGCTTTAGGAATCAAACTCAGTACCTCATTAATTATGCTTATATTCTTTCCAACTGTGCTTGCAATGGGGTGGCTTTAAAACTTCTAATAAACAAGTAGCTTGGATGTTGGTGGCTATGAACTTCATTTTCCTGCCCTTAACTGCTATCAAGATAAATCTTTAGAAGATTAAATTGCTGATAGAAAAAAAAAACACTGACACTTTAGTTTTGAATTTTCTTTGCAGTGATTAGATACTATTATACTGTTATTAATTACTAGCTATGTTAAAATTGCAACCATTCACACAAATTGGGAAGGAAAAATACATTTCAGCTGCAAAGAAACTATAATGGAAGATAAAGATGAATATATTCACTCTATAGGAACTAAGTGGTGATTTTAATAAGAATGTCCCCCATAGGCTCAGGTGTTTGAACACTTAGTTCCCAGGTGGTGGAGCTGTTTGGAGAGCTTAAGGAAAGGTTCAGCTTGGTGGGGGAAATACATCACTAAGGTCCGGCTTTGAGGATGTAAAGCTTTGCTCTATTTTTAGTTCACTCTCTGCTTCCTTCTTGTGGTAGAGATGTGATCTCTCAATCTCTTGCACCTGACACCATGTCTACTTCTTGCTATCATGCCTCCCTGCCATGATGAACTACTACTCCTCTTAACTGTAAACATAAATTCTTTCTCCAAATAAGTTGCCATGGTGTTTTATCGCAGCAACCAGAAGAGTAACTAATATGTCTCTACCAAAATAGCTGAACAATATTACAGATGGCAAGGGCAGAGAATAACCATGATAGTCATTCATTAACCCATTTCTGAGGAATTCTTGCTCCAGACTAATGGTGACCTTATGTGATATGTGTCTGTATGAAGGAGAATGAGGTAGAAAGAGTAACATTATCTGTCAGAAAATACATTGATTCAACTTTAGAGAATCCAGTAATATAAGCATTTATATATATTTGTATGTGGCGTGTGGATGCATGGAGAGAGAGAGAGAGAGAGAGAGAAAGAGAGAGAGAGAGAGAGAGAGAAGCATTATGTATATTATAAATTATCTTAGTTACTTTTTTTTACTACTGTGATGAGACACCATGACCAAGGCAAGTTATAAAAAAAATGTTTATTTGGGCTTACTGTTACAGAGGTTTATAGTCCATGACCATAATATGTAGGAGCACAGCAGCAGGCAAGCAGGAATAGTGTTGGAGCAGTTTCTGAGAGCTTACTTCTCAATCCAAAGTACAAGGCAAAGGCAGCTACCTCCCTCTTTTGAAACCTCAGTCGCCCCCAGTGACACATCTCCTCTAACATGGCCACATCTCTTAATCCTTCCCAAACAGTTTTACCAACTGAGAATCAAGCATTCAAATATATAAGCCTTTGGGGGGCCATTCTCATTCAAACCACCACATACGTGTACTATGTAATTATATAATCTGTTTATGTATTTGTGCATGTGTATATATATATCTATATATTTGGATTGCATTTTGTCTGATCAATCACATTTCTAAATGTATAATTGCCAAATAAGTATATTCAGAACTGGGTATTTATAAAGCCATACATGTTATTGTTATGTATTGGATTGTACAATATGGCACATTTATCCAAAGGTGTGCATACAGCACTAAGAATGAGTAGACTATATGGGAGGGTATGGAGAGAGGAAATGGAAGGGGGGAATGCTGTAACTAAAATACTATCTCAAAAAATAAACAAAAAGAATGAGCCAAACCAGAGTGCACACAATAGGGATGAATTTCACACAAAAACATCGAGGAAAGCAAGCCAGATATGAAAGAGTATATACTATCTGATCAATTCATTTCACAAACCAATTTTTAAAAATAGATGATATCAGAAGTTGCAGCAGTAGTGTCAAGTCAAGGGAGAAAAATGAGGAGAGGCTTCTCGTAGCGTCCTTGGATCGGCACATCTCCTCTACACAAATGCACTGACATTGCATGAATGATAACAGGACATGGAAGGAAGGTGAGGAGTAAGGAGGACTAGGGGACAGGCAGGTAGGGAAAGCAGTGCAAGCCATGTTAGCTAATTGATCAGGCATAAACCGTGAGATGGTGTCTAAACCAAAATATCATATATGCAGAATCTAAAATAGATTTTTTGTGACCCAATCACCAGATTTTATGTTATTTTAAAGAAATGCTACAATCCTCAAGTGATATCAAGGTACTCAACACTAAACCACTCAAAGCCACAACTACAGGAAACCAGGAATATTCTCAACGGAAGAATTCTTTCTCATTTTCCCTTTAAGTCTGGGAGCCCAGAGTCTCTTCTGTTTAGAAGGCTCTGTAACATTGGTTATTCAGGCTGCATATGCCACCACAATTATGTGACCTGCTTAGCATGACAGGCCTGAGTCAGCCCATTTCATATCAAATGCAACTGCTCTGTGTTTAAAAGAAAGAACTCTGTGATGTACTAGCGTGGCCCAAGAGCTTAATCACCGGGTTGGTGCTCCAGGCCCCAGCTCCTCTAACAGGCCTGCTCTGTCTGCCATTGACTCACAGTCACGTGTCTCCAAATGGACAAGGGAATGAAGATAAAAACAAAATTGCTGGTGACTAAGAATAGTATCCAGGCATTCTGGGAAGAAGGCAGCGCTTGGGGGCTGTGAAGCTATAGAGGCCAGCACAGCGGTCATGCAAGATAAATATCTGCGTAGATGCCTGATGTGAGCTCTGGGGACTTCATAGCTCATGGCTGCAGCTCTCATTCCCTGGAGCTGAATCCTGCTTCTGCCATGCTTGAATAAACTTGACACATTTGTTAGTGGCCTTTGTTTAAACATGAGCATTATATTGCTAAGCAGCAGTGGTAGCTTTGAGAGTGTGCATGTGTGTGTGTGTGTGTGTGTGTGTGTGTGTGTGTGTGTGTGTGTATGTGCCTTTTCCTACCTTTATTACAGCATCTACAAAATACTTCTGTGTTCCCCAATTTATAGCCACATGTCCCACATGGGTTTGTGTGATTTATGTATGAATTCCATGTCAAATCCAACTCCCAGCTGCCTCAGTTTGAAGCCAGGAACATCCCAGAAGTCCAGGACAGTGCAAAGCAATCACTTTATCATTGTCAACCATGCTGCTATATGAGATGCAGTCTATATGAAACCTACTAGGATGTCTCACACTGGAATGTCAGCTCTACTGGGGTCAGAACTTACTTGGCCCTTCTTCTCGGCTACCATAGACTTTTGTTCAGGACTTTGCTTAGAATGTGCACTCAATATATTTATTGGAAGGAGAAAGACCAAAAAGTCATAGGTATGAATGTACCTTAACGTCAGGATCTCGGAAGATAAAACTGATATGCATAGGTCCTGTAGCATGCTCCAGGCTGTTTAGCATCCTTGCTTTATAAATGACAGCATGTAGGTCCAGACAGGTTCAACTTTTCAAAGTCACTCAGCTGCCATACATCTGATCAAGGGTTTGTGTGAGTTTGTGTGGCTTTGTAACACTCCAAGTTGCTCTGCAGGGTTCCTTTGGGGCTATTCAGTCTTTATTGTAGTGCTGAGCTTCACACAGTAGGATGCCATCAACTTCCACATTCTCTACTCATAGATGCTAGTGAGATTTCCCCTGCAACCTATGACTGCAAAGAAGCAGAGTGTCTCCAGATAGCTGTGTATTGGGGATATGCTGGGGCCAGGCTGAGAGCCTGTTGTAGAACATTAACTACATCCTAATACCAGCAGTTTTTAAAACCAAGTTTCCTCTGCTCCTAGTGTTTATCTTAGCTTTCTCTATGGAATTCCAATTGAGATAACTTTAAAATTAGATGTGCTATCATTGGATTGTTCTGTCTCTGGGTAGAATATCTCAAGAACTTGATAAACAGGAAGTTCTTTCAGCCCACCCTAATTGGTGATATCTCAAATAACAAATTCAAACTTTGGATCTGAGAGGCTAGGAGAAGAGCTCCACTGTACCTTGTTTGAGATAGAGTCTTTGTGTATATACCAAAGTTATCTGGATCTTATTTTGGTATGATAATATGCTAGCCCAGGCTGTTTCAAGCTTGAGGAAATCCTCCTGCCTTAGCCTTCCGAGTACTGATATTGTAGCTTTGAGCCACCACACATGGCATGACCTTCAAGGTATGAACACAAAAGTAAAGGCTCAGGCACAACTCAGTGATTTTTTTCATGTGCTTATCCTTCTCAGTCTCTTAAAAGTGTGCCTAGGTATGGAATCCTAGTGTTGTTCAGCTGGAATCTCAGCACTCAAGGGGCTGAAGCAGAAAGATCATGGGGTAGAAAAGAGATGAGATTGGGTTATAAAGCAAGATTCTTACTCAATAACAATATATTACAACAGTGTTCTTTACATTAGATTCAAGTCTTAGTATAAAATCTTGCATATGCTATCATATTAATCTTGCATAAAAATAGGAAACAATGTCTATACCAATTGCCCTCATTCCATTCAAGTGAATTTACTAAAAGATGAAATCTTTAATGAAGAGATTTTCTAAACAATGTTAAGAATGACATCATCTATAGTAATAGAGAAATTAGTGACACCTGGTGGTGAACCACTTGCTACTTCTCAGAATTCAAACAAGGCTGTTATTAGTTTCAAATAATCTGTGCTGTTTTGGTCAAGTATCAAAAAGTATTTTTGGCTCACAGCTGTTTTCCTGAGCAGAGCAGGGACACAGAATTGCAAGTAGTTTTAACAGTGGAATTCAGAAACAGGAGTACATAGTTTTTCTAGCCCATGCAGACAGGAACTTGGAACAGAGACAAATTCATGTTCATAAGACTTCCATCAAGAATGGCCTTCCTGGCTCAGGACTTAAATCAGAAAGGTGGGTTTGGGTGATTTTAGAATCCAGAACACCTATAAAAGGAGCTGCCAAGAGGTGCATGGCTTGGTCCTGTTAACCTGCAGTGGGCAACCCAGGAATGAAGAAACAGATACACGCACAGAAAAGCTGGCATCAGATGGACTGTGCTAGCTCTGATGGAGGTCTTCATAGGAGGTCTCTGTAGGGGAACAGTCTCAGCGGTCATCAGGAGAAGGAAAGTGCAACTGTTAGGTTTTGGACACATTGTCAACACTCACACAAGTGGAAGGTTTTACCATTCCCTTGGGTCTGAGACTTTGTGGTCCTTGCCATAGCCACACCCATATCAACAATACACAACCAGGACTTCATTTATTCCATACAGGGTATAGTTTGGAGGTAGTTCCTATGAGGGACAGTTCAGTAAGGTGGGAGGTAACTATGACTTGCTTACTGTGGGTACAGTTTCCACTAAGAGAGACCAGATACACAATAATAGCCATTGTCATAACTGCCTTTGATTTGCCTTCTACTCTCCAGCCTTGAGTTTCTAGACAACTAATACAGTGAGAGGAGCGTGTAAGGAGGGAGGGAGGAAAGAAGGGGGACAGGGAGGGAGAGGGAACGATGTGAGTGCTTCAGGACCTTAGACAAGGGGTAAAAACCTTCACATACAGTTTTGAATCTTGAGCTTTGAATCATCTGAAGGATGCTTCTGGCCGAATTGCCCTGACCAAAATATTTTAAAACGTAGAAATCCCTCATTGCTTTTAACCTACTTCTGTTCCAAGGTCTCTGTTCACTCTCCATGTTGCTTGTCTTCTCTTTGTCTTTCTTGATTGTCTGTTCCTTCCCTTCTCTTCCCCTTTTCCCTTCTTTAAATTTCTGAGATAGGGTTCCTTTGTAGCCCAGGCTGACCTTGCACTTATGATCCTCCTGCCTCAGTTCTCCCATGTGTTGCAATAACAGATGTTCACCACCATGCCCAACTTCTTCTTCTTCTTCTTCTTCTTCTTCTTCTTCTTCTTCTTCTTCTTCGCCATATTTTGACATGGTCCACGTTTAGCAATAAGATTATGACCTCATTAAAACCTGCTCAGCTACCTGGTCACAGGTGGCAAATGAGTATATCAAAGATACTCTACAGCATAGGTCCTTGGAGATTTAAAATTGAAGCAGGGTAATGTTGTAGTTATTATTTAAAAACAGCCACTGGCCAAGCTGACTATCTAAGTTGTGATGGCTCTGCCTAGCTCAGCCTCCATGTTCCACGGCCAGAGGCCACATGCTTGCCACAGCTAGAAACGGTCAGCCAGAAACACCAGCCCTACCACCCACGAGATGCCAGTGTGGGAGATGGCTCTGCCAATCTTTCATGCTATCTCTGCAAGGCTGAGCATTGTCCAAACCATCTCACCATCTATGTGGGCCCAGTAAGAAAATGCAACTCTGATGCTTAAAGATTAATTAAAGGCTTTATATGTTTGGTAATGCTCAATAACAATATGCCCATACAAAGAGAGTTGTTTCCCAATTAGCTAACCTAAATAATAATTGTTACCCAAGACTACTCTCCATACCTGTGTGGCTCTACATCGCTCTTACATCTCTGCTCTCTCTAGCTCTTCCTCGTCCATTTCCTCTTCTTCTTCTTACTCCTCCCACCTCAGCTCCTCCTACAGGGTAAGAATTGTGTACCTTTTAGAATGGCTACATTGGAAAATGCTGAACATGCCAAGTGGTAGTGAGTATGTGGGCTGTGGGAACTCTCATTCACTGACTCTCATTCCCCATTAGGGATGCATCAGGAAAGATAGTCTGATAGTTTCATACCAAGCTCAACACAGTCTGGGAATCATACACCTAAGCCTTTCTCTAAATGTATTGTATAGTTACTGTAATGGATATATGACAATTCAACAAATTCTTTGCAAATGTACATATAAGGCAGTGTGACCCATAAGGCAAACTAAAAACTATGGTTGATATTGTGGTTTATTCAGCCACCAGCAGCTGAATGCCTGGGGTGTGAGAGTACACGAGAATGTACTTTCTTCTTTGTGGAAAGCAAAGTCATCAATGCAGTCTTTAGAGCATAGGACAGTCCAGATGAGGTGATGGTGACTTTGTTACTTTTCTCTTGCTAACACAAAACACCCTGACCAAGGCAACTACAAAATTAAGTGTTTAATTGAGCTTTTGAGTTCCAGACGGTTAGGGTCCATAATGGCAGCAGAAACATCTCAGAGATCACATCTTGAACTACAGCAGGAAGCACAGAACACACTGGGATTGGCATGAGTCTTTTGAAACCTCAACGCCTGTGCCAGTGATATACTTCCTTTGGCAAGGCAACATCCCCTAATTCTCCCTAAAATGCCACAAACTGGGGCCCAAGTATTCAAATGCCCAAGAATTATGAGGGATACTCTATTCAAACAACCACTGCTGAAAATGACAGAACATCATTTGACAATTTAAAGCTGAAAATGTCATTTAGCCTTACATTTTTATTTATGGAAGAGCCTTGTGGCTGTGTGTGCTGGATGGACCGTGGTAAAGGCAGGTATTTGAAAGACAGACTATGAAGTTCCTGTAGACCTCTCTATATAAGAATGCTGAGATTGATGCAGAGAAAGGAGCAGAGTTGGGATATAGAAGGAGGAAACACTCATTGTACTTGACATTGGGCTATATCATAGTCTGTTACTCCATATTGTGTAAAACCAGACTGCATTTTACAAACAGATTTTTACTTCATTTTGAAGATGGAATGACAGCATACAGGATGGACCTACAAACACCACCACCTGACTGGGACCACTCATGTGGCATAGATTGATGAATGATTTATTCCCAGGAGTAGAAATGGTCCTGCCCTATTAACTTATCAAAGTGAATTGGTCCTATAAGGACACATGAGTAGGTTAAAATTGTATCAGGGAAACCAGACTCAAGAACTTATCAGACTCATGCCTGGTGATTGCCAAAAGGACTGGACTGCCTCCGCTGATTCATGTTAGTATTTTGCTACAGAACTAGACTTCTGACCACAAAGATTGTCAGCAAAGAACTTTTCTAAACAGATCCACAACCCTCATTTCCTATCAACCTTTCCCACCACCTCTGGTGAGTGGTGGGCTAGAAGGGAGGTAGAACATTTAAGAACACTTATTAAAGTAGGTTTTGAAAAATCTAAGCCTACAAAGGACCAACAGGCTAAGAGGTTCTGAGTGTCCTTGGGACTTCCTCCTTCTCAGGCCTTCATTGTTGATGTGGTCTACTTAACTGCTTGCCCTCTGCCCCTCATCTGCCCCTCTATCTGCTGGCCCAAAACTTGGACCTCTCATCCCTGCTCCAGACCAAGCTCTGGATGCTGCCCTTTTGTTTTTGTGCCTGACTAAGTCTTTTCCCTGAACATGGACTCTCTATGGCTTGAAGCTCCACAGTTACAGCTTCTTCCCCAGAGACTGGTGTGGACTTTCTATTTTATCAATTCAGACTCCATTGTATTTCTGTGACTCTGCTGTAGCCTTGTTAAGTCTGTAAACCAGATGATTATAGATAGATATAAAGATATAGAGATATGATAGATGATAAATAAATAAAAGTAGATGGTAGATAGATAGATAGATAGATAGACAGACAGACAGACAGATAGATAGATAGATAGATAGATAGATAGATAGATAGATAGGGGACGTGCTCCCTCAGAAACACTCACAGACAGGGGATTCATTGCAAAAACATGAGGTTTAATGATAACCAGTGCACTAGGGCTCTATAGCACACAGGTAAGAGAACCCCGAGCCAAAGTTGGGAGCAGTTTTTATACAGAGTTCACCAGGGCAAAAACAAAGGCTAGTCCGGTCTCTAGGTGACTCAGATTTGCACATTATTTTTATGACAATGAGTGTCTTCCGTTTGCCCAGGTTTACCACATTAAGGGTCCAGCTTCCTGATTACCTCTCAGCTTGGTTCCCCTGGAATGTGTCTTCGTGCTCTGGGCCTTCTTAATTATCCTCTCCCTTCTTCCTCTGAATGTTAATCCAGCAAGTGTCTTCTGACTAAAAAATGTGCTCCTTCCAGAATGTGCCCCGGACAATGAATTCTAAGTTCAAACCAAGACCTGAATTTCCCACAATAGACAGATAGATAGATAGATAGATAGATAGATAGATAGATAGATAGATAAATTTACTATGAGCTGTGCGATAGAAAAGTTAATATTAGTCATTAAGTTTGTAATAAAAGGTCCTGCATTCACCTCAGCCAGACTACCAAAGTAAGTCTGGCTTACTTGATAAACGGCTGTCTTTGAAACTAGTTCACCTTATGAAATTATTATTGCTCAATAACCTCTGGCCTTATAGAAAAACATAAGTATGTCTGTGTATGTTTCTCGAATAGAGCACTCAGGACAATAGCCACCCTTTTTGCCTGCTGGATTCTTCCTACATAGTTATGTTTCTTTCAGATCATCTGGGGAGCAGCCACCTTGACCTTACTCTCTCCTTTATTACTATCTTCTGCTGGTCTCCCATTAGACTCAAGCCAGAATGCAAAAAAAAACCCCACTGATTTGGTCCATTCTGGCTGCCTCTTATTACCTAGGAAATAGGAAGCAGGAGCGAAAATAGATGGGATGTGAATGGTAGGGGCAGATTCATATATGGGTAACGATGTATATATTAAAATCACTTACTCATTTTGTACCATTGACATTGTCTGCCACAGCATGTCCTGAGGCACACAGGTTTAAATGGAGTTAAAATTACCAAACCCATCTGAGACTCACAAGGCTTTCTGCTGTGCTGTGGAAAGAACCACTGCGATGCAGAAAGTCCAACACGGGTTTTATTAATACCATGTTAACTACATCAGAAGTTGTTCTCTGCAGGCTTATGATTTGCTGTTCAACTTAGAAGGTTGGTAAAGCTTTAGCCACACATTTTGTCAGAGGTTTAAACCATTGTTCAGAGTGGAGAGATAACAGGGATAGGGTTTAAAGTGCTACAGATGTCTGGGATAGTGACTCAGGCTGCTGGCCTCAATCCAAGGCAGGAAACCTGCTGTTGAGATTCCTATTCGCTGCCTGCTGATGCCGGAAAGAAGGGCTGAGCTGTAATTGCAGAGTTTTTAGTGATGTAAATGCGGCCACGCCTGGAGCGAAGCCTCACAGATGCACACCATTACTGCTAGCCCCACTGCTCTGAGGCAACTCATTTGCAATCAGCTTCAAAGCTGCATAGATGGAAGAGTGTTCTCTCAAATTGTGGAGCTCACTTTAGATTCTGCCTGCCTGACATTTTGATGAAAGGTAATGAGCCTCTTCTGTCCATCAGAGTGTGGCTCTGGTAACAAGCCTGGCACTTTAAAAGAAGGAAGTGTGTGTATATGTGTGTGTGTGTGTGTGTGTGTGTGTGTGTGTATGGTGTGTGTATGTAGGTGGTATGTGGTGTGTCTGTTGTGTAGGTATGTGTAGTGTGTGTGATCTGGTTTGTGTGTAGTGTGGTGTGTGTACATGGTGTGGGTATAGTGTATATAACTGTTTGTGTGTTATAACAAAGTATCAGCAGTCCTTTTACATTTGACCCAATTGCCCACCACATGCCCTCTCTCCTTCCCACACTAAGAAAAGCTGAAGATACTGGAGATATTTGGTTCTGGAGCTGCAACATTCCAACTTCTCTGCAATCACAGAAGTTGGGTCCATCAATCAGCTTGTTTACCCAGAACCTCAGTGCACAAAAGGAGGAGGGAGAGAGGGGGAAAGAACGAGGGGGGAGGGAAGAAAAGCAACTTCCAGTGTGAGGACCAGTTTGTCTGGGATGACCTTCCACCAAAGAGCTTGGGGAGCCCGCATTTTAATTCCTCTCTCCTGATCCTCTGCCGGGTTCCCACTGAGACCAGGACCTAAGGCATTCCACCTGTGTGGCCCATGCAGGTGGCCTGAGAAGAAAGACTCAAGGTGAATTTAGGACAGATTCACACATATCTAAAGATGCAGATCTCCTGACTCTTCCCATACACCCAACAGATTTTTGTCCTATGGACAAGCTTCGAGTCACCTCACAGCTTAAGAGCCCTTCACATCTGAAATACCTGTCTGGGGCTGGAGGATTATTCCAGCTTGCAGAGGACCTGGGTTTGGTTCCCAGCACCCACATGCTTGCTCATAACCTCTTGTAACTTCAGTTCCAGGGGTCCAGTGCCCTTTTCTTAAAACTCCTGGTACACACTGGGAACACAGACACACATGTAAGCAAAACACTCATACACATAAAGGAAACTAATCTAAAATTAAAATATTCGTCTATAATTTTTACATCAATCACGTGTTACTGGAACAATTAACAGTCACGAATTACTCTGATCCCTTTGTTCTTTTATAAAATTCTAGTTTATATATTAGCATGCACAGGTGAGTGTGCACAGGTACTAGTGTGCCACATGAGAAAGCTTTGCTTTGTTTTACTGTCAGGGATAGCTTTCTGTCAAGGGCTAATGGTTCATAAGTCTCTCGAAGCGTTATCTCCCTGCTTGTACAACACTTATGCAAATCTTCTGATCTCATCACATAGTAAAACTTTTCTTTGCTCAAAGATCCCATACCTTCCCAGAACTTGATGGCCTGGAATGTCCAACCCCTCCTTCTTTCCTTTAGAGTCTTTGCATTTATCATGAGCAAGAAAGTAGACACATGCGGTTGGTATAACAAAAGTTGTATTTTATTATGCCGAGGGTCATCACACAAGGTTCACACTCTTAAGTTCCTAACTATGGTTCTAAGCCCATCTCCCTGAGGGTGCTCACCTGTGGATGTATCTTAGCTGAAGGCCAGGTCCTGGTATGAGAGTCAAGATCCTGGGCGGAGACTCTACAGCTGCAGAGCAGATCAAGGTGGCAGCTCTCCATATGTGCATGGCAGAGCATTACTCTTGGTTTCTGCTTGTATACTGTCCAGTGGGAGTCATGGGGTTTTAGGACTGTGAGTGGGTTCTGATTATCAAGTGCAGCCTTGGGTGTAGTGGGGGATGTTGACTGAACTAATTTTCCATGTCTAAAAGGCATGGGTTTTTTTGTTTTTGTTTTTACTATGCTCATTATAGCATTCATTCTTTTAAAACTAGTCAAATTCCTAGAAAGACCGAGGTTTGCCTGTAGCCAACAGGGAAAAGACACAGTTACCACCAGCGTCTGAACAAAAAACAGTGAATCTCTCCCTAGGTTGGGTTCTGCTACATCACTTACTGCAAAAAAAAGCGGTCGCCGGCTGAGCTACTTTCCCCTGTTCCTCAATTAAAGTCACCACTTAAGTGTGACAAACACAGCATTCAGCTTGAGGAAGTACCCAGCTAATGGAGTGAGCGTCTATTCTGCACAATCAGGACATGTAGACAAACCCAGAAGAGGGCACAAGATCCCTTAGTAGGGTGGCACCTAGTACTCCTGGCTCAGGTTCTCTCTTCTCTAGCCTGTAGACCATGAAGCAAGCTTTGGGTCTCTTGGGGACCAAGGAGAGGTCCAGTTCTCACACTCTCAAAACCAAGAAAGCTGAAGGTAGGGTGGCTCTGCCCTCGTGGTTCTTGGGGAAGCAGATGAAAACATGGACTGTGGGAGCTACTCCTCTGTCAAGTCCAGGAAGGCTGTCCCTACTGCCCTCAGGCAGAGGCCCAGCCAGGAGCCCTATGTAGAGGCCACCACTGTTCCACACCGCCCTCCAGGTGACCTGCTTGGTCTCTGTGAGCATGGATTTGATATTCAGGACACTAGTATTGTCTTAGAAGTCAGCTCCTCTGTCACATTCAGCCACTTGTCAGAGTCCAGAATGCTAGCTGAAAGATTATGATGCCTCTGACTGTTTTCTCGACCACCTGGGATCTTCAGGGGCGACCCTAGAACTCTCTGTTGCTGTAGCTACCACGGCTGTGCTAAGAAGCAGCATGCTGCGGTTTCTTTATGTATCTTTGATTAGTTGCTTAATAATTGGAGTTTTGGTCTCATTTTAAGCATTCCTAGCTTTTGACCAGTAGGTGGCGACAGAACAGCCATGTCCTCTGAATGGAAGTGGCATTTACTGCAGCGTGATTTAATTTTCTTTCTTTCTTTAAAAAAACAAAACAAAACAAAAAAAACCCTTTTGTTTTCATTTTGGTTTCTTTTCCTTTTTCTTCGCCCCATAAAATCCTAAAACAAAATGTTAAGATGCTACATCAAGTTTGTTTGAGACAAGGTCTCACTATCTAGCCTGGAGGGACTGGAACTCACTTATGTAGATTAGGTGGGCCTCCAATTCATAGGGATTTGTCTGCCTCTACCTCCAGGGTGCCAGGATTAAAGGTGTGTACTGTCATGTCCACCCCTGAATCAAGTGTATCCAAACACAGGTAAGCTAGCCAAAGCTTAAATATAAGTAAGGTATTCGTAAATGTCATTTTGTTTCTAAAATACAAGTGTTTATGGTCTTTTATATGGCTCTCGTAAGAACTGTAAATGTACCCTGATTTTAGTGGTGAAGCAACAGTGTTTTAGGAAGTCAATGATAGGTGAGTATCTTCACATTTGGAATTATACACAGACTTTTAAATATGGAGAGGAAAACAGTTTGTAGCCTAATCTACTTGATGAGCCCTCCACAGTGATTTACATCCATGGAGAGGAGCATTTTCTTCCTCTCCACAGTGCACATGTGTGGTGCTCCTAGAGATGCTGACAGGACTGCAGCTCCGAATGCATTCCCTGTGTTTGCCAGGGCTGGGGAAGGAGTCAAAATGGGGAGCCCGGGTTTGATGAATCTATTTTTCTTGCCACATGGAGACTTCCATGAAGGAGAGAGAAAGAAAATGAGGGTTGCTGAAGCACAGTCTGTGTGTATGGGGGGGGGGTGTATCTGTCTGTCTGTCTGTCTTCCTCTCTCCCTTCTTCCTCTGTGTGTGTGTGTGTGTGTCTGGGTGTGTGTGTGTGTGTATGAGTGGTGTGTTTGTGTCTATGTGGGGTGTGTATGTATGTGTGTGTGTGTTGAGGTGAGAAGGGCAATGTTTTAGCATCACATGAAACATTCAGAAGGGACTCTCAAGAGAGTCAAATGCCTGTGGGGCCAGCCCAGCAAAATGCCTACCTGAAGCAGGGTGGCCGTTGGGGAATGGAGTGTGCTAAGTGGAAAAGGACATTTACACTCCAGATAATGAGTGCACAGCAGGAAGTGTGCATACATGAACCTGAACGAGGTGCCAAGTGCCTCTAGATTAATCATTTCACCTGCAAAATGTGGGGTCACCACCACTCAGTGACCCCAGGACCTCTGATTAAGGTACTTTCTTTGTGATCACCTCAAGTTGCTCCCTTGTTTCTAGGCATGAGGAATCGGACTGAATTGCATTTAATTCATATCCCATTCTCCTGGATTTGTGCACCACCCAGAAGCTTCGTGCCTACCTGCTGGTTTTTTCTTTTTCTTTTCCTTTCTCCACTTATCCTGTTTGTTTCTTCAATATTCTAAAGTGAGCAGCTGCCCCTGATTTTTTATTTGCTGTTGTCTTATGAGAAGACATCAAAAAGCCAGGGCATCTCTTTGTTGCCTGCTGGTCTCACTCTTTTCATCTGCTTATTTTATCTGATTCCAGAGAACAGGGCATTTACAGGCACGCGCCTAATGGGTTTGACAGTTTGAGTTCAAGTTGCAATACTGTACATGGCCAGTAGAGGGCAGGAGCACATTTCAAATAAAGCATGAGACGCCTCATAGGAGGCGCCCCTAGTAGCTTGCTTAGTTTTCCTGTCACCCAGGAGTTGAGAGATTGGTGTTTCTTCACTGCTTCGTAAAAATTTTGGCCAAATTTCTTTAGGTGTCGAAGTTTAAAGTTGAAACAATGGCCTTTTTTTTTTAACGATTTCTGCCAATAGTAACCAAGTTTACAGATAACAGGCAGTGCCACTTAGGAATGAGAGGGAAGGTTTGTAAGGTGAGTGTGGGCTTTAGAGTCCCCGAGTTCACAGTTTTCTGAGTCATAGATATGGGACGGTGTTCAGAGAGTATCTCAAAACCTATGGAACCATTCATTCAACATTATTTGTCAAGAATGTGCTTTGACAATAAAACTCTAGGGGTTAAGAAAGAGAAATAGCAAGCCAGACCCACCCCAACTATCGTGATTGCGTTCTAAGTGGAAGAAAAATGAAGCAGGTAGCCAGATTTATACATGGTGACCTGATCACATAGAAATACCTGCTGGGGTGCTGGGACCACAGTGTGAGCTTTCAATGGGCTCTGTGTTCTCTGAAGGTGAGGGCTCTGTGGGAAGTTGTAAGTGAGAGGCAGAAGGTCCAAAGGTCCTGGGGTCGAAAGAGCAAGGATACTGTGAGCCTGCAGTGTGGTGAGCACTAAGGTCAGACAGAGGTTATGGAATGTGGGCAGAGACAAACAGCGCCTGACTTTATGAGTAGCAGGCTTTTTCAGGGACCCATCATCTCTGTTACCTATGCAACTGTGCCATTTTATGTTGAAGAGATAACATTTTATGTTGGCTATCCCTCCTCAAGTTATTCCCAAAAGGACATTGAAGAGTTCCCTGAGCAGTTTGTCCCAAGGGCAGATTGTATCAGGAGATCTGACGAGCAGATCAAGGGATGCCCATGGATCCACAGCCTCACCTCTGGTTTAGAAGGGCGAGGTCCATGTCTGTCTGCTGAGAAAGCACAACTCTGTCTGTTGGGACTGCACGGCCACAAGCAACAGAGGGAAGCCGAAAGGGAATTCATTGCTAGGCAACTGGAAGCTAATGTGACAAAGCAGAATCATGGGCAGCCAGGCCCCAAACTGCTTCGGGACCCGGGTTTGCAGGCATATGAGTCTCTTCTGCTTTACATGTGATTTTAGTTATATTTGGCAAATTATAATTCCATGCCTTTGGCTTGGGCGTGTTCTTTAAGACAGTCTAGGTTGACTACAGTCCAGGCTCTCTGCTTGTCTGTGCAGATGATTTATTCACTGATGAGCTCTCTCGGATAGTTACTCAGCATCTGCCAAGTGCAGGGCAGCATGCCAGGTCCTGCAGTACAGCGATGAGCAACAGTGTCTCTGGATTAAGCTATACCTCCCTTTCTCTGAATTTTTTGTGTTGTTGTCTGACATTTTATTAAGCGCCAAATATATACAAGATAAATTAGAGAGTCACAAAATATTCTGTGTTTCTAGGAAGTGCTAGTCTGTTCAGAAAAGCATAAAGAAAATGTTTTGGAGGGAGTCATGGTACATGCCTCTAATTCCAGCCCTCCTGAGACAGAGGCAGATGCAGGCAGATCTCTGAATTCAAGATCCAGGACATGGGGACACACATGCACACACACACACACACACACACACACACACAGAGAGAGAGAGAGAGAGAGAGAGAGAGAGAGAGAGAGAGAGAGAGAGAGAATATGTTCGGACACTTCAAAGGAGTAAAAGATGCTAACAACCTTAGCAATTGAGATGTCTGCCCAGGAAGGTACTGAGACATCTTAGTCATTTCCCTCACAGTGACCGAGATGTACTGAAACTTCCTACTACTATAAAGATGCCCTCGGCCACCTCCTACGCTGGAACTCCTGGCTTTGCCCATGAAGCCACTGTGTGGCCAGTCAGATATTTTTGATGAAATACAAATCCTTTGTCCACATAGACTGGAGTGGACATTTAGATATTTGCCTGTAACTGAATAACAATATGGACAGTGCCACTGGATGGTTCAGGACACAGCAGGTATGTTCTCCATGACTCACTGACGAAGCCAGCCCTCCTCACCCAACCTCTACTTTCCAAAGTTGTGTTTATACCACTCTGGGCTGTTACCACAGTCAGCCACATGAATGAGTCAAGTTGCCTAATGCAGGGATGGTGGTGGGCTGGGATTTAGTGCACAGGAGTCTCTCAGCATGAAGAGATTTCTATTAGTCTATTTCCCACCGCTGTGAGAAAAATCTCAGCAAAACAACTCAGGAGAAGAAAATGTTTCTCCTGCAAAGCTTCTAAAGCTCACAGCTTTAGAAACTTGGGTCTATCTCGATGGAAAGGCATGGGAGAGGGGGGTCTGGACAGCTCTCCTCTGGAGGCCAGGAAACAGAGAGAAGAGGGGAAGGAGGAAGGGAGAGAGAGAAAATATTTCCAGGTACAGGGTTCTGTCATCTTGCCTTCTTCCTATGGGACAGTTCCATCCACAGTCATTGCAGATATTTCTCTAGTTCCCTCTTTAAAGTTCCTTACAGGAACACCCAAGTGTACTTTACTGCTGCTCTCTTGGTACTTCACAGTCCAATCAGCTAGACAGTCAAGATTAGTCATCAAAGTACCCAATGCTGTGTAACTTGAATGTAAAGCCATAGGTTCTCTTACATTGTCTGTCACTCATAGCAGTAAGGCCGGCTGGGGCTCTAATATTTGTCTTGCTTATGGGGGCTATATCATATGCAATGTAAGAGCAGATTCTAAAGTTGGGGATCCTAGCTAAGCAGTTGGATTGTCTATCTAAATATTCAGGAGTAGGGGTAGTGTCCATGTGGCTGTGGGGGCGTGGCGTTAAGATGAGGTAATGTGACAACAGTGTTGGGAGTTGGGCTTCTCATGTGAAACTAATAAATGCACTGTGGGGCCTGGAGTGCTCTCCTGAAGGTCTCGCACTGTGGGGCCTGCTGAGGCTCCACGTCCGGGCCCTGCTTGCTCAGGCCTCTGCGGCTAGATCTGGACTACAGCACACCTGGAGCCTCTGTCTTAGTTCTGTCTCTCCTTGTATCTCAGGAGCTGTTCTGGTGAGGTGCTGTATTCCTGCCTCAGGCCCACAGTCACTTCTACTTTCTGGGCAAGTTCACAGGAAGGGTTGTGTCTTGCTCCTTTGCTTCTGCTGAAAGCACTGTGTTCCTACACTGCCTTCTATGATGCTAATTTCTTTCAGCCACAGGTCTTAGCCACCTAGTGTGTGTGGGGGGGTGGGAGGTGGGGGGGTGTGCAGGCATCAGCTTCCTAGGTAACTACAGCTTCCAGACAGCTAGTTCATTCATTTCCCGTTGAAGATTCCCATCTCAAAACCCATGGCTCCTTTCTGTCCATCTTCAAGGTACTGGAGTCCTGCTCACAACCTGAGGCCTTCTCACTCTTAGAGAGAACAAAGTCTTGTATGACAGAAGGTAGGGGAGACGCTTAAGAGTCAAAACTGAGGTGATTTAAGTCTTGAGTCAGTACACACACCCCATGAGTGCTCTAAAGGCCTTGCCCTCAAGGTTCAGACCCTTCACATCAACCTAGGAACCAGCATGGTGAGCATCCGGGGATGGTGTGATAGTGCCTAACACTTCTGTGAGCTTAGATAAGACTCAACTTATTGGCAACCTGGCATGACCCTTCATCTTGTCACTGGGTCACCTCAGGGAAGAAGTTAACCTCAAACTTAAAAGAAAAGGTTTCCCCAAGGTAGGGACTGTCTTTTTGGATGGAGAAGAATTAACAGTGGAGGAAAGATTATTTCATACACTGACAATCAAAATGTCTATCTGAGTGGTGGCATACACTTGTAATCTCAGTACTGGATGGGTGGAGACAGGGGGATTCTTGGATCTGCTGGCCAGCTGGCCTTGCCTAATCAGTAAGTCCTAGGTCCATGTCAAAAAATAAATAAATAAAATATCCTGAAAAAGCTACACCCAAAATTGTTCTCTGGGACACACACACACACACACACACACACAGATACACACACAGAGAGACATACATACACCCTGCACATATACATACACAAAAGCAAATAAATAAGAAATGTAAAAACGAATAACATTTTCTTTCTCCTTGCCAGCCAACTGTTCTGTCAGGAGATGTCAACCAGAGCTGGGTTGCATGCACACTGTGCTGGAGGCCGTCTATAACATCCCTGTACTCTATTAGCAAAGTAAAGCAGACAGCTGCTGTGCCATGCCTCCTGAAATTTCAGGTTGACAGCTGATGGCTTTCTCACAGAGATGCCCTTTTCTCTTTTCAGTCTTTGCCCCTCACCAGCCATTCCTTGCCATGGTGTGACCTCTCTGAACAGCATCCGTGGCCCAGCCTTTGAAACCATCTTGCTGAGGAAGCGATGCAGAGTGCAGCTCTTTCATGTTTCGTCTTCTGGGTCGAGGCTTCTTACACTCAGGCCTGGCTTCCAGTCCCACCTCTGCTCTTTCTTACCTTGGAAGTCACAGCACTCATTAGTGCCTTGCTGGTATGAAAGAGAAACTTACTTTAGTCTATGGAAAGGTGTATAAGATGAGCTCTTGCCAGGCTCCAAGTAGATAGATTCAGCAACAGTGCAAAGAAGCAGGCTGAATGAGAGAAACATCTCCAGTGACCTGGAGCGTCGAGAAGTAGCCACTGTCTGTAATCACTCAAGTATAAACCACAGTCTGTATGTGGATGCACGTGGTCTCTCTACCTGAGTAGACAGTAGGCACTTCATGATTCATTTTTATAAGATATTTAGCATCCCCTAAACTCACCAATGTCTTCTATATAATGTGCTCTTTTCCCCCAAATATTATCATCAAAACACACATCAGCACCACTCCTGTCCTCTCAGACACACATCTAGCCTATCACAAACCCTTTCCCCAGTTCCTTCAGCCTGTATCCTAATTCTCTGTGTGTTTTAACTCCAGTATGGACATCGATGCCTTCATCGTCCTAACTGAGCCTTTGCAGTGACATTTTTATCCCAGTTTCAATTCTTACCCTCCACATAGCACTGTTATGCATGAGGCAACCAGAAGAACTATTTGTAAAATACACAATTGAAACGTACCTATTCTCCTTGAACCCATTAATGATTTTCTGTTATTTCTGATTAAATATAAAATCCAACAGCCTTGATCCTGGCCTACAGCATTGTCAGGACCCTTGATATGTCTCCAAATGTACAAAGCAGCATTCTGCTTTGAAGCATGCATTAACCACTTGATTTCCTTCAACAAAGCATATCCATGTCTCAGGGTTCTGGTACTTCCTGTCTCCCTTTGGCCTAGAACACTGTCCACCTGATAATTCACATGATTGGGATCAGCCTCTCAAGAAGTATTTTCACCTACATGATGTCATGGAGACCCTATACCCATTGCATTTCTTCCCTCTTCCTTTCTGTCTCTAACACTTACTGATCATCCAGGACCATGTATGACATGGCTGTGTTTGTGGAATATAAACCCCATAAAGGCAGGAGGTATATTTTTGGCACATAACAAACAGCAAGAACATACTGGAACAAATCAGTGATTGGTATGGAGGGGGGGCAACTCTAGGTTACACAGCACCAATCTTCTATGTCATCTTAGAGATTTTCCTGTATTTATCCATGATCTGATGTCCATCCCTTGACCAGGGGCAAATAAGGTTACACACTGAGACTGTGGGAAGTGAGGCTTTGTGATTTTCAGAAGGAAGCTTGGGTGATCCAACCAGGAGAAACAAGAAAGGATGCCAGGCACAACAGCATGTGTTTTTGTGTGATTCCCAAATGAGATTGGTGTGAGGATGTGTGCAGCGCTGCGTGACTCCTGCCATCCAGGGTATAGGGAGTGCCACTAAGGAAGAGGTGCGGGAATCCTGCCGTGTAGGATATACAGAATGGAACTATGGATTTGGGGATGGGGGTGACTCTCTTAAAAAGATATGTCTTCCTCTATGCATTTACAATGGAAGAAAAACAGACATCATCATATTGTTTTGAGAAATAAGAAGTTGGTAGCCTTATGCGGCAGCTTAAGAAAAATGGATATTATTAGACTATTTCTAATGATTGCTTTGGAGATGAGTAGACATTACTAGTGCTTGCCAACACGCAACTCTTAAAAGGAGTAAAGAGCAAGTACCCACTCGCCTATCCCTTTATCCCTTGGCAGTAGGTCTTCCTCCTCTAGACAGAAAGAAGTCCCATCTTCCCCATGTGAACACAGAGATGTTTTGGGTGGTGAAGCTACAGTGAGACCACATCCCTGAGGGAGTGACAGGTACCTCAAGGACATAAAAAGAAAATCACCTCTGCCACCAGAGTCCCTGAGCCTTCCTGACCCAATCAAGACATTAATGTTCTTTGGTTCATATTAACTAAGTGATCACTGAATTGATGTCGCCAACTTAGATAGCAGGTGTCCCTCTGTGAAGAGTACAACTGTTTCTCCATTCTAGCATTATGTGTGGGTTCATTAAAAAAATATGAACCTACCATATTGCCAAACTTGATGCCTCTATATAGCCAAACCTCTCAGGAAATCATAATGAACCAAAGACTTACATTTGTGTTAAGAACTGTGTAGTCTGGTAACAGTCGTGCTGAGTAAGCAAACAAGTTCTCTAGAATCATGCTGTGACGTGTGCTGCAGGGACTATGGACTGATACTGAGAAACAATTCAGTATAGCTTTGCTAAGGGAAGCAGGGAATCAAGGAGGGTTTCTATGAGGAGTTGACATTTATGCAAAGATCCAGTGAGCAGAGATTCCACAGCCACTAACCATAGATGCCAATATAATGACCTAACTTTCTAATATCTATTAGTCCTAGTTCCTAGATTCTAAAATTATTCTACACATCTCATGTCCCTTACTAGAAAAATAATATGGAACATTTCTTTGAAGCAAGCAAAGAACATTGTCTGAATGATTCCCAAGAAAGGCAGCACCAACATCAATGGAATCATTCACAGTGCTTCCCTGAGTAGTAAGTACAACCAGAGAATTTCTGTATTCTTATGCAGCTACCTTCAAGTATAATTATTATTTTTTGTTTTTTTTATACCCATTCTGAGTAAAGTTCCCAGGTACTCAATTATTGGAAGCCAGGATCGTTCCTTATAGTCATACTGTTGTATTTGTTACATAATTCTTCAACTCTTAGTGCATAGCTTTGCACCACATCTGTGTTTCTGCAGCAAGTATCGGCCCTTTGATACTTAGGTGCTCTCTCCTAGGGAAGACTTGTGAGCTGAAGGTAGTCCTGTTCATTTGACTGCACTTCACAGTTTATACACTCCTCCTCCTTTGAGTGCTAAAGAAGCCTGAAGAGTTAACAAGTCTTGTAAGCCGTGGTTTTTCCCCCCTTTGGACTTGAAGACTGGGTTGCTGCGTGTGTGTCTGGGACTGTCCTAAGGGCCACAGCTGGTGGGTGGCTAAGCTGTGCCATGAACTCAGTTGTCTTACTCCCTGTATGTAGAGAAGGGGATTTGTATTCAGGGCTTGGCAGGTAGAATATGTGGACGTAAGCTGTTGCTTTGAGACAAGCTTTTTCAATAATGCATCTAATTTACTCTGTACACATGAGTACCACCCTCCTCACTGATAAAGCAGACTTACATGGACTTACTGGGCCATTGTAGGTTTCAGTTGATGTATGATGTTCTATCAGCATGTGACAGCTTATTTAGCAAGGCATTCAAACATGGTCTAACCAGCCTCTGGGTTGTGACCCCTTTATATGTCATATATCAGATATTTATATTATGACCCATAACAATAACAAAATTACAGTTATAAAATAGCAATGAAATAATTTTATGGTTGGGGGTCAATACAACATGAGTAACTGTATTACATGGTTGCAACATTAGTAAGGTTGAGAACCAATGATCTAGGTACCTAGGATCTGGACATGAATGAAATCTTTGTTTTTTTATGCTAAGGCCAGAATAGGGGGGTAGCAGTGAACATGCTCTAAGGTTCAGGTAATCCTATTTTCTTCTGCCTAGACTCTTTATGATCTTCTGCATGAGTTCATTGACTTCATCAGTTAAGAAAATTATATGTTATAACAAGGAGGATTCTTAAGGACAAAAGAAAACTTTATCACTGGAAATAAATCACATTCCTGAAACTTCAGGATGCTTGATGTAGAGAGATGAGAATACAGCATCCAAAGCAGCTGTGGCCAGAGTTTTCTAACACTAACCTATTCTTCCCCTATTCATTCTGTCAAAGGGCAGAAACAGTGGCCTAGAAATCCAATACAGATTGCTGCTAAGAATACAGAAATGCCATAAAAGCAAGATGGAAAAGATATGAAGGAGCCTACAGGCCCTGCCTTGGAAACATTGCCCTGGCTGTGCACAGTGTTCAAATGGCTCCTCAGTTGGGTGATGTTAAAAAGGAGAGCTTGAGGAGGAAGCGAAGAGCAAGACGTGACACAACCTGCAGGGAGAGCTTCGTGAACTCCGACAGTGCCCAATCCAGAGGTGGCCCGTCAGCTAGATTCTATGATCACATAAAGACAAAAGGTGCCTATGAATACCGGCTTCGCTGCCTCAAGAAAACGTAGACTTAAATTTAAAAAAATTAAGAAGTACATCTTGATATAATTCAAATTTTAGAAAAAAGTTTCTCAAGCAATTGGATTCAGTTGTTAGTTTAAAAAGTTAGAAGAGGCCAGATTCTGTAAGCCTATTAACTGGTTTCTGGGTTAAAAATGAAGCCTATTCTATCGGTGTCTGGTCTTCGTACTGACACACTGCTGACAGTAACTTGAGTTTGGCACTCTTGGAGTGGATCTACCCCACTGTGGATCTGAGTCACCTGGGAAGCATCAGAAGCTAGAGCTAGTTGGGTCCACCATTGAAGGTAGTAATTTAGTAGGCATGAGAAAAGACCCAGACACTCACTGTTAAAGCCCTTACCCCTTCCCGCTAATTCTACAAATTATATTAGGTTTGAGATAAAATGAATCTGTCAGATGATTGAAACAATGAGGAACTTGTGTGTTCAATTTTGTAAACATATATACATATATATATGTAAATATAATTTTTTGAAAATAAATGGGCTGGTGAAGTGACTCAGCAGTAAAGAATATTGGCTCCTCTTTGGCTCCTCTTCGAGAAGTCTTGAGTTCAAGTCCCAGCAACCACATGGTAGCTCATGACTACTATAAAGGGATCTGGCGCCCTCTTCTGGTATGCATGTGTACATGCAGAGTATCCCTCCATTTAAAGACATAAATAAAATTTTAAAAAAGATTTTTTTTAAAGGTTTAAAAAGGTTAAAAGCTAAGTGACATTAATTTCTTTGCTGACTCTAACAGTCTGCACAAGTATATAAAGTGAGGTGGTCATTGCTTAAGATAAGAGATTACAGGAAATAAAGGGGAAGGCTTGTTGACTGCAGAGGGGTGGCTACCCACACAAATCGCATCATCTGGAGCACAGTGCCTTGCCAAGGGGCAAGTGCAGATCATTGATGGTTTCCACACAAATCACGGAAGTGGACGTTTGGAATGACACATAAGAATGTGGAAGACCAGGCACAAACACAGTGCCACAGATCCTGAGGCTTTTTGAAAAATCTCCTGTCTGTTTCTGGGGCACTAGGGGAAGGAAGAAGGGAGTCCAGACTTCCACATTTGATGAAAGTTGTAATTATAGATGCTTTCCTATGATCTGTTTCATATTTAGTTCCATGTAGAGAGGTTCACTGGAGAAAATTAACCTTCAATTCAGTGGACTATAATTTAACATGGAAAAATAAAGCCAAGAAGTTGCCAACTGAAAGTCAGCCTTGACAATTTGTTGTCAAAAATCCAACCAGGGTTTATTTTTCCTCAGAAAGATATTGAAAAGAGAAAGGAACATATTTAGCATTGCTTTCACTAGTTTGAGTAAAACTATTACCCAAGGTAAAGGGGGGCTGTGTATATTCAAGAGGCACACACACAGACACACACAGAGTGAGAGAGAGAGACCAAGACTGAGACAGAGACAGAGAATCAGAGAGAGACAGAGATG
Source organism: Grammomys surdaster (assembly GCF_004785775.1). Lineage (NCBI taxonomy): Eukaryota > Metazoa > Chordata > Mammalia > Rodentia > Muridae > Grammomys > Grammomys surdaster. The sequence continues at coordinate 15,710,705 of NW_021621338.1, read as the reverse complement.
GAGAGATAGAGAGAGACAAAGAGACAGAGAGACACAGAGGAATATATAGAAATATAAATTTAAAGAAGACAAGGATATAAATGAATGTACATATTATAGGTATGCAATCAAGTAGACAAAGACACTCTTTTATTGCATTTTCGATTCAGCTGCAAAGCAATTCCAACTGTTCGACCCTTGTTACTCCTTCAGAGTGATGAGCCAGTTAATAAGGACCTATCTCAAACTCTCATTATGTCTCACATGCTTGAGGTAAGCATGTGATTGGTGAGGTACTTTTGAAGCTCTGTCTCCTGTTTCTTTTGTTGAGGCAATGGCTCTTTGCTAGTTTATGTAATGGTGAACACTCTGTTCAACTCACAAATGTTTGCAAATACTAATTATATCGATAGAAGATTTAAAAGCCTGTGCCATGCCAAATCCATTTTCTTTTCTGCAAAAGAGGCAGAATGTTAATGATCTTTACTTCTGGGATTCATTAGCTGAAATATAATTGCTGATTATATACACTGAATCCAAGTCAAATCTAAATCTTTTCAAGTCTTTCTTGATACAAAAGCGAAGGATTGTTTGCTCCCACTAAGCTGCTTCAGACTCTTCAGATACTCGCATTCTCCAGGAGAAGAGAAAGGAAAATGACGTTAGGCAAATTTAGATGCTTCACATTGATGTAATTGTAAAGCCAGAAATGAATAACCTCACTGTTCAATCAAGTTTGGTGTCATGGGTAATACAGTCAGCTTGTCAAGATTCACAATCACTATGGAGACTAACCTCTGGCATTTCTGCAAGAGGTTTCTGAATTAGGTTATCTGAAGTGGGAAGATCTGCACTAACTGGGGCACCACTATATGGGCCAAGGCCCCAGACTGAAAGGGAAAGACAACCGAGCATGTGCACTCGTTCATCTCTGTTTCTTACTGAGACGCAGTGTGATTCATCTGCCTCAGACACCGGCAGCCATGCCTTCTCACCCAGGATGGACTGCATCCCCAAGGTAAAATAAACCTTTCTTCTTCCCATTGTTTTGTCAGATACTTACCCACTGCAATAACTACTGTAACTAATTCGTGTTTTATAAACTGAAGAGGAATAGCCATTCTGGAACTTTCTCAATCGCACTATATGTGAAGAGCGTGCACCTTTCTAGACAAGGGATGTTACTAGGTCACCCATTCACTGCCATTCATTGAGCAAAGGTTTTCTGTGTGGGCCTTGCTACTACAAGAAAAATCAAAACAACTTTAAGACAGAATCCGACCTTATTGGGTAGCTGCTCAGGAAGAACGTGATGGCTGCATCTGTGGGATCCTGTGGAGGTGTTGCGTGTAGCAGCCACCCTTACTGGAACTTCCTTGGTGTCTCAGCATTGTAATCTGCTTGCGCATGTGCCATCACCTTCACTCCTTACAACGCCTCACTGTGAAAATAAAAACAAAAACACTAAGCCACATAAAACTTAACAAATTTGTCCAGGGCTGTGGACGTGGCTCCGAGGTAAAATTCTTGCTAAGCAAGCGTGAGGATCTCAGTTGGCATACCCAAGACTCACATAAAAGCCAGATGTGTTGGTGTGCTCTCCCGTAAGGTTAGTGCTGGGGGAAGAGACAAGAGGTTCCCCCAAAGCTCACTGACCAGCAAGTCTGCTAACATATGAATCCCCAGCTTCAATAAAAAGATACTGTCTTAAAAATCCTAAAGCATGAAAGAGAAAGGAAACAAAGTGAGTAGAATTGTCCCAAAGGCCACATAGCAGGTATTCAGGATAAAAGTTAAATGAGCAATTTCATGGCAGGCTTTGAACAGTAAAACATCATGTCAGGATCATGTGCTAGTAGAGTTGACACAAGTTTCTAAAGGCGTAAGTTGTGATCCATAAATAAATTTGAGAATTACACAAAAATTGGCAGCAATAAAATATTTCTGATGATGTGATGTCCAAAAACTAATTCAAAATTAGATGCAACATGAATCCATGGCATTTTTCAAGGCTCCTCATGCTGTGCTGTGTGGTTTCTTTGCAGCGGTGGATCTGAATGTAGTCATTGTGTATTTTGCACGGGCTGTGACCTCAGTGGCACAAAACACAACAAATACTGCCTGAAGCCTGACAGCTCAGATTCCAGATATATCACAAACAGCAGTATTTTAATGCATATACAAAATGTTCGTCTCTTATAAAAACATCATGGTATAATTGCAGAAAATGAAGAATGTTAATATTCTCCTGTGACCACTCCTCAGCATATAAGTTCCAAATCAGTTTGGATTATACCAGGTTAGAATTTTAAATTATGACTTTGAGTCATAAATTATGACTGTGAGTTACAGGACAACCAGGACTGCACAGAGAAGCCATGTCTTGAAAAATAAAAATAAAATAAAAATATTATTTGATATGCTAACTTGAATTTCATTAAAAATGTTAATAAATTTTAGCTTTGGAATCTCCAACAGTTTCTAAAATGTGCTGAAGCATACTTCTACATTTTGTAGTGTGCATCGGTGCAAAATTGTCATTGGGTCATTGTCAATTACACAATCAAAATATTGATCTATTGATCAACTCTGCCAAACCCTTGAAGATGCTTTGTGTCCTCTGGTATCACTTATTCATCTTAGATTTCATTATTTATGTAAAGACAAACATATTCATCTCATTAGCATGCAAATTTGCTTTCACTGTCAATGGCAAATTGATCTTTGTACAAGATAATTATCTTAAAATGAATTTGTTTATGATTTATTATAGTAAATGTTTAATTGTAGACCTATTTTGTTGTGTCTATTTACCCAAGGTCATTTTAACATTGATTGCGTGGAAAGGTGAGTGGAAAATAAATATAAGACTTGGACCACATGGTAGTAGTGATGGTTGTAGCCGACGGTGGTGGAAACAGTGTGACGGTGGTGGAAACAGTGTGAGCTAATGTCCTCCATAACAACCCATGAACTAGTTACAAATTTTGCCTATTGTTTTATCTGGAGCAAACAGGTCTTGATAAGCTTAGCAACTTTCCAAGGGACTTAAACATTTAAGTGGCAAACTAGGAATTCATATCTATAGATTGCTTCTGGTCTCCTCGGCTCCTGAATTGGATTCTTCTTCTGCAGAGGGCCAGGAGATTGACAAATGTCTCCCAGGAGTAAAAGGTGATAACGGTGATAGTCAGAGACTAATGCTGCCGTGATAACCTGGAATGACTGGGTAGCGTGGGTGTAATAAGAGGGGGTCAGCCTGGTGGCTGTTGCATTCATCACAGTGCAGTAGAGTTGATGTAATAAGAAACAAAATGCTATCTTTTAACTGCATGAAGTCCTCAAAAGGATGGGATGAGTAATGAACTTATAGAGCCCAGAGCTGCTGTGAGAGGACACGGGAGAGAGAACTGGGTTGCACCAGGAGGAGATGCAGGGCCAAGGCTGTGCCTGCTTGATTCAGGAGTATCTTCCCAGCAGGGTTGCACAAGATCCCTGCAGAGCATGTTAATGAACGGACTGAGATAAGGACAGGTTTCCTGCCTGAGTGCAGGGCGTGCAGGGCACTCAGGCAGGGAAACTGCACTGCAAAGTTTCAACTGAAGGAAAAAGGAATGTGAGTTTTGTACATGCCAACGTGTTAGCCAGCTTTCTGTTGTCATGAAAACACTGGAGATAATCAAATTAAGTAAGTAAAGTTTACATTGGCTTACAATTTCCATGATTTGAGTTAGACCTGCGGGGAGGCTGAACACTACTGAAGAGAGAGACTTTGGAGCAGAGCTAATCACTAGTGGAGGCAGTGCTGGCCTTTCTCTGCCTGACTTCTGTCCCACTTGGGAGTGTTTGCATCACAAATAGCAATTTCTTTCTTTTAAAAGACTAAATAATCTCTATTTACACACACACACACACACACACACAAAGGTTATAGCAGAGGCGGGTGAGGGGAAGAGGAAGAAAATAAGACACATGCCTGTAGGATCTCAAGGAAGGGTTGCACATCATCATGTTTAGAGATGTTTAGAGAAAGGAATGGGGTTCATTAGTACCTCAACCTAAAGTGTGTATGAATGAAGGGTTGTCACCACTTTTAATAAAGAAAAATAAGTCAGTTATGCAAGTGGTCTCCTATATAAGCTGCACTTGACCCTCCCAAATTCTCACAGTAACAGGCCTGAAAACATGCAAGTCACTGAGTACCCAAGAAGGTTCTTTACAGAAGGCGCTGAGCTAAAGCGAAGCCCTTAGAGTTAGGACCCACTTCGGCATGACTGGTATCTTCATGCACAGACAGACATTGAGTTGTCTGCAGAAAGGCAACCAGGAAAGGCAGCAGAGGACACTGATTCATAAGCTGATGAACAAAAGGGGGCTGGAGAAAAAGCTAATCCTCCATCACCACACCTTGAATTTCTAGCACCCACCACTGAGAAACTGTGGATTGGTGTCCAGAAAGCAACTGGAAACATGGTATCTTGCTATGGTATCCCTACTCTACTATTGCTATCTACAAGCTGCTTACTGTTAAATGTGAAAATGGAAGTGGCAGAGATTGAACTTGGGTCCTCTCTGGCTTGTATGACCAGTGGTTTTATCTGCTACATTGTCTCAATAGCTCCCAAACCTAATCTAAAAATGAAAAACCCAGTATTCAAGCTCCCTATGATGTAATGTCTGTTTTGCTACCTTTTTGTTAACATTAAATGTCAATATTTGCTGGTTTAAGGTGAAGGGAAATTGTTCCTCCAAAAACTTCCATGTTGTTATTTTCTTTTTTCTTTTCACTTTTTTTTTGTTGTTGTTTTGTTTTTTGTTTTTGTTTTTTGTTTTTTTTTTTCTTTTGGTTTTTTGAGACAGGGTTTCTCTGTGTAGCCCTGGCTGTCCTGGAACTCACTCTGTAGACCAGGCTGTCCTCGAACTCAGAAATACACCTGCCTCTGCCTCCCAAGTGCTGGGATTAAAGGCATGTGCCACTACTGCCTGGCTCCATGTTGTTATTGTCATCAGATGTAGCTGAAACTGGAGATGTGGTCTTGCTGTTTTTGAACTCATAATCCTCCTGCCACAGCCTTCTGAGGTTGGGATCACAATCACAACACAGCTTATATTCATTTTTGTAGAACAATTCTAGCTTCATTTCTTATCTGTTTATCAATATACAAAATTCAGAGTTTTTTGTGAGCCAGGAAAGACAGTAATAAATTTTTTCTTTCTTCTGTGAAGCTCAAAGCTTCAGAAGACCAAAACGTCTTCCTTCCCCTTTCTAATTCCAGTACCATTTTGAGAAGAGAATTCTGGTTTGATGTTTTGAGTTAGCTCATTTGAATCTTAGAACAAAATTGGAAAGCTGTCTGTGCATCTCTGCCCCTGAGGACTATTTGTGTTCTTTCTGGGTTTTGAAAGTCAAAGAAATCAGCAAATGGCAAAACAGATGAGGGAGACATGAAGTAAGAGATAAATATGCAGTTGCCACATGAACTGTGCATTAATCCTTGTGTCCCCTGATGGCTGTCCAATGGGAGCCAGTTCTCTGTCCTGGGGAAAATCTAGTTCAAGTTGGGTACAATGGTGTTTTAAAAATCTTTTTCACAACTTCATTTAGAAAACTAGGCCCTTGAGAGCATTCTGAGAGGGTTGACTTTGCCTAGGGTTCAGGATTTCTTTAATCCTTTGATCATCCTTTAGTTGAATTTAAAAATATATATTGACAAGCTGTCCAGTGTGCCAACAAAGGCTCTGATGGATGTGCACTTTGCTTCAGGAATTCAGGTCTTTAGTAGTCTGAAGAATGGGACTTGTGCTTATCCAAACTGCCTGCTGGAATTTAGCTGTGGCGGTTGTACATAGTGGTGTTGGAAAGAGTCAGCCAGCACGTGCTTTTTTGTCTAGAATTTGTGGGAATCTCTGGAAATTCCTATGTTAGGGAAAACTTCAAACTAAACCTTGTATACTTGATGTATTACAAAGTGCGTGAGTTCCCCTCTCCAGAAACTTTAAGGCTGTTCAGAAATGCCTCAGGTCCATGAAGAGAGTGAGGGGGGTACTTGGTACTATCAGATTGAATCGAGAACCTATAACTGTTTAGAGTATCAAAATACTAATATATAAATACTATAGATTCAAAAGGTCAACCTGGATGTTGAATCAGAATTTAAATAAACTCATTTTGAGTGGGTGATCAAAGTGCTTTTAGACTAAATGCTGAAGTCCATCATGGTTTCTAGTTAAGGCTCTGGGAATGCCTGTGAGGATGGTCTAGATTAAGTTAATTGAGATAGACATTCCATGGGTTGGGATCTGGAACTGAATAGAAGGAGACAGCCAGCTGTCTTAGGTTTACTATTGCTGTGATGAAACACCATAACCAGAAGCAAACTGGGGAGTAAAGGGTTTATTTGGCTTGCCTTTGCACATTTTAGTTCATCTTCAATCAGGGCAGGAATCTGGAGGCAGGAACTGATGCATATAGGCCATGAACAGGTTGTTGTTTACTGGCTTGATCTTCATGATTTGCTTAGTCTGATTTCTTACAGAATCTCAGGCCACCAGCCCAGGGATAGCACCATGTACAATGGGCTAGGCCCTTCCCTATTAATCACTAATTAAGGAAATGTCCTATAGCTGGATCTTATGGGAACATTTTTCACTTGAGGTTCCCTCCTTTCAGATTGCTCTAGCTTGTGCCAAGTTGGGTCAATTTAACATAAAACTAGCCTGGACACCAGGTGACAACCTATGCTCATTTTTCTCTGTTTCCTAATTTTGAACTTAATGTGACCAGCTGCTTCATGCTGCTTTTCCCATTCCTTCCACACCATGATGAGCTGAACCTTCAAACTCTGAGCCAAAAATAAACCTTCCCCTCCTTAAATTTTTTTTTTTTTAAAGTCAGATACTTTGTTCTATCAGTGAGAAGAGTAACTAACACAGTGACGTCATTCAATCTTCATTTTAAAAATGCTGTTTCGATGCCAACATGTCCAGAATTCTTCTCACTAGTCCTGGCTTGCTCTTCAAAGTTTTCCATTGAATGTGGACCAACCTAATAGGTTTGCTGAGTGCCTTAAATTGCCTGGGAAGAAGAACTTTATGAAGACCTCATGTTTTCTGCCTTCAACTTGGCTTCTGTGGCATCTCCCTGCTCAAAGCCTCAAACCTGGGAGTCAATCTAGTGTCTCTTCCACTTTCCTTTCCCTTTCTAATTCATCAGAAAGAGTCACCATATGGATGGTTGGAAGCAGCTTAAGTCCATCCTTATTCTGCCTACCTTGTGTAGGCATTGCCCTGCTTCTCAAGAGAGTTCCCAGTCTTCTGACTTGGCCTTGCTCATCTCGCCTCTCTCAAACCCCGTCTCCACTCAACTACAAGTCATCTCACTGTGGTTTTAATGAGATCATGCCATGTCCTTAGCATACCTGGGAAAAATTTCCATTTGCAATCTTGGTAAAACATATTGACTATGAATACATTGAAGAGAGAGGTTCATTCTTAAGCTTTCAGCAAAAAGATTAAAATAAGACTTACCACTAAAATACTTTCAAGAATTTTTATACATGAATAGAATACTGTATTTACATAATTTTCACATCTCTCTCTTCTCTTTCAACTCTTCCAGGGCCACTACTCACCTTCAAATTTAAGATCTTCTCTTCTGTAATTATTATTGTTTTACACACACACACACACACACACACACAGAGAGAGAGAGAGAGAGAGAGAGAGAGAGAGAGAGAACCTAACAAATTGCTTATATGTATATGAATGTTGGACTAACCACATGAGATGGAAAACCTACCAAGGGGCTCATTCATGGAGAAAATTTATTTTCTGTATCTCAGCAGTTATTTATTGCCTATAGCTCTTTATCTCAGGGTGAGACCTTGTAAAAATTCTTTCATTCATGTTGATCTGTCAACTGACAGGCCATTATGCAGGTGTCATTTAGCCAAAAATATTGTTGATATCTCCTGGGTAGAGCACCCTGCGATGTCTAGAAGACACTATCTTGTAACAGACACCCTAGTGCTCTGGATGCTACAATCTTTCTGTCACTTTTCTGTGATATTCCCTGAGCCTTGTGTATAAGGGTTGGGTTGTAGATATATCAACATGGGTACCCCATGGTCATTTAGTCTCTGCATTTCAACCAATTTATTTGCTGCAAAAAGAAGCCTCTTTGATGAGTGGAAATGTTGATTTTTTTTTTTTGGTTTTGTTTGTTTATTTGTTTGTTTGGCTGTTAGGCTGGTTTTTGTTTTGCCAATTTGACACCAGCTAGGGCCATCTGAGAAGAGAGAACCTCAAATGAGAAAATAACTCCACCAGGTTGGCCTATAGGAAAGCTTCTAGGGTGTTTTCTTAATTAATGATGTCGGATGGCCCAGACCACTGTGGGTGGTCTTACCCCTGGGCAGGTGATCCTGGATGGTATAAAAATGTAGAGTGAGCAAGCGATGGGGAGTAAGTCAGGAACCAGCAGCCTCCATAGTTTCCGCTTCTAAGTTCCTGCCAAGCTTGAGTCCCTTCCTTGGCTTCCCTCACTGATGGACTGTGATTGAGATATATAAGCCAAACAAACCCTTTCTTTCCTAAGTTGCTTTTGGTAATTGTCTTAATAACATCAATAGAAAGCAAAGTAGGACAAGAGGGAGGGCACATGTATCTCTTGGCATAAGAATAATTATTTTGAATAGAGTTAGAAACTATATGGATTTTGGAAAATGGTAACAGTAGGTTCTCTTCTAGGGTCTATGATGTCTACAACTGTTGCTCCACACTATTTTGGGGGAAGCATGATAAGAAACTGGTGATCAAAGTAAGGATGTCACCAAATTTCAATGGGGAACCAATGAGTTTTATTGGGATTACCAACAGGAGTATGGGTGAGCAGTTACTTATAGTAGCAGAATTAATTTAAAAACTATAGAATCACCAAAGCCCACCACCCCAGCAAAAGCGACAGTTCACAGAAGCTAGAACTTAGTTCTACCACACAACACCCAAGCATCTCAACAATTTGGAGAGTTCCAGTTCTAAGTGGTCCAGTTGGTTTAAGTCTCTTCCAGTCAGCTCAGTTGGTCTCTTCTTCTAGCAGCTTTGATCGGCCTAAAGGATCCTTACTACTTACTTCCCCAGGAGTGAAGAGCCTAGTGAATCTGGCCAGGTTCAAAGATTTTCTGAGGCTATACTGTTGTTTATGCCAGAAGCTTAAAGAGGCTCCCTGCAGGATGGAATGGTTCACCTTCTTTTTACATCTTATATCTTAAAGAGTGTCCCTATTAGCTGTGAAGTTTTATTCTTGGAGGAAACTGATATATAAGACCTGCCATGAATAACTGGCTAGGTTCATAGTCCTAGGTACAAATTCCCTCCTATTAAGTGTCCCTTTAGTCTAATTAGAGTGCCATTTGTTACACCAAGATGTTAAGTACCACGATTACATCATTGGCAGTAGTGAGTCTGGCTACTGTCATGGTCCATAGTTACAGTAGGGGAAGAACTATTGATTGCTTTTCTCTCTCGGTAGATTGTATAACATCTGATATTATGAGAGCTAGTCCTCAGGAAGGATCTTCCAGGTCAATTACAACTTGATTTCTCCAAGTCTTGTGTCCAATGTGTGTAGTGTCATCAGCAATAGGGCCTTGCCAACAAGTTCTTAGAGGCAGACAAGGGCAGTGGCAATAGCTCATATTGGTTTTAAAGTCTCCTGGACTTCCCGACTAATGACTGGAAAGGAGACAAATGTCACATGCTTTGTCTTATTTGTGGATCTGCGTTTCAATTATTAGATTGGCATATGTGACCTAAATAGCAAGAAAACCAGCAAAGGAGAAAGCGAGTGTGTGTGTGTGTGTATGTGTTCTCAAACATGTGTGCTCATATAGGATAATACAGTCTTTTACACACACAAACAAGTAAGCAAATTACTCTAAAGAGAGGGATGCTGGGGAGGTACTTCAGAAATTAAGAGTACTGAGTACTCATGGAGATGACTAGGGTTTGGTTCACAACGCTCACATGGAAGATCACAACCCTTCTTATCTGCAGTTACAGGGGATTCAACATCCCTTCTAACATTCATGAACACTGCATGCATTTGGTACACTTAAATACATGCTAACAGAACACTCAAATACATAAAATAAAAATGAATAAAATCAGAGGGGGGGGAGAGATTTTGAAAGCGAAAATGACTACTATTTTCACTATATAAGTTAATGTCTCTTCATGTGATGATTTTCTGGCACTTGATGTCAAATTATGAAACATTCCATCAGGCAAATCTCAAATATTCATCTGGTTATAACACTGATACAGCTACTACACACTATGGGGCAGGGACATGTTTATCTCTTCTGGAAACATTCCACTATGTTGCTTCCTCTTCCTTTCCAAAGTGAGTTTATGTGCTTCCATAAGAGCTTTATGGATCCATGTTTCAGCTTCAAAATCATAGTTTGGACTCTATTGTTTGCTTTCTAAGCCAATACTTCTTAGTTAAGGTAAAATGTTTCAGATTAATGTCATGATTCTTAAAAAATAGTGCCCATTTATCTTTGACATCCAAAACTCCCATGCTCTAATTTCCATTGCAGTTGTTTTAGTACAGATTCAACTTGGCAGTAAAAGGAAAACCACGACACACAGAACATTCTGTATAATGACTCTACATTGTTCTGTCCCAGTAAAAACCACATAATTAATGTTTTTGTTTAATAACACATATTCAGATTTCTGGAGCACCATGTCTTTGTTAAGTAGGTTCTGTTTAGCAACTAAAATGTGTCTCACTTCATTTGCTTATTCTTTGCTGGTAGATTCTTCCCCCTGTTCCCCCAAAAAACCCTTTTATTATATAGTATACTGAAATAAAGACGTTAGATCACCGTGCACAATTTCATTTGAGATGATAGGCTGGCATTGCTTTACTGAAGCCTGCTATTGTCCTGAAGCCATTTTATTGTACCTTTCCAGGCTGTCAGTTTCACTTAAACCTGATAATTAGACTCATAAAATAGGAATTCTTTTTCTGTACCTTAAAGTGACTTCCAACAGAGGAGCCAGTTTCCTTTTAAACCTAGACGTGTAAACCACATTTGTTTAAGCCTTGGGGGATTAGGAAGACCATGAGAACCTGGCCATAAAAAGTGTCTGAGACATTCAGGTAGAAATATAGGTTGGGTGTTGGTGTGTGTTGGTGTGTGTGTGTGTGTGTGTGTGTGTGTGTGTGTGTGTGTGTAACTCTAAGAAGCCAGAAGAAGTGTTCAGGATACCAAGGTTATTATGTCACTGTTGGGATCTGGACTCTTGCCCTCATCATCCTATAGCAAGTGCTTTTAACATCTGAACCAGGAAGCTAGCACCTCCACTTCTTTTCTCTAAAGCTCTTCTTGAGTTTGGATGAGATAGCTCATCAGTGTTCCATACAATTCATATGATTTCACAGTTATTCACAGTTATTCTTTTTACTCTCATCCCAGCCTCTCTTATCTACCTCCCACTGTCAAACTCCCACCTTTCTATAGACCCCTTACACATTCATGTCTTTTTGTTTTACTTTGTGAATCATTGAATTCAGTAAGGGCACGTTGTATGATCATAGTTTCGGAACTACTATTGGAGCCTGGTGACATCATCATCAGAAATACAAATGAAGACAATGACTCCTCTTCTCTCATTTAGCTGTAAAGAAGAATTTGTGTGTAATGGATATAAATATGGAAAGTTGTATTTAATAAAGTCAGAAAGACAAATACCACATGTCTTTCTCATTTGTCATTTGTGGATCCTAAATTCAAATCTTATATTCTATATGTTTGACTCAGAGTATCTGTGGGATTCAGGAAGCTAGAAAGGGAGGATGTTTTCAAGGATAGGATAGTATGTAAAATAAAACTGGAGAGGTGAGTTGTAGAGAATGGAAATGTTTAAGCTGAGTGGGGAACAGGAGGATAGGGATGATGGGGTAGGAGGGGAGGATAACCAAAATGAAAGATAAATGAAAAGGCCACTTGGGATCATAGCATCTTGTCACATATTTTAAGGTGTGTATTAATTTGAACATGCAGTTATCACTTGTAACCTAATAGCATAGTGTGTTATATTGATTACACTGAGTGACTATAAAAGGCTGAACCAGAATCATTTCCATGGGTAATTCTTGGTCATAGTCATATTATATGATGCCAAAATCTATCTGTCCATTTGATTAAGTATTTTTTGTATCCATGTTTGTGGTGTTTTGAATGATAATCACCCCCACAGGCTCATATGTTGAATGTATAGTGCCCAGTTGGTAGAACTGTTTGAGAAGGATTAGGAGGTGTGGCCTTGTAGGAGGAAGTATGTCACTAAAGGATAGGCTTTGAGGTGTCAGAAGTCCATTTTATTCCCAGGCAACAGAACTCTCTGTCTTGTGTGTATAAATCAGATGTAAGTTCTCTGCTAATGTTCCCTTTCCCAAAGTCCAGTTATATAAGACCCCAGAATATACACTTAAAAAAATTCTTTTCTCACTGGGGAGCTCTTTTCTGGCCCTTTGTTTAGAGAAGCAGACATTTGATGAACAGTGTTTGTCTGTGCTTATTAGTGTCTCCAGCAAATAACAGGAGTAAGAAACAGCACTCCTCTCCCAATGACAGTAAGAAGTACTTCTTGGCTTAAGACATCCCTTCTCTGCCACAAGTTGGGAAAGAGCTGTCAATAATGTCCATAAAAGATTGCTATATTGTTTACTTGAAGATTTTTAAGACACTGGACCATAAATGTCCTCAACAGCCACACAACAATACCTAGGATTATGGAAGTATTGATTAACTTGAACATGATAAATAATAAATAGCATCTACTTCCTGTAGGTTTTCATACTATACTACTTAAAATATATAAATACTTGTCATTAATTATACTTCAATAATTTCAAAATAGTGGATGTTCTTCATACTTTACTATACCAAAGTTAACAATTTGTTTCTTACAGATGACTTTCAATCACGTAGTTAACCAGTTTATAAATATGATGGTAAGAGAGAATTATCTTTGAAAATTAAATGTATTAATACTAAACCACAAGGAGCAGGTTGAAGTACATATAAAACAAGTTGTTACTTCTTGGCATTTTGGAAACCCTGGTCCAACTACGTATGTGAGGATACTCAGGAAACCATTCTGTTTTCTCCAATATCTTAAAGCTACCTGTTGTACATGTACTTAATTTGAAGTCAGTCCTGGATCTGCAATTGTGTGCCCTAACACATGTGCCATTACCCCTTTCTACTTCTGTTTTTGCCTAAATGATTGCAGAAAAGATGGCTCAGCATCTTAGGACACTTAATGTAGCACTTTGAAGACAAGGCTGGGGTCTCTCTCCCTGTTGCTTTATGCCAACACCTAGGGACAGTATTATGACAAAGTATGAGTTTAGAGGATGCGTAGGTGGAACATGATACCCCAAATGGGCAGCTCTCCATAAAATATCATTCATCATCTAAAGAACAATTGCTCTCCACAAGTGTCATTTTCTTTTCATTCTAAATATATCATTTTTTAAAATGCCATCTATTTTACTGAACTTGAAGCTAGACATTCTAATTACTAATCATTTCAAATTTGGAAAATGTGAAGTAAGGCAAAACAAATGAGTAGAGGAGGAGTGGGTCATGACAGAATTTGTTGTATTTGTAAAAACAAATCTAATGGTATTTATCTTTGTTTTCTCTAATGCTCACATAAATCATAAAGTACTGTGATAAATACTGAGAATGATAATTGCTTTGTATCTTGAGAATTATAATATCAGACAGAATATAAAACTAGAGTTCATCAAGTTATACATAAAAATTACAATTAATCAAAATACATTTGACACAATTTGATTAGTATACCAATAAACAAACATTGCTATCTGAGTGCATATATACATATCACATGTTAATATAACTCCCAAACAGAACATCTTTTAAAGAGATCCAGGAAGATCAATTTCTCCTCTCCCCCTTCCACTCAGCATCATAGCTTGGCCACTGTGTACAACATCAGGTTCTTGTGTTTAAACCAGTTGAACTTGTGAGCAAACCTCTGCCATGAGTGGATTTTGTTTGAGAAGAACAGTGTACAATCTAACATTGCCAAGCCTAGCGCTGGTGGTTGAAACTCTAAGCATTATAATATTGGAATTGTCACGCTTATCTTTACTTAAGCTTTTCCATTGATTGTGTATTTGTGTGTGTGTGTAGACATTTGCAGAGTCCCTACTCTGTGTGTGGGACTGTGTTGGTTGCATTGTATTGATTTTTTTAAAAATGGAAACAACATTATAGTCCTAGGAGTTAAGCCTGTTGTTCTACCACAATTTGCATCCACTAAGGCATACAGATGTTAGATGTTACATGTTAAAGTAAGTATGACTAGAGTAACTGAAGCTGGATCCATTTCAGACCTTCCCCTGCTCAGCTACTCTGAAGTTAGTTGGGGTAGGAAGAGTTCTTTTTATTGTTATTAAATTTGTGTGTGCACACACATGTACATGGGTGTCCACTCATGCAATGGCATACATATAAAGATCAGAAGACAACTTACATGAATTGGTCCTCTCCTTTCACCTTATGGGTCTGAGGGATTGAACTCAGGTCATCAGCTTTGGCAGCAAGTATCTTTACTGGCTGGGCCATCTTGCTATGCCCATAGGAGGCAGTCTTGAGGAGAAAGGGTTTGATTTGAAAGTATCCCATAGCCTCAACTGTGCCAGTTATAGATCTAAGCAATGACTACAAATATAAACGTCAGTGGTCTAGAGTCACTTTGAGTTTTGTATTTTCTGTACTTTACTTAACATTATTTTATATACATTTGTGTGTGTGTGTGTGTGTGTGTGTGTGTGTGTGTAGATCCCTAAAGGCACAGTCAAGAAAACAGAGTCTTTAAATTCTTTCTAAACACCACACAGTGCTTTGCAGGTGATTACTCTCCCCATTTCCTCTCTTCTTCCTACCTCCTCCATCCCTCCTACCATCTTTCTCCCTAAAGGCTCACCAAGGGTTGTGGACAAGTTAAAGAGACACCAGTCCCTTGCTATAATAAGAAATGCGGAAAAACTGAAAATGAAATAACTTCACTGCTCAGGAAGTGTATGCCACAGAACTTAAGAACCACAGCCTTGAACTCTTCACATTGTTATGCAAATAATGAAGGAATAGACACGAAATTACCCAGCAATCTAGAAAGTTATTTTTATAATACTCATCTCAGCTTTTGACTGAAGAAACATGAACTTGGCCTTTACTGCAATGTCTTTCACTCTCCCTACTGCAGATGATCTAATTTCTTTCATTTTAATGCATATTAATTTTTTATTTTTTATTAATTAATCATTTATATGCCAAATGTTGCCCCTCCCTTCTGGTCTCCCTTGCTGAATTCTTCCCCATTCCCCTCCTTTTCACTTCTGAGAGGGGACCCCTCTTGGGTATCCCCCAATCCTGGGGCATCAAGTGTCTATAGGATTAGGTGTATTCTCTCCCACTAAGGCCAGACAAGGCAGCCCCTGGCTACATATGTGCCTCAGATCAGCCTGTGTATGCTCCTTCATTGGTGGCTCAGTCTTTGGGAGCTCTTAGGGGTCCAGGTTAGTTGACACTGTTGGTCTTCCTATGAAGTTGCCATCCCCTTCAATTCCTTTAGTCCTTCCCCAAACTCTTCCATATGGGGCCCCAATCTCTGTCCAATATTTGGCTGTGTGTATCTTCATCTGTTTTAGTTAGCTGCTGAGTCGAGCCTCTCAGAGAACAGCCATGCTAGGCTCCCATCTGCAAGTACAACATAGTACCAGTAATAAGTGTCAGGGATTGGTACATGTCCATGGAATGGATTCCAAGTTGGGCTAATCACTAATCAACCATTTTTGTCTCTGCTCCATTTTTCACCCCTGCATTTCTTTAAGATAGAAGCAATTTTGGGTCGAATGTTTTACAAGTGAGTTGGCATCCCCATCCCTCCAATGAGGGTGTTGTCTGGCTTCTAGAGGTGGTCTCTTCAGGTTCCATATCCCCACTGTTGGGCATTTTGGCTAAGGTCACTTGCAGTGAGTCCTGGGAGCATCCCCCAGGTCTCTTGAACTTCCTAGAGATTCTCCCACCCCCTACTCTGGGCAGCTATATATTTTCATTCATTCTCTTGGCCCTCTGGGCCTCTATCCTGTCTTTCCCCATGCCTGATCCTGCCCCCTATTCCCCTCCACCTTCCTTTCCCACCCAGGTCTCTCCTTCCCTCTGCCTCCTATGACAATGTTATTTCCCCTTCTAAGTGGGATTGAAGCATCCTAACTAGGGTCTTCCTTCTTGTTTAACTTCTTTGGGTCTGTGGGGTATTTCATGGGTATTATGTTCCTTTTGGCTAATATACACTCATCAGTGAGTGCATACTATGCATGTCCTTTGGGGTCTGGGTTGCCTCACTCAGGATGATCATTACTTAGAATATGTTGTCAAATGATGTAGATGCTGAAGATTAGTTGTTAAGAATTGACAAGAAGACAAGTTAACCAAGAGTCCTCTGTTACTCCTTTGGGGGAAACATTTGATATGCTGTTCACTATCTTAACACTAGAAACAACAATAACTTTAGAGAAAAAAATCCTATCCTTTCATACATCCTATCCTTTCATAGCCTTAAGTATTGTAAAGACTACCAAATATCAGCAGTGGCAGAGCTTATGAGGCAAATGCTGTAGAGATCCAGGTCTCAGGAAGGCATCTGGTTCTTCTGGACAGTCGTAGTTGTTTCAACAGTATTCAGCCAACGCATACAGGTTGCTGATTCCTGATGAGGCACAGAGAGGCACAGAGAGGCACAGCTATTCACAGCTGTTTCTAACCCTCACTTTATAGGTAAGAGATAAATGCAGAGAATGTACATGCTGAATTGTCAGGTGTTCTAATAGACTTGTTCCCTCTGCTATGAGGACTAAACTGTATTGTCTTACCATTGAAATTTAAAAGAATGTCTTCGACCCTGTAGGAATCCACATGTGCCATTGCTGCCTGCCATCTCCCAGGAGATGGGGCAGTGCTGAGTTCAGGAGTAATGGCAAGGTGCCTGCTTTCCTTGTTAACAAGCTTTGTTTGAATCATTGAGATGGTAGCCTTAATGTTCCTGAAACCTGCTCTGTGCTTGTTTAATTATAATATAGTCTGGCACTTTGACATTTAATTTTCTTGTTTGGTTGTAATTATCTTCCATGAGAGTTGAGCAGAGTTGAATTATATTTACTTCCCTTAGCCTTTCCTTCCTTTCTCCACCCCGCCCCACTTTACAACGTGTAATGCTGACTATGACTCACCATGCAGGGATCAGGCTGAGTCTGGGGTGAAAGACCTGGGATCAGGCTGTGGCTCTGTTGCCAACTTAGTAGGGGCTGCATATGCTCCTCAGACAGTTGAGCACAAGACATCCAGCTGGGCTGTGACTCTTCTCCTTCAGTTGCAATGGCCTGTCTAAGGTCAAAGGAGAGGCAAAGTCCCTTCTAAGTGGCCTCTGCTCTGCTTTCAGGATAACTATGATTTCCTAAAACAAACTGCAGTGACTCTTCAGGTATCCCATTTCTCTGGAGTCAGGTCATATCTGGCTCCACAGTTCATTTGGAAAATCAGCCATCTTCTCAAGGCAGGGGCTGAACTTTAACAGAAGATATATAGTGTGTCAAAGAATATTACACTGTCTTCTATGTATACGTTTTGTGTATGGCTTGAAGAGCCATCTGACTTGATCCTCACAACCCTCCTATGACTTAGTTATAGGCCTCATAGCTCTGTAATTTTCTGTGTACTACCTTATATTTACTTTTTTCACTTTTTTGTGCAAGGATGCATAGGCACATTTATGTGCATGCACATTTAAAGTTCTGAGGTTGGTGTCCAGAGTATTTTTCAATTGCTCTGCACCTTATTCGTTAAGGCAGGGTCTCAGTTGAATGTGGAACTCACCAATGTGACTAGTCTGGCTGACCAGCTTGCTTTGGGCATCTCCTGTATCTAACCCTAGAATGATTGGCAGCTTCTGCTCCTGCCTGCCTTTTATGTGGGTCCTGGGCATCTGAACTCTGTTCTTCCTGCTTTCATGGCAAATGCTTTATCCACTGTGAAGTCTTTCCAGCTTCAGTATTATAATTTTAATCACTCTCTTATTTAAAGGAATGTAAAAATTCACTGCCCAATTATGCTAGAATTCCACTGTGTTTAGAAGCAAAGGTTAAAATCTGTGGATTTCTATTTTACAACGAGCTTCTTCTTTTTCCACTGGCATATCCAAATTAATCAAAATTGTAAATGCCACCAGCTTCTCCAGTCGGACCTTGCACAACACTTCGCGCCTGTGTAAAAGCAACTTCATCACTAGAATTTAGTGTGGTTGGAACACCTTGACTGCAGCCTCCTAAAGTCTACCTCGTCCGTCTAGCCAACCAAAGAAACTTCTGGAAACTGAAAGAGCAGGAAGAGGAAGAAAGAAGATGAGCATACATAGTCAGAAACAAAGAAACCAGATGGAGGCACCTAAAAGCTGGCTGGAAAGGAGGAGTGGAGAAATGGGAAGAAACTGTGCATGGCGTGAGGGGTACTCATGGCTTTTCAGGACAAAGGGTAGAAGCTTAGAAGCGTCTCTGTAGGATGTGCAGGCAAACGTGATTGAAGCCAGTGAGAAAGACAAGTCATGGTGTGTTACAAGTCCGGTTTCCTAGGAAGCAGTTCCCAGTCAGAAACTAGATGGCCACTAGACAGAACTTGGAACAAATAATCAGTACTTGAAATGCTCATGGGGAAAGACAAGGCCCAGGAAAGGAAGAACTATGGCAGTATTATCACAAAAGGTTCCGATGACCCTGCAGGACTTCTGTAGGAAGGATCAAAGCTGCTTCCTAGTGGGACAAGGGGCATTGGCTTTAGTACCTGTGTTTAGTCATTGAATTGTTCTGGGAAGAGGAAGCACATTGGGGTGAAACAGCTTTCCATATCCAAGTCTATTGCTGAAAGAGAGAATAGTTATCTGCTTGCAGTTCAGCCAGCTTCTGGATGCTGAGGGAGTAGTAGCTGGCATGCCCCAGCGTGTACCCACCTCTCAGATATAAACTGAATCCAGTTACTGTTCCTCATAATCCTGTATTTTAATTTATACCTTTTAGGTGATACAATTCAAAACATGACCATTAGAGACTAATTACATGTGGTCCTAGGAATTACTACTCTCCCATCAGAAATGTAATGTTAAACTCTCAAAGTCATTAATTGACATCTGTTCACACAATATAATTTCCCATAAGTAAGAGAAAGGGGCCATGGGCAAATGGGTTTTGTCATATTTTAATCTAACAAAGGTCTTTCCATGAGATTTAGAACTTCAGCTACATGTGTGTTTTCATTTTTATCAAATTATGATCAACAAGGATAAAAATAATGAACTCTTTTTAGTTGTCCAAGAAATTAGGGATAAAAGAATATGCCTTATGGAATCCCCTCTTATGCAGAGTGCATTATTAAGTAATACATTAAGTTGATGAAATACAAGGTTAGGCTCTGTGATGGTTTGTGTATGCTTGGGCCAGGGAGTGGCATTATTAGGAAGCATAGCCTCGTTGGCGTAGGTGTGTCACTGTGCATGTGGCCTTAAGACCCTCACCCTAACTGCCTGGAAGTCAGTCTTCCACTAGCCGTCTTCAGATGAAGATATTGAACTCTCAACTCTGCCTGCACCATAGCTGCCTGGATGCTGCCATGCTTTTGCCTTGATGATAATGGACTGAACCTCTGAACATGCAAGATAGCCCCAATTAAATGCTGTCTTTATAAGCGTTGCTTGGTCATGGTATCTGTTCACAGCAGTAAAACCCTAACTAAGACAGGCTGTATTTTAGCAAATAACTAAAACTTTTACCTTAAGCATAAAAAAAAATAATTCCAAACTTAATTTCTATACTAAAAAAAGGGAAGGAGCCATGGTTGTTAGGCTCAGCAAGGGAAGGGCCAAACAGCAAATGATGATGTCAGGTCTCTTAAGTAGGACTGTCAGTACGTCTGGACTTCTATTGCCCCCAGTGAAGAGCAGAGAGGGCATCTGATCGCACTCACAGCCAGTTCTAAAGGATGTAGGCTCTGATTGGTTCACTTGCATTGTCTATCCATCCCTCCCTTCATCTATAAGTCTGACTATGCTTCCACACCAAAATAAACAAATAATAGTCAGTCAAAAACAACTGACATTTTTGATCCTTACTGACCCAAGTAAAACCTCTCCATCTGTCACTTTATTGTGACAGGTCACTTCCACTCTCTGTCCTTCACTGTGTAAATGGATTGATCATTGTGACCTTGAGGGATGCTTAGGAGGATAGTTGATATTGTACACATAAAAGCTCTTGGAATCCAAGTATGGGCGTCTATCCTTGCAGGCAATAACACACATTCTGGGCACTATGCTGGCATTTCCTCTGGCTTTCTCTCACTTCCATTAGAGACCCATGAAAGCATTTAAACTGGATCAGGCAGTTATGGCTTCCACCTTCTGGATGGCTGTTTAGTATTATCTTAGCTCTGCGATGAGCAATTCACATCATATCTAGCATTTTGCATTTTGTTCTCAAATGGGCAACAGTGAAATCGCGGGTTCTGAAGAACATGATAAACAAATGTGCTTTATAGCTTAATTGTACGCCTTAATCAAAAGGCTGAATAAAAGTAGATAGATTCCCAGTCAGATCTTTCAATTCAGGGTACATTTCACAAATCAGACTGGCAACATTATAACCTCCAAATGGTACCCAGGTGGCTGTTGAATACATCAAAAGGAGGACACCCAGGAAACGATGAATGGCTGTGAGATTCAAATGTGATGGCTTTTGATGGAACTGAAAGGTTAGGGATAAATGCTAACCTTTCATTTCTCTCCACACCCACAAGGAAAGAATCTGGGCTGACCCTGGAGGAGGATGTGATAGCTCCTGGCTGATTGCTTCCCTAGGACTCCAGCCCCATCTGCTGCTATGGGAACACAACGCCAGCAGCACCCCTAAGAGGCAGCAGGCTGTGACTATTTTTGATATCTTACAGACTTAGTGTGCATTCTAGTGTGTAGCTTGGGGTGGGGGGATATTACAACCTGGACCTTGGTCTCCTTATTCCTCAATTGCTTTTCTCAGTCAGACTTGGGGTGCACCCTGGCAGATAAAAAACATAAAACAAACAAACAAACGAACGCTTTCATAAATGCAGTCATCCCTAGGGCCTTCTCTTACACTGGCGGCCAGAAGTGATCATCTTTAACCTCCTCCACATTGCTGACACCTCCTCCTCCTTGGGCCTGTCTCTCTTCTCCTGGGATCCTATCCTCCTGTGGCTCACTATTCTTACCCAGAACCTTCTGTTCTCTTTTTGTGTTTCTCCTCAGTGTATCAGCCCCATGAGTCTAACAACGAGACCTACAGTCTTCCTGGTCACATACCCAGTTCCAAAGTCAGCTCTGGGTACATAAGCCTCAATAGATTTAAGTTGATTCATGAGTGAGTTATCATTAAAGTGAAATATACTGGATATTACTTTCTTTTTTAATAGTAACTCAATTCCTTTCTAATAGTAATTTTCAGTCAATTTATAGAGGAAAATACTTCACAATATGGCTCTTTTTAGAATTCTACCATAGTCCTAGCTAGCCTTGAGAGTGGTGTACTGGCACTCCTGCCTCACATCTGTTCATTATAGTTTGTCCTTGGATTCTACCTTTCTAGGCCAGTGCAATGTCTACCTCACTAAAATGGGAAATCTGTTAAACTTGTCTTTCTTATTATAGATTTCAGGTAGGCATTCATCTTGCCTTCTCGAGGATATCTGTGTTTGCCAGTCAACCTATGATCATCTATGGCAAGTCTCCCTGGATGGAGGAATCTAGTCTGGCTTTTTTGTATATATACAAGTATATACATATATATAATCTGTTTCTGCAAGTCATTTGTATTAGCAGCACCACTTGTATTGAATTAATAGCAATATAATATCATATATTGCATATACCTTATACCATTAGGAAGATTAAACATACATATGAGTACATTTTATACCTGTATATATCATATAAAATGTATTAATCCAGTCAGTTTTTACAGCCACCCTATATGGTAGATGTATGCAAGGGCCACAGTAATGAAACTGCCAAAATGACCACTCCATAGTTAAAGATTTTTTTAAAATTGTGGGTAAGAGAGAGAAAACATCCAGATGCATTTGGAAGAGTTCAGAGCACAGAGAAAGAGAAACAGACAGGACATGGCCAGATTTAGGAAAGTAGGAATCATAGAGAATAGCAAGAGAAAGCCCAAGTAAGGATAGTGGAGCTATAAAGGAACTAAACAGAGGAGGATAGCGAATAGCAGGTTATAAGGAGGCTAGTAGCTAAGAGGAAGAATGTCTGTGTCATGAAGCAGGCCTGAGAGTTTGGGGTGGGGGGGTGAGTGATATCTGATGTTAGAATGGGGTCTGTAAAATGTATAACAACCACCTTTGGGTAGGGACAGAGGAAGCCTGTACACCAGCTTTGACCTCGATGTACAACAGGTATGTGTCAATGAGGATGTCCCTCCTGCCAGAGGCAAGGAAGTGACTCCTGGTGGACAGGAAATCCATTTCATAAGTTCCCAGGGAATGTTGACTTTTATTTAATGACCAAAAATCCTTCTACAGTCTTGCTTGAGGTCATGGATGGCTATATGGACTTTCCTGTGATATAACAGTGGGAGAAACTGTTTTCTCTCATAGAGATGACAAAACCAAGTGTGTGGGAAGGGGGAGGCTAAGTAACTTAGCCATGGTCACATAGGGAGTGAGTGGTAAAGCTGAGATGTGAATCTAGAGGCCAGGGTCAAACTCTGCTTTTGTAGCTCCTATGTTAACCCCATTTCAAAGAAGCTTGAGCTTGTAGTAATGTCATGCACCCCAATTCTCAGAGCTAGCAAATACCACAGGCAAAGCAACTGTGCCAGTGCACTTGGCTCCAGCTCCTTTGCCCTTAATAGCCATGTTTATTGCTCCACCCTGAACTATACAGACCCTTCCCAAGCCTTCTACCTGTGAACTCTTATTATATGTAATCTCCAGCTCCATTAAAACTGGAACCTTTATTGCTTAGCTAAAATGCACTATCAATCATTAATAGTTGTGTAATCATAACTTTATTATGGAAAAGACATTAGAGTCAGTGTCAGACTCTTTAGGGATCTGCGAGAGGACACCCTTCATGACTGATACCATGCAGTGAGAGGCAATATTCAGAAATGATAAAGATCTCCTATTTCAGCAGTATAGAGTGACTTCATTCTGAGGTTGCAATGTTACACAAACTTCTGTCACGATCACTTTCTATTTCGTATTCTTCCTGTCAGAGTGATGGCCATCAGCACAAAAGAACTCCTAAAATAAGGGTGCTCATGACCTTGAAATAATTGTAGTATGTATGTGCATGTGTGCTTGTGAGTTTTACCATTTTTCTTACCCATTTGGGCACTGACTGTGCAATTAACTTCGTCTTCACGTAGTTGCTGGGAGACTCCCAAGAGTCTAGTGAAGGACATGGGACTACTTTGAATGCCATGGTCTCTGGACTGTCCCTGGGATCCAGTTAACCCAGGTTTTCGAGGTTTCAGCCATCACAAGTAGCTGATGGGGAAGTGGATTTCTTTGTTGGAAATGGTGATATAATAGGTCTCCTGTTACTGACTGGCATATGCTATGAGCAATGTTTATTTTTTTCTCTTTTAGTTAACTTTCATCCATATTAATAATTTATAAATTTACTATGCCTGTACTAAATGCATGAAAATGTCAGTGGCTCATCTCTGATTTTCTTGACAGTTTGTGACTTCCCACATGGTGGCTCGCTTCCTCAGAGGCAAACCGACTGACAGTACTGAGACACTATATATTTTTATGGTTTTACACACAGATACATACAAACAGACATCTGTGAGAAACTGAGTGACGTGCTTGAGATCTTGTAACACAAAACATACCACTCTGCTGCCACTTGAACCCCAGCCTATGTCGCTGAAACATTTTGTTAAATATTTATTCACTTTTCAGTGTAGCTTTCAACCACTCATTGGTAGAGTCACATATTACACTTAACTAAACTCAGCGCAGTTCACATATCACCTGTCTTACCAATAAGCATATAGACTGTTTTCCTTGTTCCTGCATTGTAAATAAGGCTAATGTAAATGGTCTCATATTTTTTTCCCTGTTCATGCAAAACAGTGCTGGTCAACTGTAAATGTTGGATGTTCCGATACTAACTTGTCACAAAGAGGTCTCTGGCAGAGCTTCTCATTTTGTATTATGTATTTTATTAATTTGAGAGAGTGACTATTTTTATGTTATGATGAAATTATTGACAAACTCATGTTTTCAAGTTTAGTACATTTTAATTGGCCTTCTCTAGTGTCTCATTGTTAATAGAGACTTTTTGTTCATATTATTCATATCTCTACAGTACATTTCAGTTTTTGGTTTTAGGAGTTCTTCACATATTATAGTTACTGGAATTTGTCTTTTATATATACTGCCAATACTTCCTAGACAGATATAGTTAGATCTGCTTTCCCTGTAAGAATGCAACCTCTCCAGGGTCAAGACTTTTCTTTTTTAGCCAATATATTTTCTCCAGATCATTGTGTCAATACATAGCGCATAGAAAAGTCAAGCTTCTGCCTCCATGTTTCCCTATTGTTGATATCAATGACCAAGTCTTTTAACCTTTTTGATCCCAAGTCTTCATATCTGCACTACACAATCTTGTCTTCTGCTCACTCTTCCTTCTGTTTCACTTGCTACTGAAGTCTAGTCCTGCACCTACTTCTATGTGGTACAAATTAAATTCAGTCTGATTCTGATGGAATATTACTAGGGAACCAGAAAGGTCCATTATAATGTGGTTTAGCTGCTAAGGATAACATTAAAAGCAACAACTCTACATTAGAGATTTTATTTTATTTTTTTAATTTAGACAGTTGCTTGCACATTTTATTTCTTGAAGATGATAAATCCTCTTATCTTTTCAGGAAATAACTCTCACCAACCCAGCATGGGTCAGAGAAGCCATCAGTTTCTACCAAAATGTTCCTTTGTTTTCCCAGGCAGCAAATGTGATAGACTGCTATTATTTATATGATCAATATATAACCTCATAACGCTGTGACACTGAGCCCATTCCACACAAAACCATTTCTCCGTGATCAAAGACTAGAAGACCTTTGTCACCCTTTGCTGTTTCTCACTGACAGCAAATAGTGATCACCTGAGAAATACTGGGCACTGCACCCGAGAGTCTGTAATTATTTTATGATTTTGATATTTTTATAAAAAGCCTTCATATAATAGGTATGAATAGATAACTCTAGCCAGATGTACTTACTAAACATCAGATCATTTATAACTGTAGCTGGTCTTAGATATTTTGTGGGTTCTTCTTTTTCCTATCCTTTGTCAACACTGACCTCTGGTTTTACTCTCTATCACAAGATATGAGAAAGAAGGACAAACACACACACATACACACACACACACACACACACACAGAGAGAGAGAGAGAGAGAGAGAGAGAGAGAGAGAGAGAGAGAGAGAGAGAGAGAG
>NW_021621338.1:15667841-15685052 GCF_004785775.1 Grammomys surdaster | reverse complement strand
GAGAGAGAGAGAGAGAGAGAGAGAGAGAGAGAGAGAGAGAGAGAGAGGGGGGCAGAGGGTCAGAGGCAGAGAGGCAGAGGCAGAGAGACAGAGGCAGAGAGGCAGAGGCAGAGAGGCAGAGGCAGAGGCAGAGGCAGAGGCAGAGAGGCAGAGGTCAATCTGAAGCAAACTCCTTTCCTCTTCAGTAGGACAAACTGCAATCAGCTCCCCTCACTCCTAAGGAACAGCCAAGAACCATCATCCTAGCCTCTCAGGGGGCCCTAGCATTTATATACCTTCTGATAAGTTCTCAGAATTCCAGTTGTCATACAACTGCAGAAACTATGTGCAGCTGGCGAAACCATGCCTCTGAAAGGGCATGAGGCAAATCAGGGTCAGCGGCTCCATATATCACCACACCTGGGATTAAAATGAAAACACATATTCTTATAGTATTTCTGTGTCTTTTTAAAAGAAACCAAAATGTCAGAATTCTCACTACATACAATATCATATAAAAAACTGGGCACACACGGTAGAGAGTATAGACTTAGAAATCCTAAAATAGACTCACTGTGGGGTTTTGGGGAGTGGCTGACCATCACTGAATGTGCCGATGTTTGGAAGGATGAAGCATTCCAGTTGCTATTTTCTGTCTCCAGTTTCCATGTTATTTTTGGAGACAGTTTCAAGATGCCTATCTTTCTTAAAAAAAAAAAACCTTCAAGGTTATTAGAGATAATATTTTCAATCAAATACAAGCTACATCCTGCTCCACGCCTTTGTTGAATTATTTCCTTATAATAAATTTCAGGTAGACATAAACCCTTTTATAATTCTTTGTATGTGAGTTATCTCAGAGTTTTTTCAAGAGTCACACTCATTTTAGCACTGTGGGCAATGTGTTGCAGTAGTGATTACAGTCACAGAAGTGTTGGTTCCTGGTTATTTCCTGGCTCTATGCTTAGTACTCTGTGCATTGTGCTATGCATTTTAGGCATGCCATATTTATCAAAATAAGTTTCAGAGATGGCTTCTTGGGTAGAATGCCTGTTGTACAAGCCTGAGGACCTGAGTTCAGATCCCCAGAAGCCACATAAAAAGCCAGAGTTAACAGGGCATGGACCTATAATTCCAATACTGGGGAGACAGAGACAAGAGGGCCCTGGACCAGTTGGACAGATACCCTAGCCATATCTGCAAGTTCCTGGTTCACTGGGAGACCATGTTTTAAAATATATTCCATATTTAAGTATATGCACCTATATACATAGCACACATGAATACATATACATAAGTAAATCCTAAATCCTAATTAGTATCAACTGTGAATATGTCTTTTTAGATGATGAAAATGAGATCCAAACTCAGGGATGTTAGGTAAATTACATAAAGCCACACAAATGATGTATGTTGATGCATTTCCCATGTGAAACAGCAGAAACACTAGTGATAATAGACAATAATAGATAATAGTCTTACCTGATACTATGGAACAAGTAGCATACACAGGTGCATTATGTTCTATGTGCAGTGTTTCCTTCAATGACTGCTAGTTAGTCATATGACTTTATCTGTGCCAAGTGTTGGACTTTGCATCTTGTTCATTTTGTTTCCTTGTGTGATATATGCAAAATCACTGTGGAGTTTTAGATGTTTTATTCTTACTAATTTTGCATCTGCTCATGCTTTCTCTTTACTGCTTCAATTATCAAAACATCAGCAGTACAGTAGATCTGTTGTCAATCCACTCCTCTGCTTTCCTCAGTCTCCTCTTGTCTCAATTTCTCCATCTGAGGATTAAGTGAGGACAGGTTAAACGTTAATCGGTGGAACCATTTTGGCTGTTACATCACAGAAACCTGATCATATCCACATACGTGTGGCCGACTGAGCAGACAGGAACAGCCCCTACTTGCGTCTCTACCTTTCTGAGTAATTTCACTGGGAGTCTAAATAGACCTTGCATGGACTCGGCCCCACAGTTAATTAATGCTAGAGTTGGTGAGTCCTCATATGAAGTTTCTCTAATTACCTTCACATCAGTGATTCATCCAGATCACAAGGCTGCTCAAGATCGTGCTTCTCGGGAAAGCTATTAGCCTAAAAATGAAACTTAGAGAACTCCCTTCCTGACAAAACAAGCTTCAGAGAAGCAAGACACCACAAAGAGAATTATAAAGCTCACTGGAGGGCAAGTCAATATCCTGTGTCTAGTGGGAGATGTTTACAATCACTCCATCCCAAGACACCCAAGGGGAATCTCTGTGAGAGACAACTATAAGGTCAGACCTTGCATCCTTGTCAGCCAGTGTCTTCAGCTCTCACACTGACAGCATCCCTTTTTTATTCATGTCAAAAACCGTCTTGGACATGTCTCTTGGCTGTCAGGTATTTAGTTTGAGAAGATGTGCTACGGAAGGTCAGATTCTCCCTCCAAATCAAAGACTGTCAATACTCCAAATCTGACAAAAGAGAAAATAGTGCAATTTAAATATTTTATACCTGTTTTTTATTTTGCTATATTTCCCATAAGAATTCCTGTCTGTAACTTCAAGCTTCTCGTGGATTAAGTAGAGTACGGAGAAAGAGCCTAAATGCTTAAGGATATTGATGTTATCAGTACAGTGATGGGGTTGAGGAATACTTCTAGAAGATTTCAAGAAGGAAAAGATAGTAAAGTGGCCACTAGGAACATAAGGGAGAGAGGGTGGCATTGTTATTTTCTGAGACCAAGACCTATCACTTAACAACTCTTGTCAATCATGAATCTATTAAATGAGCCTTGATTTAAATCAGTACCTTTTAAATGCAAAGTAACCCTTTAAAAATATCAGTCTGAGCTCTATTACATAAAATGGAATATGAACTGTTCTTTTAAAACAGAAAGAAGACACCCAGTGCACTACATGGACAGAGTCTCTGGCACTTATTCTTTTCAATGCTGTTCCTCCCTAGTCCGTCCTCCTTCTTCCTTTTTCTGGAAGATTTTAGGGCATTTTGGAAGAAGTCAAAGAACATTTAGTTTCAGAGCTTCAGAGGTTCATTGTTGGGGAAAAAAATCCTAAGGTCTTACAGGTTTTTCAAGCCTTTCAATATGAGAGGCTAGGTTGAAGGTAGGTCACTGACTGTGGTGTCTGTGAAGGGATACTTTAGAATTACACAGATGTGGCTTTCAGTCTATGCTGACCCTGACCCGCTGTACAGCTTTGAATACAAACATCTTCCCTATGAAAACCTGTGTTTAACTGAACAGAGAAGACAATAGCTTCCTCCAGATGGGAACGTTGTTGTTTCTCTAAAACAACATCAAAGATAGAGCAGCATCCTTATTTCTGAGTCCCCAAAATTTTATTTGAGAAAATAAAGCATGGCATTGAGATGTGTACTGAAGAAATTTGAACCAGGAGATCCTGTTGGATCAAACATCCTTGGGATTCAGTGAAAGATGGAGCTTTATTTCTCTAGAGATGGGTAGAGGAGAGGAGAGCTGGTCTCTGTCCTAAAATAGGTGCTGTGAGAAGAAGACTGAGAGTTTTCTCAGCAATAAGCAGAATACAGAAGTCTCAACCCAACAACTTGCCTTTGGAAATGTGGCTCACCACTGTTGATTATTCTCAACCTTCTGGAGAGAAACAACTCTCCAAACAGGAAGATCTCTCCAAGTCAGAAAATAAAAACTAGCTGCCTTGAAAGGGCATGAAAGAGGTGTCTGAGAAGTCAAGCCTTTAGAAATATTTCACTTTTACATTTGAAAACACAAATGGAGTCTGGGGATCCAATAACAGAATTATAGTAGCTAGACCCCAGTTATGCCCTCCTCACTCTCTGCTAATAAACATGCATGGAGAACTGGGTTCGAGCCCACTTTAAAGAAGACTTTTTAAGAATGTGTTGAGATGTGAGTAGATAAATGATGAAACAATTAGTCCCATGTGCCACAACAGATGTTTGAAGGAACTGTCAACACTGAACTGGAAAGTGTATGAAAACTGCCTCACAGATGACTTCCGGGTTATGAAGACAAGATATATTTGTTAGTATTGTAGAAGCAAGTTGTAGAACTGACTCCATCTGACTTAGGACAAAGGCAGTTGTTAGAAAGGTATATAGGGCTCACAGAACAACTGATAGGAAGGATGGAGACACTGGCTTAGAAACAGACAGAAACTAAGATAGTCCATATTTGAAAAGCAAGAATCCATTACTTCTCTCATGATAGGGCACATTTCATCAGGATTATGGTTAGCGTATGTGATGTACAAAGTGCTGGACTTTGAACCGTGTAAGGTTTCTACTCCTGAAAGAGACCATCTAATTGGAACAGGTATGTCCCAGTATCTTCGATATTGTAGCTCTCTTACTCTATAGCACTGTGCTAACAAAATACCACAGGCTAAGCAGCTTATAAACAATGGCATTGATTTTTGCAGTTCTGAAGGATCCTTGATCAAGGGACTGGCAGGTTTGTTGTCTAGTGAGGATTTCTTCCTCTTTGTGCCTTCTTCTTGCTACTCCCTCACAGGGTGAGAGAAGTCAGCTCTCTAGCTCCACTTTTTGAGAGCTCTCTTGAAAGCCCAGTGTGATCAAGTTGGGGATTAGGTTTCAGCATAAACTTTGGAGCCAGAACAGATGCTTTGTCTGTTGCAATGGGCAGGTGTCTGGCTTGTGGTGGTGGATGGATGGTTGTGCCACTGTTTTCAGGCCCAGCAGCAGAATACTAGGTGCAGTCTTGGCTACACAACTGGGATTTGTTCCCATTAAAAATTTCCCCTGGTCTTGACTTTACATTGAACCATGTAACTTGTTTTGGCTGATTGAATGCGGTTAGAAATGAAGGTCAGTTCCTGTTGGAGTCTTAAAAGATCCTCAGCTTTTGCTTATACCAGCTCCATAAGAATGAACTTGTCCAAGCCAGCGTGCTGTTCAGTGGAAACAAGGGTCACATGAATGAAAGCCACAAAGAAACTTGTTTCTACAGAGGAATAAACAAGCTTAACTAAGACCAGCAGAGCCATCCCTGCTGATTCATACATGTGAAAGCAAAGACATGCTAACACTCACATGAAAATAAGAACTATGTATGCAGGCCCCACAATAGCACTCACCGACTGACAGCCACTTTCTGCAGCCTGTCTTCTGCCACTTTATTAAAATGTGTATTCATGTATTTATTGCTCCACAGGGCCATTAGGTGAGAAGTCTCAAAGCAGTTTAGCTGAGAGTGTGTAAAATAGCTCAGCAATGACATCACAGTCAAGATGTCTGCTGTTTGTAGTCACCTGAAGGATTGGTGTCCACTTCGATCCACTCCCTGGATGTCAAGTTAGGTCCATGAATTGGTACAATGCCTCTCTGTTTCTTTACCACATAGCCTGCCCTGTGGAGCTAGATACCTGTCCTCACAACATGGCATCAAGCCTTGCCCACAGGAATAGACTCCTTGAGAGAGGTAAGGTACCATCTGCAGTACCTATTTCACAATAATGTAGAAAGTCACACTCATCCCCTAGAGTTATTCAGTATTTATTTCATTCTTAAGAGGGATGAAATGAGACGGGATCATCCAGGGGTTGTTGAAATTTCTTAGATAAGATATAACTAAAAACCAAGATAGGCTGGTATATTTGATTAACTCATCCTGAGCCATATCAGGAATAGGTAATAAAATAAATAAATCCAAAAATAAAATAATGATGTGAAAAGTGTCATGAATAAATGTTATAGGAAGGAAAAACATGACAGTCTTGATTGATTTAATTAATTTCCAGTATGTGTAAAAGCTATAGAGAGACATACTAACACATGTGTGACTGATACATATGATGGGAGATACTGTAATACTATCCAAAAGGAATGCCAAATTGGCATTGAATAGTAGAAGTAAGGTATGTTTAAACAGGAGATAACTCAGTCAGTGAAGTGCTTTCTCTGCAAGTGTGAGGAACTAAATTCCAGTTGCAAGCACCCATGTAAAATGTAGTGTGTAGTAGCCTGTGCTTATCCATGCACAGGAAAAGGAGGGGCAGGCACATCATCAGGACTTCCTGAACTTGCCTACTTTGCAGGCTCCAAGCTATTGAGAGAACTTATCTCAAAAAGACAAATGAATAGCTCCTGAAGTGGTTTATAACCCCATAAGAAGAACAACAATAGCAACCAACCAGATCCCCCAGAGCTCCCAGGGACTAAACCACCAACCAAGGAGTACACATGGAAGGACCCATGACTCTAGCCGAATATGTAGCAGAGGATGGCCTTGTCGGGCATCAATGGGAGGAGAGGCCTTTTGGTCCTGTGCAGGCACAATGCCCCAGTGTAGAGGAATGCCAGGCCGGGGAGGCAGGAGAGGGTGGGTGGGTGGGAGAACACCCTTATAGAAGCAGGGGGAGGGAGGATGGGATACAGTATTTCGGGGCATGGAACTGGGAAAGGGGATAACATTTGAAATGTAAATAAAGAAAATATCCAATAAAAAATGAGCAGCTCCTCAAAAAATATCACCAGAGGGTGACTATTAGCCTCCATACATATGTATGTATGTGCACACATATACAAACAAGCAAGTGTGTGGGGATGCACCACACACATGTACATACACACACACACACACACACACACACACACACACACATACACACACTCACATGCACACATAAAAAGAACCAGTGATAATACACAGTAAGGATTTCATGAGGATTTTCACTGAGAAGAGGCCCCAGTTTTGATGGGAAGGGAACACTGAAACCTACAGTGCTTTGACCTATAAGGTAGGGAAAGAGGTAGAATTGGTACACTCACAAAGGTACTCTAGCAAAACCTATGAGATCTACAAGTGAAAAGGCAAAGCAAGCACTGGAAGAGATAATTGGATTTGCTGTTGTGTGCACACTCAACAGATTGGCAGGGAATCAAATCTATGCTTGAGGAGAGCCATGAGCTAAGACAAACAGTAGCCACTGTCAGTTAGAACTTAGTAGGAAAGGAGGTGACAGTCACTGTGCTTGCTGCCAAGTAGAACCCTGTCAGGATGAGACTGGAAAGTGCCACTCCAATCACAGGGCACATGTTCAAGTCTTTCTACCTCCCGGGCTATGAAGTGAGCCACCCTAAGGACAAAGAGCAGGCATGTACAGGGGAAGCATCATTAGCTACACAGTGGCTTATTCAGGTGATCCTGCCGCATTCGTAAGAGAATTAACTAAGTCTATAAGAGAGTTGTGTATCTAGC
Source organism: Grammomys surdaster (assembly GCF_004785775.1). Lineage (NCBI taxonomy): Eukaryota > Metazoa > Chordata > Mammalia > Rodentia > Muridae > Grammomys > Grammomys surdaster. Next base: position 15,677,842 of record NW_021621338.1, on the reverse strand, counting down.
CCAGATCTGAAAAAAGACTGGTATGACGTTGACAGCAGATCAGCAGATGTAGCTAGCTATTACATACTAAAGAGATGCCATACAATGTTGTGCCTGTATTTATGTAGGTGGCCTTGGATTATGGGAGTCAAAATGCTATCCAAACAGTTGCCATCAGTCTATCAGTGGTAGAGCAGGGTGAGTCCTGGGAGACAAAGAGAAATGGAGAAAATAGTGTCATCTTCCCCCCTCCTCCATGATGAACCTGGTGATTTACAGGGTATACTGCTTTCTGAGCAAGATTGCCTAAAGGGAAAACTTCTGTCTCAGAAGTTAAAGAAACCTTAGAAGCAGCACAGAGAGACTTGAAGACTGCAGTCTACATCAGGAGACACTGATACTGGGACTAGATAACTGCACAGTGGAAGCTCTGTGTACTGTGAGAGTCTGGCAACATACCCTGTAGACACCTAGATCATTCCTCCTGAGAAATCTCCCCCCATTACAAATCACTGATTTAGATGATAATTCAGAAGATAAAGATTGAAAGAACAAATTTAATAGAAGAAAAGAAAAAGAAAGTAAACATGGATTTTTATTTCCATTTCCAATTTAAGTCAGCCTTTTGTAACCTGGGATCCATGATGATAAGAACTGTGAAAGATTGTGGCATCTCTGCCTTTTGTTGCTATTGTATCTGTATTACTCCTCTTTATGCCAAAAACTTGATAATAAGGAGGGTCGGACTGTTTGTAAATAGACATAATGGAGGAGACTCCTGCTGTGTGGCAAAACTTTTCTTGGGAAGATGCTTCACACATGTCCACTAACCCCAGACAGGGAGCCCACAATAGACCAAAGTCCAATTGCTGAACCAACAGATTTTATTGGGGTTACTTATAGGAGTATGGGTGTGAGATTATTTATAGAAGTAGAAATGACTCAATGACAGCTGTATCACCAAAGACTACCAGCAAGGGTGACAGCTCACAAATGCTGGGAACCTAAAACACTGCACAGCCTGTAGGAATCTGAATAGAAGGAGAGTGTCCTTTCCAAATTACTCATTGTGATCGAACACTGTGCCTGTCAGTTTGGCTTGTCTGAGTGTGACTCTCAGCAGTCTATTGTTTACTTTGGGAGGGAGGGGCCTAGTTAACCTGGTCAGTTTCAGGAACTTCCTGAAGCTATTTTGATTTGTCTACTGTTGCACTTAAGGAGATTTGGGGCAGGATGGAATGTTTTCATCTGGGAGGAAATTTACACAATGTTCCACCCTTTCTCTTAGCTCTCACATTCTTTTCACTCCCTCTTATGCAATGATGAATGATCTTTGGAAGGGTGAACTACAGATATCCACCTATGGCTATGAATTAGGCCACATGCCACTTCAATAGTCACTTGCTCTGTGTATATTTACCAGTGGTTAAGAGTGAGGGCTGACGATAGTGTTTGACAAGCACATCTCATCCATTAGTAAAACAATAGAATCTGCTCCCTCCTTGGGTCCTACGACCTGTCCAGCTGGGAGTTTCTGTCCTGGCATACAGTATCAGATGTGAACTCCCTCTTGTGGAGTGGATCTGAAATACAACTGGAAAGCTGTTGGTCTTACCCATGCTATCCAAACCACTATTGCACAAGGAGGAGGAAATGTTTCAATCATTAGTGTTGTATAAAAGTTTTTTTCTGAGATTATAACATTCCACCTTGTAGGGATGCCCCAAAGATGACATACTATGAAAAGCAGCAAAGGATCTGGAGGCATTATGCAGCTTGAACAAAAGGGGAGGCCATCAATTGATGGAGTAAGACAGCTGGAAAGAATCAAGCCAAGGCAGTCCTCAAGCCATACCACACACCGCTGGAGACTGGGAGTCATGCCTGGTGAACCACAGCTCTGACAGAGGGCATGAGCATTGCCATCCCTGTAACCCTTAGCATGGGTTTGTCTTTTCCTGACAAGGTCCAGTGTACCAGATGACAATATTTAGACAGGTAATGATGTAGCTCTCCTGTCCCCAACCATCATTTGCAGGGAGAACAAAACCAGAGCCCAGGTGTTTAGGATCGCAGTTTTTTCTGTTTTTTGAGGAAAAGGCAACAGAGCATTAGTTTTTATCCTGTAATAGATGGTTTGTCCAGCTGTAGATGCTGCGGAAAGGAAGCTGAATGTTAATTAGATGTCAACAGTAATTATGGTGATTATGTGTTTTGAATAGCTATTGGGAATAGCTGGATCTGCATCCAGAACGTGACGTGAGTGACATTTTAATAGTTTTTTAAAAAAAGAGAGAGCAGCTTGTTTCTAAGGAAATTACAGTGAATAGAAAGAATTATAGTGAAATACATTCTTAACCAAAGACTGTAACAATGATGATATTCTTCCACAAACCATATAGAGCATACTGAAGAAAATCATGAAAGTTACTGGGACAAAACGAACCTTTCTTAGGAGAACATCAATTACCTTGCAGCTTTCCCTCCATGTTTCACTGGCAACATATGTTTCATAATTTCCCTATAACCTGAGACTGACAGAAATTCTCATAAAACCATCATTTTACCGATATTTTAATTATGTGCGTCTTTAATCTATGCCAATAATCTATTTGTCATAAGACATTTTAATTAAACTGCTTTATTTTCAGCTAACATTCCAAATTGAACTGAATCAAATTCAGCTATTTGTATTCTTTTAACTGAAGGAACTCTTTATTTTCATAAAAATGCTGTCATTTGAATTTTAAAATTAGTCTGCTTCATGTATTTAACACATTTTATGTGAATCTCAGAGGTAAAGAGAGATTATCATGTTCTCTCCTGCTGGAGTTTAAATGTCCACAGGAGGGAGGGCAATGCCCCTTATCATTGCATTTGGAAACACAAGCCACCTCTGCAGGCAAACGGCAGTCCCTTATGTCGTCACTCATTCTGCAGATGTTTCCAATCTCTTTTATGTCACCACTAGGAAGAAGGGGTGGTGACAGCCATCTACACCATTGTTTGGTAACATTCTTAAGAAAGAGTCAATATTTCCATTAGTATTAGAGTCTGCCTGACTCAACTACTCTAGTCCCACCCTGTAAGCTCTAGCCCGCCCTTTCCCAACGACCAACAATAGTCTGCATGCCTTAGATAAATTGAGTGAGAGATTGGCTCCTGTCCTCAGACATCTATGGAATGGGTCTTCAGCATTCCACAGGAAGTAGTAAAATATGGGATGAGTGGTCTATAGAAAGATAGCTGTGAAACTTTGAAATAGCTTATGGAAACCTCTAAGAATAAGCCTTCCATAGACTGCTGGGACGTAGCAGTAAGGCAAGTGTGCAGAGCAGACTCCAAGCACAGAAGCCAACAGGGAGAAGCAATGTTATAGAAAGAGCAGAGGTTTATTCTGTACCATTGGATCCCAGAGAATGAATGGGGCCATGCTTAGTGCAGAGGCTGAAGATGCACATAGGATCCAGATCACATAGACCTATGGACAGGGTTAAAGAAATATTTCTTTCTTTACAAGTTGGCCTTGAATTCGCCACGTTGTCTCGAGTAGCTCTAAGGTTCTGATTCTTCTTGCCTTCACTTTCCAAGTTCTGGGGTTACAGGTATATGATAACTGTGGTGACAGATGTGTGCCACCATACCTGGCTATGTGGATCTAGGGCTTCATGCACAGTGAAGAAGCACTCTACAGTTAGAACTGTCTCCTCAGCTCGAAGAAGAGATCTTAATCTTAATAGCAATAAAAGGCAAGCAAAGGTGGTTAAGCAAGAGAGGGAGGTTATCAGTTTAACCCTTGAGAAATATCCTTCTAGCCACCATGGAATCAGAGGCTTGGCCAGCATCAGGGAGAGCAGTTAGGCAACTGCTGCAAAATTCTGAATAGATAGGAAGGTGCAACTAGATTCAAAGAGAACATTAACTAGTAGAATCCACAAAGTTTGCTTTCTGTTGCTGGAAGGAATATTGCTGGGGAGCATTTCAATTTGTACTTGATCCAAAACCAACAAAATAGTAATAGAATCGAAGTAATAGCCTTGACTGGGCATTTACTCTCTGATGGCCACTTGATCCGCACTTGTCATTAATCTTGACAACACTGTAAATTGGATAGAGATTTATTCATTTTCTTCCTCTGCCCTCTAAAGAACAAACAGAACCAAGCACATTAAACTTCTTGTCCAGGATCTTGTTACCAGAAGCTGACAGAGCTTGGAGACAGGTTCTGGCCATGTGACTCCAGAACCCAAGTTCTGGGTGGAAATTAATGTTGTAGAGTAAAGAGATTAGTCTGATTCCCTAGTATGTAGGTTCATGGGTGAAGACTGTACCTCTTTGTTTTTCAACCAGAATGTCCCAGGTACGTGTCAGCACAACTGTCCTTATATTTTTAGTGAGATCGTTCCTTTGACTATGGAGTTGATAGTTGTGAGCTATGAAAAAATGCAGAAAAGAAATAACGAAGTCAAGTGTGGCTCATCTGCTTCACTCACAGTACTATGCTAGGTGATGTATTTGAAACTGTTGCAGTGCTAAGTGCAGGTGGTAAGTAGTTCTAACCCTCTACTGACCCTATGTAGTGCAGCTCTGTCTTAGAAATTTGCCACTCCAGATTCAGAAAGGGTTGGCTTTATATGCCCGGTCATTTACGGGCCAGGACAGCCTAGCCTGGCTCTCCTCCTTTCTTCTCTTGCCTTCATCCTCCCTCTCATTCTTCCTTCTTTCCTTCCTTCTTTCCCTTCTTCCTTTCTTCCTTCCTTCCTTCCTTCCTTCCTTCCTTCCTTCCTTCCTTCCTTCCTTCCTTTCTTTATTTTTAACTTCTCCCCTCTCTTCTGTTATGCTGCTTGGGTATACTTCTTGGCTGAAAGAAACAAGAACTCCCATGAGAAAGAAGACAATAGAATTATTGAGTGTGGAATGTGGGGCTGGAACATCTTATAGGCATGTGTCTTGTATTTTATGGCTAATATTCGCTTATAAGTGAGTACATACCATGGATGTCCTTTCAGGTTTTGGTTACCTCATTCAGGATGCTATTTTCTACTTCCATTCATTTGTGTTTAAATTTCAAGATGTCCTTGTTTTTAATAGTTGAATAGTATTCCATTGTGTAAGTGAACCACATTTTCTGTATCCATTCTTTGGTTTAGGGACATCTGGGTTGTTTCCAGTTTCTGACTATTATGAATAAACCTGCTATAAACATAATTGAGCAAGTGTCCTTGTGGTATGGTGGAGAATTTTTTGGGTATATGCTCAGAGGAGGTATATCTGGTTGTTGAGGTAGGACTATTCCAGTTTTCTGAGAATCTGCCAAACTTATTTCTAGAGTGGTTGTGCAAGTTTTTATTCCCATCAGTAATGGAGGATTGTTCCCCTTGCTTCACATCCTTGCCAGCATCTGCTGTCACTTGAGTTTTTGTATTTAATCATTCTTATAGGTATAAGGTGGAATCTTTGAGTTCTCTAGATTTGAATTCCTTTTATGACTAACGGCACTGAACATTTCTTTAAGTGCTGCTCAACCATTAGAGATTTCTCTGCTAGAATTCTCTGTTAACTGTACCCAGTGCTGTAGAGATGTGTCAGAAGTTAAACATTGCTGTTCTCCATAAACAATGTACAGAATGACTTAGTACATTGTTCACATTCGTAAGGTCTTTCTCCATCATAAATTTTCTGATGTTATCTAAGACCTGGGCAGCAGATAAAGAATCTGCCACCATTACTATATTTGAACATTTGTCTGCATTTTGGATTCTGTAATTTCTTTTAAAATGTAGTTCAATTCTGAGCACCCTCAATGACATTCTACACAACAGGTGTTTAACTTCAGTTCTGAGGGATCCAACCCTCTCTTCTGAATTCTACAAGCAGGGGGAATACATTGCATGCATAAATTCATTCAGGAAAATATACTGAAATGCATGAAATTAAATTACAATTTTTTATAATTTATTTTTAATAGAAGATACTTTCTAAAATAGTAATACATACATACATACATACATACATACATATATACATACATACATAAAAGGTGCCTCTTCTTTTCACCTCTTCACGTTGTTGCCTCATTCCTTGATAGCAGGAGTGTATTGCTTACTTTACCAGCCAGAATTGGAGCATCAGTTCCAGTCTAGATATTTTTTACTGCAGATAAAAGTGGCTTAGCATCCTTTGACTTGCCACCAGTTAGGCCTGTGTAGAATGACTGAGATAAGGAGGCATGCTAGTTTGCTTCTGAACTGTCTAGGAGTATATGATTTGACAGGCTCAGGGACTGCCTAATCAAGTTGTAGAGTTAGAGGACTCAAAATATCTAAGCGATACTGAGGCATTTAAATGATTTATTTACTTACTTAAAGTCATGCACATACTCAATGGTAAAGTTTGTACAGATATTTCCACTGCATCTTGGTTTACCATAGAGAAACCACCTGCACTGTTTGAGGCAGAGGCATTAGTGAACCATGGCAGGTTAAACAGGAATGTGGCAGTGTGATCTCTAGCTGACTTCTTTATTCCCATGGTTTGTGTAACAAATTCTAAGACACTTGAGTATGTGGATGATAGAATAAGTTATGAGCAAAAGATGGCTGTACACTGGGGTCCATGTGGTGCACTGATCATACCTAAAAGACATGGCTGTGCACCAGGACCATGTGGTGCACTGATCAAGGCTGTGGTGCTGAGTTCAGACAGGGCTCAGGCCACATGAGTTCTATTTGTCCTTTACCTCTCATGACTTCAGATTTCTCTTTTGTAAAATGGAGATGATGATGTTGTAAAAGATTTCATTCGAAGTTTATAATAGAGCTTCATTGGTAGTAAGTGCCTTATACGTCTTACTTTATTCTTAATAATCTGAATTAATGGCTTACAAACAAAATTTCTTCTGTCGCAATTTCATATAGCTTCCTAAATGGTATCTTTGCTCAAGGAAAATAAACACACACACACACACACACACACACACACACACACACACCATGCATAAAACATTCCTTTGAGGCTGGAGAGATGGCTCAGTGATTAAAAGCACTGGCTACTCTTTCAGGACAGGTGGGTCCAATTCCTAGCATCTATATGACAGCTTACACTTCTCTGTAACTACAGTTCCAGGGGATCTGACACCATCAACACAGACACACATTCAGGCAAAACACCAATGCATATGAAATAACATTTCAAGTATTAAATAAAAACAAATTAAAATGTGGATCCAGTAAGGCAAGATAATTTTGTTGGAAAATATGCAAAGATACAATATGTTTATAATAAATTTTTAATTAATAAAAAAACAGAAAAAATCTGACAGAATTATTTTCTCTCTTTAATATTGCTTCTTGGATGGAAAAAAATATAATTACTCTTATCGTTTTAGGGCAATTTTGCTTAACAGTTTAAGATAGAGTAGTTATGTAAGATTAGGTTTATCATCATAGATATATGATAAATGATATTGATATATTATTATTGGGTTGAAATCATAAGAGTATTAACACTAAGGACTCCAATCAGAATATGGATAAGTGATCTGCTAGATGAAGAGCTAAGGAAGCCAGAGGTCCTGTCAGCCCAAGGCTGAGACTTCAGAACCTGGCAGGTTGCAGGTGCAAATGCTGCATTGAAAGTGAGAACACTTGGAATTGTGACGTATAAGAACAGGAGAGTGTTGTCTCATCTACCTAAGAGAGGGAGAGAACACATTTTCACCTTCTCTGATTTTTTTTTGTTCTATTTGTTCCCTCAACTAATTGCATAAAGCCTGCCCACACTAGGTGAGGACATTTCTTTATTCAGTCCACCAAATCAAATGGCAGTCCATTCTAAAAGCAACCTCAGATATGCATAGAAAGATGCTTTTTCAGCTATCTGGGTATTCCTCAAACCAATCTTGTTGACATCAAAAATTAACTGCCATATGTTCACGGAGCATCTTCCCAGTCTCCATGCTGACTTCTCCTTCTCCATCCCTTAGAGACTGAGCCCACCAGCTTTCACTGCTATCCTTAGCCCTCCTACCCCCTTGCCTCTTGTGTGACTTTTAACTTACCTTCCATATAGACTGCTCTATCTGCTCCTTTCTTCTTGCTCTGATGTGCTCAAAACATAAACCTAATCTATTCACCTCACTCATTCTTCATGATCTTCATACTGTTTCAGAGAAACCCTTTCTTTTCTCAAGAGAAAGAATCCCTTATATATAAAAAAAAGATGTGGTACTCAAAGCTGTGTTTCTGCTATGGGCATCATGAAGTTATTTTAGAATTCATAAAAACAGAGCATCAATATCTTGTTTTCTACAAGTCTGCTATAAGTACAGTGGTCTTCCTTGAGACACTAAGGTATCTCTGAATGACAGGAAGATGGGTTGTAATCAAGAATAGAAGTAAATTACAGAAAGGCTGAGTCTTAAATCATAGCAGGTGTATTAGTGCCATTCACTCTGACTCCTTTCACATCTTAACAGATTGGCTCTTACTTATGACTTATTACTCACATTAATCCTTAAACTCAACTTGTTTGTCCCCAAGGAGATTTAACATGAAGACCATGGTGGCAAAGTTTTCTTGAAATTGATGGTCTGATTCTACAGTTAAAAAATAAAAATAAAATGACACTAGAACATGGAAAGATCTCCTGTGCTCCTTGATTGGCAGAATTAATGTGGAAGTGACTTATTATTAACAAAAGTAATCTACAAGTTAATTAAATGCAATACCTACCAGAATTCAAATGACATTATTCAAATGATTAGAAAAAATTATATCATTCATATGACGCTAGAAACTCACCAAATTCTAAGTAGAAAGAGCAGTGTTAGAGACATTACAATACTGGCTCTCAAGCTATACTAGAGAAACATAGTAGCAAACACAGACAGGTACTGCCAGTAAAAGAACATACATGTAGACCAATGGAATAGAACAGAGGACCTATAAATAAATATCACCTAGCTTTAACCCCTATCTTTGACAAAAGTGTCAAAAATATGGTTTTTTTTAAATTCTCATCAATCAATGGTGCTGGTAGAGAATGAAATTAGGTCAGTATCTCTTCTTTGATTGTACAATAATCATTCAAATGGATAAAAAACGCTAATGTAAAACCTGAAACCCCAAATTGATAGATGAAAACACAGACAAACAACATCAAGGTGCAGCACAGGCAACAGCTATCTAAAAAGGATTTGAATAGCATTGGGAAATAATCCCTAGAATAGGTTAACAGGATTGCATGAGATGAAAAAGCTTTTACACAGTGAACAAAATCATCAGTATAATCAAGAGACAGAGTGGAAGTCAAGACTTTACCAATTCTCCATCTGACACTGTATTACTCTCTATAGTCTAGATTCTATTTACTTTTACTCCAAAAAGTAAATGCAAAAAGAAGAATTTCCAATCAACAAATGGACTATGAATTGCATCAACAATTCTCAAGGGAAGTTATACAAATGGCCAATAAATATCAGAAAAATTATTCAACATCTCTAGCCATCACAGAAATATAAATTAAAACTGATTTGATATCTTACTCAGCATTGTTATTAAGAAAATCAATGACAATAAATGACAGTGAGAATGTGAGATAAAGGACATCATTTAGTACTGCTGGCGGGAATGTAAACTCTTGTATTCACTGTGGAAACAAGGGTTGACATACATCAAAAAGCTGCATCTAGGATTGCCATGTGATGCAGCTATACCTTTCATTGGCATATACCTGAAGGGACTCTAAGCCAACCCATTATAGATCACTAATACATTATGTTTGTTGTTGCACTATGACCAAGGGGTAAAACAATGTCCATTAATAAATGAATGAATAAATTATGCATATAGTTTATAAACCCAAGAGAGTGGTATTCATATGTAAAGAAAATGAATTTATGACACTTTCAGAAAATGAATGGAACTGTAGATCATTATGTTAAGCAAGATAAGCCAAATATTATATCTTCACATATATGGAGCCTCGTTATAAATGTGTTTGTGTGTGGGGGGGGGGGAGGA
>NW_021621338.1:15575433-15667441 GCF_004785775.1 Grammomys surdaster | reverse complement strand
AGAGAGAGAGAGAGAGAGAGAGAGAGAGAGAGGGAGGGAGGGAGGGAGGGAAGGAAGGAGGGAGGAAGGGAGAGGGAGGGAGGGGGAAGGAGGGAGGGAGAGAGAGAGGAGATGAGAAAAGAAAGAGACCTAAAGGAAGAAGTGAAGTGAATAAGAGAAAGAACTGGAACACATATGTCATAAAAGATAACAAGGGACAGAGACGTGTGTATGAAAATGTCACAGTGACATCGCTTTCTTAATATGCTAAACATTAACAACTAAGAGTATTAAAAATTCACACTCTTCACATCATAATGTTCCTTATAAACTTATTAATTTTCACTGGACACATTGACCTAATTTCCACTATATATCTCTTACATGTTGACCATGTTTTTCATTTAATCTTCAACATCACCATATCCAACAAATGCTTGTACTACTCTTATTTTGATAATGAACAAACAAATTCAGAATGGTCAGAGCTATCATTTCTGCTATTCATTAGTGAACGATGCTCTATTCACATAGACTTGGGTGTGTTTTACCATTTGTCTTGGTGAGTACAATACTCAGTGGAAGCATCACTGCCACAACTGTGTGCATGGTCTAAGAGCTAGTGAGCAATTGTCCATGCTTTCTTTCTCTCTGTGTCCTAATGATGGTCAACAGCAGTGGAAAATCTACTCACCACCACCACAAAAGATGTGACATGGAAGAGGGCTTCATTCATCCTTTAGTGGGCATGCAGCAACATATATCCTGATGACTAAAATATTATGAGCAATCACCATCAAAAACAGGCTGGGAAGGGCACTGAAAGTCAGGCCACGATTTATACAGTAGATAATGACCATATTTTACGGTTACCATCTTTAAACACCCTATTATATTTGCAACGTCTTTCTATTTGACAAGTAGCCAAGGTGGGAACCTAAAGATTCACTTCCAAACTCCTTTGTAGCTAGGACTCACGCCTGTAAGCATCTGCCATCAACTAGATTCGCTTCAACTAGACTTCCTGTTAGAATGCCAATTTTGTTAGCTGGTAAGAGATGGCAAGGAGACACCAAGGCCCTGTTTGAGGAAGGACAAGATGGCAGAGTGCCACAGTGGCATAGGAATTAAAGTGGAGGAGTTTGTTCGACGGTACAAAGAGAAGGGGCAGAAATGTACATCTCATTAGAGTTACTTTGGAACATAATTTGGAGCATTACTCCTAGAAATCTGGCATTGATCCCAGTTCTCTGAACCGCTGATATATACCTTTATTTGTTACTTGTATTCGTCAATGAACTTGTTTTCTGCTTAATCAACCACAGTCAGTTCCTGCTTTTACAGATAAGAGTTACCTTAAGTGATGCAGTATGGAAGCTGAGTCATATTCAAGTCAGATCGTGGGAAAGGAGAACAGAAATGGCTAATCTAAAGCTGTGTGGGTGGGTGAGGAATTTCAGTCTGTGAAACTGGAGATCAGAGGGGGGAAGCTTGCAAAGAGAGTGATTGTGTGTCCTCCTGGAGCAAATTTGGATGGGCAGTATCCTTCTGCTTCCGTCCTTTTCTGTTGATTTAGTCATTCAGGACATGTATACATCCAGAGCACATCCAGCAAACCTGGTCCTGTGTGAAAGGGGAGATCATGACAGGTAAGACAGGAACAAGCCTGACGTATGTTGCTAATAGTTTTATGTAATGGGACGAAGGGACCACACTAGCAAACACATGAATACTGGAATGTAATGATAAAAAAAGTCGTACAGAATTGCTGAACATGACAAAGTCGGAGAAGTCACAGATACATTGCTGACATAATAATCTGGAGAATACATAAATTCAGGAAAAGAGGGAAGATAATATTCTAGGAGGTCTAAGCAGCATGTCCAAAATCCCTGAAAGCACATTTGGAGTTCTAAAAGTTAAATAGTTTGAAGTAAAGAGGAAACATAACTATGGAGTGGGATTAGCCTACCATGAACCTGCATAGTCAGGAAAGAGCAGGCAGAGGAATCACTAAGCATTTCTCCCTTCTCCCTAAAACTGATAGAAGGTTATTAAAGAGTTTTAAGCTATGTGCTCACATTGTTAGGTATTCTGAAATTCACTGCTGGCGAGAGTGGGGACAGTGGGTGGCATGGGAGGGAAGAATTCACGGGAAAGTGAATTCCTAGGGTACAGCAAAAGCTGAAACAAGCGTAGGTTGCAACATCAGGCTGGAGCACTGGAGGAAAGTGGAGGAGAACAGAGGAAAAAGGTATTTAGGATGAGTCAAAAATGGAGTTTGAGTAAGTCTAAATGTTCAGACTTGGACAAGTTACATACTCACCACTGAAGGAGCATCAGATTGGCCAGCAAAAGTCTGAGAATAATGTCTTCAGCCATGCAAATGGAGCATCTGAAACATTTAAGAGACACCAATAAGTAGAGAGTCTACAGAGTCTTGTACTACCATAATCGTCGTGGCAGAACTGGAGATGTCTTAAAGAGACACTTGTGCCCTCTCTTTGGCCATCAGAGATGGAAATAGTAGGCTTCAGGAAACTGGAATTTCTCCAGGAATCTAATGCTTGGAGGAAAAAAAAAAGGTTGAGCTGCTTGATGTCAGGTAGAGAGGTAGCTTGTCTCCTGGAAAAAAATATTTCCTACACTTCTGATAACTTACTTTTTCATTTTGTAGGAGAGACTGGAGCTAGGTGATGGTGATGGGCAGGTCCACATCTTAACTAGGATTGTTAGTTATGTGTACCTCTTACTCTACATTTCAACCTAAATTTCATGTCAGGACTCCAAAGATATATTTTGACTCACTATCTCTCAGTTACTGCCTTGGACAACCTATTTTTCTTCTGTTTTTCACTGTTTTGTTTGTTTAATTGGCCTATTGAGGATTGGTGGCTGAGTCTTACTTGTTAGGATTGCCAAGGCCCAGGCTTTATCTATGGCAACTTTAGTAACATTGGGAATATCTTCATATTTGATCTTAAAAAGCAGTTGAAGCTTGAACCTGACTAGTCTAGCCTGATAAACACAAGCTTAACATATTCAGACATTTATTGATGCTGTTTAGCAAACACATCCATTGCACTGAGCTTGCAGCCAAAGAAGGGACACTGGCCTAAAGAAATATTCAAGTCAGCACACAATATTTCTGAAATGTAGATAGTGAAGATGAAGATGTGCACTAAATATTTTTAAAGGCACCTTTTTAAGGGTAGCTTTTAGGGCTGGGATACAGCGATGAATGTTGTTCTGGGAAGGGAGACAGTAATTCAAAGTTTAAGCATGATGGAAGAGTGCTTGTTTTTAAGAATCACCAGCATTAAATTGGCTGAAGCAAGGGTGTTGAGGATGAGCAATAATGACAGATGCAGTTAGAGATTTAATCTGGAAATTGGTGTCAACAATCCTGTAACGCTTTGAACCTTTATCTGAGTAACTCTCTCTGAAGTATATTAGTTACTGCTTGTTTCACTTTGACCAAGCTACCTCCCAGAAACTACATAAGGGAGGAAAGACTTGCTATGGCTTACAGTTCCAGAGGAATTTTAGTTCCTCATGACGGATATGGAGGATCAGACTGTCTTTCTATGGCACAAGGAACACTGGGTACTTCCTGTGCTGGTAGATATTGGGGTCAAGGAATTGCTGCACAAAGCACTCAAACAGCAATCTGTCAAACAGGGCTGGTTTATTGAATGCACACCCCAAGACTCATCTATCATGGATGCAGTCCTGACTCAGGAGCTAAACTGTAACCCCTCAGCTAAAATCCTATAGAGCTTTTAAGCCTGAAATCCCCAAACATCTTTGCCAAGTTATTTCAAAAAACAAGATTTAGGGATAGGGAAATAGGAACACATCTTTGTTGTACATTTATCATGTTCTTATTGGCTGTAGTAGTTATCTATGGTGGGGGAGACTTGCCTTGCCTAGTATTCATATCTTAACTTGCCAACAGGATGTCAATCACCCATACACGCCTCTGTACCAAGTAGGATGCCAATTCCCAGGGAGGTCTTGAAGACCTAAACTTATTTGACCCTTACTCAGAATGGAAATTTTATTCCAAAGGCTTCTTCTACTGGTGCAGGTGTTGCTCTTATGTTGGGGTCTACACCAGGGGCAGCTTATAAAGGCAATTACCATAAAAGTTCATGCAAGTGCTGCTTGGCGGTTGGTTCAGGTCCAAACTTATTGTGGCTAACTATACTAAGCAGTTCTAACTGACTTAAATTTTGATTGCTTTCCAAGAATACCAAAGCACAGAACATAACAGAATTTGCAATCAGCTAGAGCATAAGAAAGTATCCTAGTGACAGCACATGAGAGAGTTTCCTTATAATATTAGTAACAGTACAAAATGACTGGCTAGACACTCAGTAGTTACCTAGGCCTAACAGTGGAAACAGAGTGCACAGAATGAGTGCCATTCGTAAGCCAGCCTTGTGGCATATTTCTTCCAGCCAGGCCTTACCTGCCTAAGATACCACTGTCCACCAAATGGAACCACAAGCTAGAGACCAGGAGTTCAACTGACAGGAACAAGTCAGTTGCAAGCCTTAGTACCTGGTATCCTGAAAATATATTGTGAATGGGCTCAGATTCAGGTTTTTCTTATATAACTCTGCTAGCGTTGTGGGCATCTTTAACAAAAACACAAAAAAATCTAAGAATCACTCAAAATCCAACTTCCATGCATTGATGTAGTCATCCCTTTTGAAGTACAGAGCTGGGAAGTTCAAATAATCAGTTACTGTTATACTTTGTGCTTAAATTGGTAATAAGATAATGACATTTGATTGTACATTTATTAAAGCCTGTCAAATAATCTTCATTAAATGCTGGTTAGCAAATGCATGTTAATAGCTTAAGATTTGCTGTGGCATTTACACCATGGAAATAGGTAGATGGTATAAATCAGAATCTGATTTATTGTTTTTATTCCTATATTGAATATTAGTAAACTGTAGATTAAAGCTAAATTGTGTCCTGAGAAATAAATTGCTTTGTTTAAAAAAACCAAAACAAAACAAAAACAACTTTGTTGAATGGTTGTTATTATGGTTTACGTTTATTGTGGGCAGGCAGGCAGGCAGGGGGTTGGGGGTGGGGTTGCACAACTCTGAAAAAAAGCAACTTGTAAAAGATAGGTTTTATTTGACTTCCATTATAAAATCACAATCTAACTTTAAGGGAAGTCAGGACAGGAACCTGGAGGTGGGAATCATGATGGAACACTGCTGACTTACCCTCTTGCTTTCTGGCTTACCCATCTAGCTTTCTTACACAGTCCAGACCAGGCTGCCTAAGGATGGTGCTGCCTCTCAGTCAAGGCAATCTTTGTTTTCAGATATGGCCACAGGTCAATCTGATTCATGAAAATTTTCATGTGAGGGTCTCTCTTCCCTGGTGACTCTGAATTGTATCAAGTTGACAATAAAAACTAGCTAGGACAGCTAATTTTCAAAAAGGAAAGAAAAGAAGTGGACCTAACCAGCCACATGTGTAAACACTCTGTTCCCTTAGGGGCTGGCAGTAAATATTACGGTTTCAATATAGCTTGTCTTCTATGAAGTTCATGTGGGTGATTAGTCCTCAGGTGTAACCATTTTGAGAAGTGCTGGATCCTTTAAGAGGTGACGAAGTTGTTCAAAGGAATGAATGCAGGTCCTTCGGAATTGGGTTAGATCCCACCAGACTAAATTGCTGTAAGGCCTGGCTGCCTCCCTCTTTGTTTCTTTCATGGTCACTTGCCCTGGGTGTTCCTTTTGTGCCCTAACCAGTTGCTGCCACATGATCTTGGACTTCTAGCCTCCCAGAAGTATGAGTCTGAAAGACTTCCTTCTTGAAAATAAACTACCCAGTATCATGTGTTCTGTTGTAGTAACCCAAAATGACTAAATCAAAGCCCCTCAGATTTTGTGGGACATAGAGTTATTGTCACAGCTATACAGGATGGCCATGGTAGTTCAAGGACATCTGAGGATGAAACATAAACTAGCATGACTCTATTCCAGTAAAATTTTGTTCAACCAGTGTGCCTGAATTGATCACATGTGCTAGCTTTCCAAATGGAAATATTGAAATTTATGGCATTTCTTACCAGTAATATTACAACTGTAACACTAAGCCTTATATCTGGATAATGTTCTTAAGAATTTTTAATAAGGAAAGTTTATTTTAATAAAGGAAGGAAGAGAGAAGATATGACAGGTTACAGTTTGAATATACCTTGATATCTTGGGTCCAATATGAATTCATGTGAAGCTCATTATTCAATATCCAATATGAAGTTCAGATTGATGTTTGTGTCCCAAGTGTAACAGCCTTGAGAAGCTGTGGGTCCCTTAAGAGGTGCTGAAGCTGTTCAAAGGAACGAGCCAAACCTCTTCCATGTAACAAACTACAGCATGGCTGGTTTGTACCACTTTAAATTCTGTCAAATGAAAATTCAGTTTCTGATGAGCTAGTCATGTGACAACAGTTGTAAGATGAAACGTTGGGGTCATTAAGGTCCTTTAAAGTTGCCTGATTCATAAAACCACACAGTAAGCTCTCTAAAAGGAATACAAATTGCGTACAAAGCCACCTGGTCCTTCCTCACTCATAGCTTGTAAGTGCTGCAAAGCCAAATGATGGGGTTCAGAGACACTTAAGTGTACTGAAAGCCTTTCCTGTTGAGTCACTGAGTGCTGTTCACATGTCCGGTTGTTGTAAAAAGGTTGGCACTGTATTGCGTTTCACCCCATTTATTTGAGTGCGCTTGTGTGCAGCAGTCTAGGTGCACACACCGAGAACACCTATGAAAATGTCTATGGCATAAAGGTGTACTTGTACTCAATCTTGCTACTCACCAGTGTGGAAAATCAGGTGACGACTGTTCATCTTCTAGCCCCATGAAAAACTAAGAACTAATAGACTATTTTGTTCAACAACCATAATAGTTTTTATTGCATCTTGATTTCCCCTCAGAGTGCAAATTTATGTACATGCATGTTCTCTGGGATTTGTCTAGAGTACTTCCATAGGCACCTCCAGCCCCAAAAGATCAATACCTCAACAATATATCATTGCCTGGCAGACGGGTATTTGAGACATTCTGGGCAGAGTCACAGCCTGTCTTGAAGGCTCTGCTAATTAAGCAGACAGCATAGGTTGCTGTAAATCTATAAGAAGTGGACAAGTCTACCTGAGTTCTCACCTGGAATTGTTTCTTGATCACCATGGGGATCTGGGCTGGTTGCGTCCCTAAAATTGCTATATTCATCAAAACTGAAGTAACGCTAGTCAGTATAAACACAGTTTAGCTGGGGAGATAGCTCAGGAGTAGTTCAGTTCCCAGCACACACATCAGCTTCTTTATAACCACATCTTCATCTCCATGGGAATTAGAAACCTCTGGCTTCTGTGAACATCTGAATATATACACACACCCCACATACATATGTAAAATTACAAATAGAAAAATCTTTGGATATCCTTTAGGAAGCAGCTTCTATGGTATCAGACACTTATATTGTGTGTGTGTGTGTGTGTGTGTCTGTGTGTGTGTGTGTGTGTGTGTGTAATTGGTAGATCTAAAACTCTTGGTCCCTCACATTTTTAAATTCATCAATGTATAATTGACTATCAGCCCCCTGGGACGGTGGGGTCAGGGAAGCTGCAACATTTCCAGATTTGGAATACAGTCTAGAGAAAGCAATTTTTCCCTGAAGCTATCATGTGAGTAGTCACAAAATTCTCTTCTCTTTCTTAATGTTTAAAAGGAGAGTACCACTTTGAACATCAGCTCATAACCAATGCTAGAAGTATATTTGTTTTCTTTGTTGAAAATTTAGCAAGATTCCAGTTTCTTCACATTATAACTTCAGAGAGAAATAGTTGTGGCAGCCTGTATAAAATTTAAGGTCATAACTATGGAAGAGTAAGTCTCACAAGGGATGTGCAGGGTTGTTATGTAAAAAAGGAAATAAATATTGAAGCATCATGAAGAAAACAGAAAAACCTTAACGTGTAAGTTTTCACTGATACTAAGTTCTGTAAGGATGCGAATTTTACCCCAGTTCATATAAAAATTCAATACAATTCTGATAAAATGTACCAACAATTTTCAGATATTCTGATAAGTATCTTTCCAATTTTATCTAAAGGAGCAACATTCAAGAAAGGACAGATGATGCTGAAGGAGAAGACAGGAGAGGAGAAAATGTAATGGAACCTCAACGTGAAGTCACTTTATTACAATAAAGTACTGGACCATCAGCAGCCAGCATACAATTGCATCAGAGTACAGTACAGGCTGGATCTAGAACTATGCATATGCTAGAGTTATTATATCTGATATTAAAAATCAATGGAGAAATAATGAACTGTTTGATATATAAACCGGATTCCTAGGGGAAGCTGGATTCATAGGGCACCAGGGAATGTCTCAGTGAACAAGAGAGCTTCCTGTAGCATGAAGACCTGAGTTCAACTCCTCTATCCCCACATAAAATCTGGGCACAGCAATTCGCATCCATAGAGACAAATGGGTCCTGAGGGTTCATTGGCCATCCAGTCTTGCCCAAACAATGATGTCCAGGTTCAATGAGAGGGCTTGTCTCAGAAATGAAGTTTAAGCACAATAATGGGACACCCCTAACATTGACCTGTGATCTCCACATGGACATGTATGGGTGGGCACATAGGAAACCCCTAGTGTTGACCTCTGATGTCCACATGGGCATGTATGGGTGAGCACACCTGTCACCTGCATACACATGCATGCACATAAATACACAAAGAAAAAAAATAATTATAGTCTTGCTCTCTTAGACACAAAGATGTTGAAGAACAAAATGTAGAAAATAAAACTCTGAAATTGTTACTTCACATTACCTACATCATTTCAGTCTGGGAGAGATATCTTAAAATCAGCAATAATAACAAATACATTTCAAAAAATACAAATTTATCTTTCTTAGCATTTAAATTTTGTATGGCAAATAACACCATAATAAGAATAGTCAACTTGCAAATGGCACTTTGGACATATATAACAGAAGTCACAGGACTTGTGTTCAGAATGTGTCAATAACTCAATAAATTAGTAAGAGAAAACATGAAGAATTGAAAAAGCAAGTGAACATAAAATAGCGAGAAGAAATTTATAGGCAATAAAAATGAAAACATAATTAGTCGAATAGATAGTTAAGACAACTTGAATTAAAATAAGAGAAATAAAAACATACATCTAGACAAAGACTTGTATTTTACTTGTAATTGCTAAAGACTAGAGAGTCAAAGCCCATTGATAGATGAATGCACAAAATATAGGTCGCTTGCATTTGAATTAAAAGAGACTAACCACAGATACCCAACAGCATGAGAACACAACCCCAGACTCATCATGGTAAATGAGAAGAGCCAGATAGAAGATTCACAATTCATCAACTTTTGTATGAAAAAAGTGTCGAGAAAATGCTGAGAAGGTAGGTGAGAGGAATAGCCTCATTGTTCCCTAGTACGGTTGTCAGTTGTTGCATGAGAAATGACTAGGTGCACAGAGACTTCCCAGCAATGCTCTCATCCCTCATGGCCTGCAGGGCTTTCCAGCTCAAATCCCATCAGGCTTTGGATACTTTACTCATTAGCAGAATTGCAATCCTTGTAGTTTTGGGCTAACTCTGAGCTCCTACAGGCTAGCATTCTCAGACATGGTAGAGACGGGCTCCCAGGTAGCCCAGCCTCTCTTCTATTTCAAAAATTCTTGTGGCTTCTTTATCTGATCTTTATTTTTTTAAAGAGCTAACATGATTAGATCAAGTCCATCTAGTTAGCTCTCTTTTTGATTAGTTGACAGGCAGTTATAAGAGAGTTACATAATGTATGTCGCATAGTCACTGGTATTCTGGGCTGACGTTTTTTTGCTTCCTTCATCCACACTCAAGGTCAACAGAGTATGCCCACCAGAAGGCCAGAAGCTAGAAGGTTCCCTTAGTACACCATTTACTACATCTGGGGTCAAGTCATGAAAAGAATTAAAGTCTTGTGTTATCATGGTCCTTAACTGCTATCTACACAAGATTTCTTCTTCTTTTAAAAAGTGAAGTTTTCCTCCTCTCCCTCCATACAATGGAAATACCAGCAGCTTTCACCTTGCACTGTTCTACTATGCAGCTACAAGAAAACAAACTTGTTTGGGAGATCAGCTAGACCATTGTCTACAAGGCTGTAAGAGGGAAAAAAAAGTTTCAGGAGGAATGAATTACAAAGTGATATGAGGAATTTTATGGGTACAATGGAGATATTTAATTCCTTTTCTGTGGTGCCAATTTCTTGACTTGAAGTTGATCAAATTATACCTTTTAACCATGCCCAGTTTTTTCTTAAATATGATTCAACAAAGTTGTTAATTAAATTCAAACATTTGAAACCATTAAATAACAGGCCACTGAAAAGTTTGGAAACTGTGGTGTAGTACTATCTAAAGGAGAGGACTTTGGGCAATCTTAAAAAGATGAACATCGTCATGGTTTAAGATCCCGGGTGTCTTAGCTTCATTTCTGTTACTGTGAAAAATATCATGATGAAAGCAACTTAGGGGAGAAAGTGATGATTACTGTCCACCTCTTCTGTGATGTCTAGACTTCTAGAATTAGAAGCAGCTAGTCACATCCAGTCAAGAGCAGTGGGTGAGTACATTCTTGCAGGTGCTCACCTGGCTTTCTCCACTCTTGCACAGCCTAGGACCACCAGCCTAGGGAACGGAGCCTTCTAAAATGAGTGGGTCTTCCCACCTTAATTAATACAGTTACATAATCTCTCCCAGACTTGCTTTAGGCCAACCTGATCCTGTTACTCTTTTACTGAGCCTCCGCTCCCAAGTGATTCTAGACCAGTTTTTCTCAGTGTGTGGGGCATGAGCTCTTTGGAGATCACGTATCGGATGTCCTGTATCTTACATATTTACATTATGATTCATAATAATAGCAAAATTACAGTTATGAAGTAGCAAAAAAATTATCGTTTGGGGTCACCACAACATAAAGAACTGTATTGAAGGGTTGCAGAATTAGGAAGACCGAGAACCACAGGACTAGGTTGTATCAGGTTGACAAAACTAACCATAACACAGGAGTTCTACTGCTGCATATGTGATATAGAGAAACTCCACTAGCTAAGAATAAGGTTAAGTGTGTTATTTGTATATTGTTCCAATAGCAAAAATGGAAAACAATTTAAAACATCTACATGAAACAAGTGGATAAACACAGCATGCTCACTAAATGAGATACCAAACAGTATTTTTAAATGAATGAAATAGATTTGTACATATCAGTACAGATCTAAAATCTATAGAGAGAGACAGAAAATTTGTTCATTATACCACCATTACAAAAATGCAAACTGTTGCTAAAAATAATTTGTTTAAAATGATGTAACAAATGCATACATAAGTAACAGGTTTGGGAAATATGTGCCCAGGGACGTGGAAAAAAGGAGAATAAGAGTGGAAATGGGGGCTGGAGAGATGGCTCAGCGGTTAAGAGCACTGACTGCTCTTCCAGAGGTCCTGAGTTCAAATCCCAGCAACCACATGGTGGCTCACAACCATCCGCAATGAGATTTGATGCCCTCTTCTGGTGTGTCTTCAGACAGCTACAGTGTACTCATAAAATAAAAAAATAAATAAATCTTTAAAAAAAAAAAGAGTGGAAATGGACATAAGAGAGGCATAATGATATGCCTTTTATTTGGGATATTATCATACATGTGTGCCTGTGCATGTGTGTGTGCATGTGTATACGTGTGTGTGCGTGTGTGTGTGTATGGTATGTGTGTGGTATGTTTGAGTGTGTACGGACATATTCATGTCGTGATGCATGCATGTGTAGACATCAGAGGATACCTCAGAGTCTGCTCTCCCCTTTCCCTTTTCCCTTCCCTTCCCCTTTCCTTTTTCCTTTCCTTTCCTTTTTCCTTTCCCTTCCTTTCCTTTCCCTTCCCTTCCCTTCCCGGCCCACCATTCAGGCTGTCAGGCTTATAAGGAAGCTTTAGTAGTCCAGCCATCTCACTTACCCTTTTGAAAAAATGTAAAATAAATTTCAGAAGCAACTGTGAATTGTGAATTTATAATGTTTTCCTTCTCATTCTAGATGCTGAGTATTTATGTATTTTTATTTTAGAATTATAGCTTATAACCTCTTCTATGCCCTGAGAAAAATATATCAAGAAGCCAAACTCAGGGACATTCTATACAGTACTTGATCCGTTCTCTTCAGAATGTCAGGGTCATCTATAAATAAATAAATAAATAAATAAATAAATAAATGGTAAGGAGCCACGGTCTGAAGTGGCTGAAGGAACTGTGACACATTTTAAATGTGATGTGGCATCATAGATAGAATTCTAGAACAGGAAAAGAAAGATAGGTTAAAATTTAACAGATGGAATAATGAACAGAATGAGTAATGATCTGTAGTTGGGCATAACATCAGGACTGCTCACTAAGCGTGGCAGGTGTGCTGTGGCAGTACTAATAGCAATGGAATCTATGTGCACCATGAATAAACTGAAATATCCTCCAGATTTCTGAAAAATCTAAAGCTAGTATTACTTTGTAATATGAAAGGTAACTCCAAAAAAACAAGTTGACATATCACACAGAGAAACAGTGTGCTTATTATTTATTTTTTAAAGACACACAAAAGCCCTTAAGAGTACACATATTAATTGGATACCATGCAATATTTCAACACATGTATACACTCTGAGTATTCAACCCAGTTCAGCAATTCATTGCCTCAAACATTAACTATGTCAAAAAGTTGTATTCATTAGTATTGTGTGTGTGTGTCTGTAAATGTGTGAGTACGGGTGCATATATATCATAGTGCTTGTGTACAGATCAAAGCACAGTTTGGGAGAGTCTGTTCTTCCTTCCACCAGTGTTTCCTGAGAAAGAAGAAGCTTGTGCACCAAGTGTTTTTGTCCACTGAGCCATGTTGTTATTCCCAAACATTTTTCTTTTTTATGGTGAAAACTTGCTTCTTGCTTTTTTGTAATATCCAGTATCTCTTCTTCATGTTTGCTCCCAAGTGCTGCAGCACCCTGAGGTATTTGCTCCTAATTGTAGCTCGCATGTGACCAACCTTTTCTCCCAGGATTCTCACTATCCTCTGGTGAACACCATTCTCTCAATTTCTATAGAATCAAATTCTGTTATCAGTGTTAAAACAGGATTACAAGAAGAAAAGACAAAATCCATGACTATCCAATTAAAGCTGCATTTTAGGGTGCACCCCCGACTGGCCAGCCACTATCTGACTACGTTGGTATTTGAGTGAGTCTCCTGTGGTCTCTTTAAGTCTCTTTTATTGGAGAGATAAAGTGTTTACAGGAGCAAAAACATTGGCTGTTACGTATTTTTTAGAAAGATCCCATGAAAGGGAAGAAACAGGGTAAAAGTGGGGCCCTTTCTGGGCAAGATATATTGCTCCTGGTTTACTCTCCCATTAGATTCCCAGCAGCTAAACCCATCCACCAGCTGCTTTTCTGGGATGATTTGTTTCACTTATCATTGTGATCTCTGTTTTGGTTCATGTCACAAGCAGGAAGATTCTATTTGTGTTTCATGGCTAGTGTTCCTTTGTGCTAATGTGTATGTGTTCTTTACTCATTCCCCAGCAGAGACTGGAGACTCACCCTGCTTGACTGGGGAGTGGATCTTTCTGTGAATGGGTCTTCACTGAATAAATGCTTCCTTCATGTTCTGCTTTTGTCTCCTTTGGATGGATACCCAGGAGCAGGAATGCTGGGCCATAGCGTAATGTCTGGTTTAATTCTTAAAAATAGTTCTGAGAAGCCCTGCTCAGAAATCCATAATCTTCTTTTTCAACTAGATTGTTTGCCTGTGTTTGTGTTCATACACCACATGTTTTCTAGTGCCCTTGAAGGCCACAAGAGGCTCTCAGATCCTCTGGAAATGGAGTCTACAGGTTGTCATGAGCTGCTGTATGCGTGCTGCTGTATGCGTGCTATATGCGTGCAGGTCCAAAAATCAGCAGCAAGTGCTCTTAAGCACTAAGCCATCTCTGAAGCCCTTGATTTTGGTTGTTGTTATTGTTGTTTTATATTTTTGGAAAAAGTCCCACACTGCATCCTATAATAGCTGTATCAAGTGACATTATCATCACAGTCTACCCAAGAGTCCCCTTTCTTCAGACCCTCACTAGTGCTCATTACCTTTACTGTTTGGGATGATAGCCATTTTTTAAAGGTGAGGTTAAATCTCATGGGCTTGCATATTTGTGTACAGTGTGCATGCATGTGTGAACCTGTGGACTGACTATTTGTCTTATTTTAGAACATAATCCTTTGAGCCCACTACCCATGAGAAGCACTGTTTTAGAGACAGGAAAGTCTGTCATCTTGATGCTCTGACCAATGGTGTGACTGATTCTAGCTTTTATTTTCCTTTGAACATAAAAGTTCCTCCAATAGAGAATCACTGAAAGGTTAAGTGGGGACTTAGAACATCTTGTAGACTCCAACAATCACTACCCTATTGTACTAGAAATATTGTATCATTATTACATCAATGCATCTATGTTGGTTAGATAATACCAGAAACAACTAACAAACAGGCTTGAGTCACCTTATGTTGTCACATTAGTGCCTCAGTATAGATTTGCAGTGATCCTGTTAACACTGACTATGCAGGTTCACAGTTCTTCAGTTGATGGAAGATAGGCTCAGGGAGGGGTGAGGCTATCAGTAAGTACTCTGGGCCTTGTTCTGAGGCAGAAGATTTTTCTGTCCCACTTTTTAAAATCCAGGCCCAGATCTTGTAATACTTCTGCTCGATCCAATGAGAAGAAAAGTAGTGTCACCTGCCTCAACCAAAAAAAAAAGGTGGGGGCGGGAGAACAAAACAGAGGACAAGAAAGCTAGATGTCAGGCACACAGTGTTTAATATAGCTAGTTCCTTCTGCTAATATGCAGCATGGCTAAGCATAGTCATATTATATTTATCATCAGTAGGAGCAAGAAGGAAAGATGGTTCTTCCTATACCACTTTAATTTAATTCTAAAGTGAAATATTACACAATCATGAAAACCCTCTTAGAGTTGCTCATAGAATACATAAATGTTTGACACTGACAGGAAGGAAAGGCAGGGTAAGCCCTGTGTTTGGCTAGTTTATGTCAATCAGAAATAAGCTAGAGTCTTTCAGGAAGAAAGATTCTCCACTGAGAAAATGCCTCTATCAGATTGGCCTCTTGACAAGATTGCATTGCATTTTCCTGGTTGATTTGGATGAGGTAGGGCCCAGGCCATTGTGACCAGTGCCACCTCTGGGCAGGTAGGTGGTCCAGTATAGTGTAAGAAAGCAGGATAAGCAAGCCAGTAAGCAGTACTCTTCTGTGGCCTCTGCTTCCATTCCTATTGCCCTGTCTTCCCTCTGTGATGGAGTATAACCTGAGAGCTGTAAGCTGACATAAACCTTTTCTTCCGGAGTTGTTTTGGTCATGATGTTCTACCACAGCAATAGAAACCTTAACTAAAGCAGTCTTATTTATATCTAATCTACATTTTTTGGGGTGTGGGTGTGGAAGAGGTAATATTCATTTGTGTGGAAATTTGACTGGAAGACCAAACTGTTAAAAAGACAACTGAATGGAGGGATTCAGGAACTTTTATTTTTATGCTTCTATTTTTATTCTCTTTAAAGAGAATGAAAGAATGTAAGGCTGTAATTATCTGTATGGGTAAAGGTGGTGTTGAAGCTTAGGAATGCTAAGCCTGCGTGCAAGGTCAAGTGTGCGTCTTCAGGGAAGTATTCAGACCCTTGTATACTAAACATAAAGATTCTAATCCTTACTTCCGGTGCCATACCTATTCATGTGGCATACGGGCCGAAGATTACAAGGTGATTGATAGAACTTTTATTTTCTTCTGAATGAAGAATTTATGATGCTTTGGGAATGGCTTGAATTCAACTCCAACAATGTGGGAAAAAGGGCCGCAGGGGAGGAGGATTCCCAGAGGCTTTCCATGATGCGGGTCCCACATACAGGAGAAGGTCTAGGGTTCTAAAGGCTGGAGGCTTTGGCACTGGCAGGCTCCAATGACACGAGGAAGTCCTTGGTTCCAAAAGGGTTTATTGTCGTGGCAGGTGGTGGATGGATTTGGATGTACCCCTCTAAAACTCGGGCCAGACTTAAGTTAAATAGGGAGGGAGAAAGAGGGAGGTTCTGGGGAAGCATGTTTAATTTTCTCCGCCCTCTGGCCTTCATTAATATGTAAATTCCTAGGGCCTGAGATCTATAGTTACACCTTCTACTGTGCACTTTGGGAGGGGCTGTAATGGCCTACGAGACTGAACAATGTAGGTCTATGGAGACGAGACTGTGCTTCAGGACTCTGGGTTCTCACTTAGAATCTCAGGATTCCAGGCCCATGTCCAGCCATGAACCAGGATATCCTTACACAGTCTCACACAACAATAATTTCAAATAATTCTTAAACCACTCTGTGACTATCAAGTTTCGAGTTCCACCAAGATAAATGTATTTCCTGGGCAAAATCCATCTTCTCTACCTTGGCATTTCTTGAAAACATACAGGTCAAAACAATGTCCTTTCAAACTTTGAACTTGGAAGACAAAAAAGTTTCATGTTGTTTGTTAAAAAGGATGAATTATAGAGAGAGCAAGTTCTTTACTAAAAAAAAAAAAAAAGTGTAATACAAGGCCTCAAGGAAACAATAAACTTTAAGGGAATCTTTTACCTTGATTTTATTTACTGCTGCATTTGAAGGCTAACACCGGGCTGTTTATTGATGTACAAGATGAACAATTTGTTGGTATATTTCGACTTGTCTGAAATCAGTTACTTTGGTTACAGTCAGAGAATGTGCTGTCAGTGAAGAACAAAAGATGCGCTCACATTAATAATTTCTCCAGCATAAAAAGTGTGTATTGACTAGAGTGCAGTGGAGGCTGGCCTTGGAACACAGGATAAGAACAAAGGTCTCAAACAAGCTATTCCTGCCGCTGAGAATTAACCACCTGCAAGCAAACATGAAGAACTGGTTTTTGTCTTAATTCACCATTGCCTGACTTCTTCGGGAAATCTGAAATGGAAATTTAACCCTTTTGGTCTTGACATCTTACCTGGCAAACAATTTGGCAATAGTTCCTTAAACTGGTTAATGCTGACCAATCTCCTGGGGGAAATCTTGGGACATACATATTCTTGAGCTCAATGCCAGATCTGCAGAATCCACAGATACATGCTTTGAGCATTTGCATTTTATCTGAGGTCATTAGCTGCTTCTCCAGAAGCCCTCTGTGATCCCTGTGTGTACTGTTGTGTGGTGACCAGTAGAGTGACAAATTCTAATTTCTAAGGTACTGCACAATCTGCTTTTGCAGAGCAATGGCTTTTTCAGAGAAATGGAAGCTGAGCAAGTTTGTTACCTCTAGGTTTTTTTCCCCCAGATCTATTATTGTCTGCTTATTCCTTACATTACAGCTCTTACTAACTACATGGCATGTTCTTGGAATACCAGCATTAGGTGTGTGTGTGTGTGTGTGTGTGTGTGTGTGTGTGTGTGTGTGACCTCATCTGCAATGCAGAAATTGCATACTTGAGGATTAAACAAATTGCTCTTTTCAAAAAATATATCTCCTCAACACCAACTCCACTGTGTTCTGACACTGGATCATCAGACATCACCTTCAGCATTCCAGATAATCCTGGAAGTTTTGTTATTCATTTTTCCTAGATAGGAAAAACGTAATTCATTTAGGATAAATAGGCAAAAATTTCTCAAAGTTCTTCATTAGACAATTTTGGACTTGAAGCCATTCTTAGAAGAATGGTATATCATTGCGTGCCTTAGGTAACTGGAGACAATTTTAAACATATAACAGTGCTGGGAACATTTAAATAAATTATTGTGTATAGACTGTATGGCACCTCAGCCAGTTATTAAAAGCATGATTTATAACACGATTTTGACTGGGTCAACTCTACATATGCATATTGCATCAACTAGTGTTGCATAACAAGCCACAAAAACAGTACTTAAAGCAATAGGTAATAAATAAGAAACAGCTTTATGATCCAAAGTATAAAGGCTGGTTCCCTGATCACCAGGGCTTCTGCATATACAGTCAGCTGTTAGGTAGCCAGATGATGTCTAGTCTAGGATGGTCTGATTAGCATATCTAGTGTTGGGTGAATGCTTCCTGGAAAGGTGAGGGTGACAAGATCAACTGTCACAGCAGGTTGTGTTCACAACATGGCTTGGTGAGACTGTAAGAAAGAGTAGAAACTTTATAACCAAATGAGATATAAGCTCAGAACAGACACAGCCTTATATCTGATATATTCCATCGTCCATAGGAAGGTGTCCAGATCCAAAGAATAAACCAGCTCTGCTTATCACCCAAGAAAAGGCATCTGGTAATACGGAGGAGTGTGCAATCAGAAAAGGGACATGTTCTCAGACACTACACTACACATGTGAGCAAGAACCAGAAGACATAAAGAGCACAGAGAACTGATATGTTGAAAAGTCAGGGTCCTGGATCTTCTTCCCTTTTACTTTATGTGCTTATTACTTTATGTAAGTGGCTAGTGTATTGTTGGCCTGGCAATCAATGAATGAGAACCAAGACCAATCAGGTGAGCCATCCTGCGATTATTCAAAATGTCATTATTCCATCCTAGAGAGGATTGTATCAGTGATTGGTATATTGTAAACCTTCCTTTTTCCCAAAATAATGTTTTTATTGAGTCTTTGAGAATTTTGCCTTTCATACTCCAATCAGTCATCTCCCAGTCTTTCCATGTCTGTTTGTCTTCCTTGCCCTTGTGTCATCCCCAACAACAACAGAAACAAAACCAAAAACCAAGCCCAGGTTGTGTTGCTCATATACTCACTGGGGAATGGTCAAAGTCCCAGTAGTAGCCTGCCCCCTAAGAAAATTGACTCCTTCTCCACCTCTACCTCCACCAGAAGCCATCAGCTGTGGAGAGCTACACCTCAGCATCCCTGTCATGATTTGTTCTTAGTTCTCTTTGATGGCTTCCTTTTTAGGTACAGCAGATCTTACCTGTGGTGTGTGCATCAGGGTGGGAGTTCACATATCAACGTTAAGTAGGTCTTTGACGTGAGACATAACCACCTTAGATCCCATGTGTAGTGTAGCTAGGCAATTCCTTGGTTACTCTGAGCCCTACTGCATATGCTACACATTACCAAGGCTGGCACCTTCAATGGCTGTAAAACTCCAGCAACCTCAGCAAGTTTTAGGGAATAATTCTTTCTTAATAACCATGATTTCTGATAGCACAAATTCTGCCCATTTCAACACTAAAACTTTAGTTTTGTGCTTTTCTTTAAGAGTTTTAATGGTTTTCAGAAATTATTTTTGGTAAGTTGCCCATAGCCTGTGCTTTAACATAGTTGAGAGAAAACTTGAAGAGATTTGTTGTTGTTGTTTGGGTTTTTTTGATTTTTTTGTTTTGCTTTTTGTTTTCTGGGTTTTTTTTTTTGGTTTTTTGGTTTTTTTTGTGCAGTAATATTCTTTGCTGCAATGCAGCAGCATTCTCAAAGCCTGTGCAACGGGGCTTCCTTTCCTCACATAAACTACTGTGAGAGTGCAGGGTGTGCTTTCCACTCTCTTCCATGCCCCCATCATTGTCCTATTGTCCCAACCTGTTTCCACAGAGAGCTGTGTGTACCTGCCCCTGACAGTCTGTGCCATTTCACTTGGTTCCTTCTACCTTACAATCTAAGTAGAGAAACTAACCTTATTAGTGTTATTTGGAAAGTAAGAATAATCACATTGTGAGTAAAGACCAGGGTTCTCTGATCTGAGTCCGTAGCATAACCATTAGTAAACATGAAAGGTTTGCTGTGTCCTTTGGCTGATTGCGTTCTGGATTTTGTGTGGATCTGGAAACAGACAAAAGCCAGGTTATTAAGAAGTCAAACCCTTGACACTCAGTGTGAAGGTGATACAGACAGGAGAAGACTCAGTGAGCTACTGAAATCTATAAACTTGTATTGTTAAAAGTTGTTTTCATGTGCCTTTTCAAAGCACTGAATTACCTTTTCACTTTGTTTTAAGGCATAAAGTGAGTTTATTTGTTCCAGATTTTCATTTACTCACTCTCACTCTGAGGCTGTTCATGCACATATGCACGTACACACACATACACACACACACACACATACACACACATCACATGTACATATGCACACACATGCATACACACATGCATGCATGCATACACATATATACATGCACACACATGCACACACATGCATACACACAGTGACACTAACACACATATGCACACACAGGCATATACACACAGGCACATACATGCACACACATGCATACACATACACACATACACACACACACACACATACACTGAAAGAAACCTAGTCTTTAGCACACAATATTTATATTTGGAGGATAGATAAACATATAATTATTAAATATTGAGATAAATATTGTAATTGAGTTGTATATCATCCACTTTGCAACCACAGAAGAGAAACACAAGAGACCTCCTATCCTTCTAAATTTTAATTTAATTTTATGGGTGCTTTGCCTGCATGTAGGTTCATGCACCATGTGCATGCCTGGTGACTACAGAGGCCAAAAGAGAGCATTGGATCCCCTAAGATTGGAATTATATTATTGTCGGGTCTTTCCACTCTCCTCCATGACCCCTCTCATTGTTCTATTGCCCCATGTTCTATTGCCTACATTGTGGGTTGTGAGCCACCATGTATGTGCTGGGAATCGAACCCCATTCCCCAGAAAGAACAACAGGTGATCTCTTATCCTCTGATCTAACTCGCCAGCTCTGCTACCCTTTGTAGAAGATGGCTGATAATACCTAACAACTGGATTTCTGGGGGCATTTATCAGAATATCTCAGAAACATACATATGTGCTCAAACATGTACATATCCCATACATATCAATCAAATGTCATGTAAGCTTTTGGAACATAGGTGTGTTTTGCTGTTCTAGACACCTAAATTCAAAATTTAATTCAATCACTTATAAGCTAGAATTTTGCTTAACTTCTCTTTTTTTTTCTGGATAATGGGGTTGCTTTTTTTCTTGCTGTGTGCTAGGAAAATAAATGACAAAATAAAATAAACAAAATGTTATACACATAAGAACTTCACAAATATCTTTCCCCTTCCCTCTTTACAGAATGGGCAAGTGAGCTAGGGTGTGTGGTGTGTGTGTGTGTGTAGTGTGTGTGTGGTGTGTGTGGTGTGTGTGGTGTGTGTGGTGTGTGTGTGTGTTTGTGCTTATGGATGTATGTGTATGCATGTGTGTATGTGTGTGTGCATGTATGTGTGGCACTTACACATACATGTTCATGTATATATAAAGAGGTCAGAGGACAACGTTGGGTGATGACCATCAGGCATTATTCGCCTTTTGGTTTTGGCTTTTGTTTTTTAGAGTGTGTATTTCCTTGGCCTGGAACTTACCAAGTAGGGTAGGCTGACTGCCCAGTGGACTCCCCAGTGCTGAGATTCTAGGGCACACCACTGGTGTTTTAAAATATCAGTTCTAGAGATCAAACGCAGGTCCGTAAGCTTGCCCAGCAATCGTTTTACGAACTGAGCTATCTCCTCCACCCAGTTCAGCTGGGTTTTGATGGATGCTTATGAGTTTGCAATCCAAATCCTTGCAGGGAACGTGGTTTTTCAGCTATGTATTCAGTAGGGATTTACTCATAAAGCTGGAGAGTAATTTGAGCAGCTTTTGCTTCCTGGCCTGTAGAACAACACTTTTCAACTTCTTCATCTCTATGATAATGCTGGTGCACTGACCTGGTGAACCTAAATCACAGGTGCCGTGATGCCCAAACAGCCGCCTGAGCCCCAGCTTCCATCACGTAGTGATGTGGCTTTGGCTATGAGAGGAGGCCAAAAAAGTGAGACACTGAAATCCATACCATTGCCTGAACTAAAAGGATTTTAAAAATGTGCAAAGGGAACAGCTATTTTTCCACCCTTCTGTGCTCAGGGCGAAAGGTTTAATCAGGTTGAACTAATAAGAAGCTTGAAATCTCTTTATACAGAATAAGTCTGTCCATGTAGGTAAAAGACACCACTGAGGACTCCCACTTGCAAGATGTTGGGCTCAGAGAAAGACAAGTGTGACAACAGCTGACAAAAAACGGTGTGAAATCAGGACTACCTGAGGGGGGAGGGGAAACCCCTGAAAGGGATGCAGTGGCTGTTTACCTGGTGCCAAAATAGAAAAGGAAAAGGAAAGGAGAGGAGAGGAGAGGAGAGGAGAGGAGAGGAGAGGAGAGGAGAGGAAAGGAAAAGGGTGGTGGTGGTTGCAGAGCTTGGGCAATGTGAGAAAAGGAATAAGAGCACTCTGTGTTGCAAGAACAGAGTAATCAGAGGGCTGAGGATAATAGCTGTAAGGCAAAGCCTGCTCTGTGGCATGAGACAGCAAACCCATTAAGATCAAAACCAACAAAGACAAATGGAGCTCTGAGGTGGAGCCAGAATCAACATCTTCATCCCTGACACTCATAAAATATAAAAGGAACCAGGTAGTGGTGGCGCACACCTTTGATCCTAGCACTTGGGAGGCAGAGGCAGACGGATTTCTGAGTTCGAGACCAACCTAGTCTACAGAGTGAATTCCAGGACAGCCAGGGCTATACAGAGAAACTGTCTCAAAACAAACAAACAAGCAAAAACAAAACAAAAATACAAAAGGAAAGTCATGGTTTCCTCCTCTCTTTTCCTTCCCAGCTGGTGAGCTAGCTCACCCTCAGCCCCATGACATCAGGAGATATTGAAACCTGTGCTGTCAACACCAGGCCCTGGCATGGCAGCAGTCACTGCTCCATCCTGAGCCTCCTTCTGCACAAAAGGGTCTCTATGAAGAGCACCAAGAGCGAAGGGAGGATGAATGTTCAAGCTTTCTACCCTTTCTGCATGGACCCTCTGAAGTGCCCATCTCACTGTTTCCAGGAACAGGCGGGGAGATTGGTCACGAACTTAGGAAAGCATCCTTACTGGCTTCCTGCCGCAAGTCCCCATTCCCTTTCAAAGAATCACATTCCAAATTAACTGCTCGTGTTTATCTATTTGTTTATCTATTTGTAGAAAGTTAACAGGCAGAGCAGCCTCAGGCAGCTTTGCTTAAGTCTATGGGAGTACCCAGGATAGCAGATTTAGTCTAGGGGTGGAAGAGGCAAGACAGCCGACCACAGCGTGGCTCAGGGAGGACTTACATTAGTCCTGGGGCTTTTGTAAAAATCAAAACAGAGTTTATTTTTCTCTGTGAATATTTTGCCTGTGCATGTTCATCTGCATGATCAGTACCTTCTGGGACCAGAAGAGGCCATTAGATCTCCCGGAACTGGAGCCAGAAATGATTGTGGAACTACCATGTGGTGCTGGGAATTAAACCCAGGTTGTCTCGAAGAGCAGCCAGTGCTCCTAATACTAAGCCATCTCTCCAGCACTGCCTTGGGACATTATATTTACTCATTTACATCTTAAGGAGGATTAAAGGAGTTATCTCATGTGAGGTACGTAGAAATGATATTTAAGTACAGTGGCCTTACTTCTCAGAGTGATAAGTTCAAAGACAAGCAATGAGTGCTTGAATCAATGGACTGAAAGACATGGTTGCTGCCATGAGCTTCCAAAGTTAACCTGGCTTTCTATGTGGCATGCCCTGTATGGCTTTTGCACCCTGGCTTGTGCTTTGGAGCAGTCACTAACATGAGAGTCAATTGAACACAAACACGGTGAAACTGCAAGTCAACATGGCACATGAGGTAGCTGCTGGGTGACTAAGCAATGGTGACATGCACAGCACAGGTACACTGGACAGAGACAAGATCTGCAAAGGAAGGATTGCTCAGTGCAGGGTTCCATCACGCCAACCTGAAAGCATGCCATTTAAAATTACCAGTGATTTCTAGAGTCCTGTATTTTATAGCAGATGCTGTGGATAACCATGGGGAACTGACACAGAAGAACTGAATGCACACAAATGAAGTATGATAACCTCTGCCAGTTGTATTACTCCTGTCTCATGTACAAGAACACAAGGGCAGGCTCCCTGAAAAGGAAGGCCTCCCTCCATCAAGCCAAAGGGCAGAAGAGACATGAGTTAAGGACTATGCTTTCAGGATCACCCTTCCAGCAGCCGATTCTCTCCTTGTATGAGTTTCCTCTTCTTACCTAAAACATTTGTCAGACATGGGACTCACCTTGGGTGAGACCTACAGTAGCTTTGTTGATGATACTTTGATGACATCATTGATCTGAAGCTCTGTGCACAGTTCCCCTAGGCAGATGGGATTGGGAGCTGGTAATTCTCAGATTTCTCATCACCTACCATCCTAGTTTCTGATTCAGAAGCTCTAGGTTTGGAAACATGTGAGGCTGACCCAAGATTCAAATCATGGAGCACTGTGAGATCATTACAGAAAGAGCATGCTGTTTCTTTTTCTTCTTTCTGAGCAGGGTCTCAGACTGACTCTTTTTGTCCTATAGCTAATGTCAGAACAAGTGGCATTACAACTCGGCACAGGGAATTTTCACTTCTGGACTTTTAATGGAATGAAAGAGAAAATGTTGTTCTTGGAGTTGAGATACATGACATTCTGGAAATGTCTGAGTGTCCTGTTCTTCACACTGACTCCCTTCATTTGCATCACTTGAAATCTTAGGAGTAGTCTCTTAAAGCACTAACATTTTAAGGAAAAACATTTCTATTTAAAAAATATATACCCAGAAGAAAGCAGATTTTTAATTTTTTTTTTCTGTCCAAAGGCACATAGCATTTTGAATGGTACTCTAGGGTCCTGTATGATAAATAGTCAACTACTACAGGAAAATAAACTTCATGCTATGCTAAGGAGAAGGAATCTGTAGCACAGAAAGTGATAGTAACTGTCAAGTTGCAAACGCTAGTGCTTACAATGCTTTCAGGTGAGCTGATGTGTCCTGGAGTCACACTTATAGTCACACCAGAGCTGTAGAAAGTCTCCTGATAAGAAACATGTGACTATTTGAATCTATTGTATTGCTAGACCCTCAACCTAGAACTCACCTTAATACATGCATGTAATTAAAACGGTATAAAAGCAAAAAGGAGGAGGGGGGATGAGATAGGGGGTTCCAGAGAGGGGGAAATGGGGAAAGGGGATGACATCTGAAATGTAAATAGATAAAATATCCAAGAAAAAAAAAGAAACATGTGAAACAGAAATACTGCAAGTGTCTCTCATATACGAGGGAGGTTTTGGTGAATAAAATTGTGAAAATTCTTTTTGGCCAAATGGATTACTCCATAACATAATAATACACCTCCACTATAAGAAGTAATCAGCAGCTGGGCAGTGGTGGTGCACACCTTTTAATCCCAGCACTTGGGAGGCAGAGGCAGGCAGATTTCTGAGTTCGAGGCCAGCCTGGTCTACAGAGTGAGTCCCAGGACAGCCAGGGCTACACAGAGAAACCCTGTCTCAAAAAACAAACAAACAAACAAAAAAACAAAAAACAAAAAAAAGTAATCAGCAAAAGAAAGACATCAGAATAAACGCTCAAGTAAAACTATGTTCCCAGATCTCCTCTGGCCAACTCCCCACATCACCTCATAATGAGGTGCATTCCGAAGACTGGAGCTGGAGGAAGGAGCAAAGTGGAGGACGCTTTCAGACAGAGTCAGAATCAAGCTGCCCGTAACTGACCCCCTGCTCTGTAAAAGCACTCAAATTTCAAAAATCCAGCACGTTGTAAGCTAGACAAGGAGGAAGAGACTTTCATCTTCCCTCGCTTTGTCCACTTTTATTAGAAGCTGTAATGCAGTCTGGGCCTGGGACTGTTTAACAGAGAGATTGTAACCTAATTTGTTGGAAGGAAAGGAAAAGCAGAAAGCCATTTTGCAAATGTTTGATTCTCAAATCTCTCTAGCCTGGGGTGTTAGCAGAAAGAGAGTGCATTGTACTCATACCATTATAATTACCTTCAGATTTCTCTTCAATATTCAGGTAACAGAGTTACTGGGCCCAGTTCCCACGTGAAGAACATGAAGCTTGGAAACTCTTAGAGACATGGGGGGACCAGAAAGACATTAGGTTAAATGAAATGAACCAGGTATCATGAGACAAACATTGCATGACCTCACACACACAGGAAATCTAAAATGGTGATGTCATAGAATTTGAGAGCATGGTGATTACCAGTGAGGAGAGTAGAGGGAAACAAGAGACTCATTGGAAAACTTGATAATTACAATTAACGTTGAATTCTTGAAAAATACACAGTGTATATTAAGAGGTCCCACAATAAAATGCTATGTTAGGTAATGCATCTGTTACTTACACTGAAGCATTACAGAATATACATATACTTTAAAACACCAACATAAAATAAATGCATAAATTTATATGTAGAATATATGCTATTTTATAAAGGGCACTGTTAGTATAACTACTTGCTTATGACACAGTCCCTTCACGAGGATATCAGTGAACATGGCTCTTGATCTAATTTAATACTCATTTCTCAGTATACTCAGGAAAATTATTGAAAATGGTTTTCATGCTTTTTTTCTTCCATTCTTATTACAGTACAAACACGATTCTTGTAAAAACCAGACCTCAGGGATTTTTTTTCTCATATAACGTCTTAATCCTTAATCATAGAAACAACTATTCATCTCTTTCCACTGAGACTGAGAAACCTGTGAGAGGAGCAGCCAAACTCCTAAGCTCTCCATTTCTGATGGAATGCTACCTATTATGCATATATATATATATATATATATATATATATATATATATATGGAAGAAAACAAGGAGATATAACTTTACTATTTCTTTTTCAATAAGTTGGTAAGGTCTTGCTGGGTACTTGCCATATGTGGAGAGAGTGCTGTGGTATACTATGAAAGAGGGCAAAATGTTTGACTCTACAGACCAGTGGTTTATCACTGGACCAGTTTTAGTTACCAGAACAACAGATGTAATCCTCCAGAAGTTATACAACAAAAAAGCATCATAACTTCTGATTTCCAGTAAATACAAACTGGGAAAGCAATAATCAAAAAGGTGATACCCAAATATCCACCCTGTGGAATCTCTATTTCTAAACATTTAGAACATTTGGGCTTTGGAATTAGGTAACTCGGGTTCAAATCCTCACTGCAGTAGCATCTGTATAGACTTAGCCAATTTACTGAATTGTACCAAAAGCTTCTAACTCATATGATTTAATGGTAGTCAAATACAGTGAGACCAGTGCTAGGCTAATACCCAAGAATTAAGAGCAGACTCCTATTACTGCTATCGAGAGATCCACAACAGCAAAATGCAAAATTAAAGCTTTTTCTTTTCCCATTATATTAGTAGTTCTCTGTTGTTCTTCATTCAGGCTGTAAAACTATGTTTGGAAGCAACCATGTCCCAGGAATCTGATGTAAAATCAGACACTGGAAGTAGTTTCTAGATTCACTATCCAGCCTCCTTCTGGCATTTTTTTTTATTCAGCCTTGAGCTCTCTAGAGAATATCCATCGATCTAACAAACACTGAAGGCATATCAATTTTATTTATTTCACTGAGTATTTGAATAAGAAAAAGACAATGAAGAAAACATTACTTCTCCTACAAGCAAAGTAAAAAGCCAAGTGTGGTGGCTCATGACAGCAATCCTTGCCTTCACGAGGCTCAGGCAGGGGAGCTTGGCCTATATTATGAAACTTTGTCTCAACACACACACACACACACACACACAGGGTGCAGGTGGGGATATCTAAAGTTCTGTCCTAACTCTCTGTACCTACTCATATTGGAGTAAACTACATTTTATCCATGCCAGGAGCTGTAAGGAAGGCATCATTAAAGATTTCAAGGTTGGTGCATAAATGGATTGACTGTAAGTGCTCTCAAGCTGCAGCTTAAAACAATCAAAGTTGTCTGTAGAGCCTTAGCTAATGTCCTGGTCATTTGTTATCGTGGCCTAGATAGTCTTATCTTTGATTGCTTCCCTTCCCCACTGCTACACAGAGATCCTTCTGGCTCTGGAATTTTCCTCTCTGTTTGTTATATGCTTAGAAAGCTAGAAGGCAAGGCCTCCCACTGCCTGACCCTGAAGCAGGCAACCCTGGAAGAGGACCCCTTTTGAGAGGCCAGATGTTGAAACAAAGCAGCTCTAAAGGTAAGGAAGCAAGTCCACCAGAGCAGAGCCAAACTTTTCTATTCATAGAGAGAAAAAAATATGATCTTTTGAAGTTGTCTGAAGGCCATGCTCAATTGGAAGATCAGAACTGAAAATCTGACCATATCAGAAATTAGCATTGCTAATGAAGTTTTCAGAGACTCACAGATTATTTTAATCTGCTTACCCTCTATAAATACTTAACTTAGAAAACACTGTTGCTATTTTTAATCATCAGATAATGGACAAATGTTATTATTTCAAGGTAGTAGAAATTGTGCTAATATCAGTTTTCAAAAACAGCCTTCAAATAGGGGCACATTGCTTTATTCTATCAGTTTTGATTCCATGTTAGGGAGTAGCAGCAGACTGAACTGGTCAATTGAAAGGTAGAGACAATCTGAGTGGCTTGGTGACAGGATCATTGGCTCCCCAGCCCCACTTAAGGTCAAGAACCCCAAGGGAGCCAGGCATCTCTGTGGGACTAGAGCACTGGTTCCCAACCTGTGGATCCTGAATGGGTCAAACAACCCTTTCATGGGGTTGCATGTTAAATACTTACACTACAATTAATAATAGTAGCACAATTGCAGTTTTGAAATAGCAACAAAACATTTTTATGATTGGGAGTCACCACAACATGAGGAGCTGTATTAAAGGGTCACAGCATTAGAAGGTTGAGAACCACTGTACTAATGTTAGTGAAGCAATTGCTCATCTGTCTTGTGCTTCAAGGCTAAGTTACTTTAATGAGTTAGTTTTATTTACAGCTGTCCAGCCTTGCCTGTTCTCATGTTGATTCGTTGTTGTGTCAGCCATTTATTTACCCACCAAATACCTTCTGAATATCTACAACATTTTGTGGACTCTGAAACTAAAGAAATGTCCTCTTGAGGCTTCCTTAGCTAGGCAGGTGGCTTAGTTGGTAACACACTTGCCCTTACAAACATGATCTACATCCAAACTCCAGAACACAAGTGAAAATTGTGGGCTAGAGGCACATACTCATAAATCCATGGCTGGGAAGGCAGAGACAGCTGGCAAGCTCTAGAGTCTCTGGGACTTGATGACCATCCACCCTAACCTACAAGGCAAACTCCAGGCCAGTAGGAGCCCTTGTATCAAAGCAACAAAGAAGATAACTTCTGAAGAATGATAGTGAAGTTTCTATCGTCATTGCCCCCACATTCATGAACACTACACATGTACACACACACACACACACACACACACACACACACACAGAGAGAGAGAGAGAGAGAGAGAGAGAGAGAGAGAGAGAGAGGAGGGGGTGGTTTCCTGCTTCTATGGATGTTGTCTCTTTGAGCAAAAAGATAATTAAATACCACAGAAATAAGCAAGAGGAAGAGAGAGAGAGGGAGCGAAGAAAGAGAGACACCATAGTTTACAGCACAACAAAAGATACTGGTTAATGCAGAGGGCAGAGCTGAACAGAGACAGCAAAGATTCCTTTCTAAGTAGCAGTCAAAGGGGACTCTGGGAGCAAAAGGAAGAGCTAAGGACTGGCACAGACACTGAGAGCAGGACAGTTTCTCAGGAGCCAGGGCTTTAGACAGGAGAGTGGCAGATGCAAAGCCAGTTTAGGGAAGAGAGAGGAAAGAGAAATAAAACAGTAGGTGGAGCCAGATCCTCAAGGCTTTGAGAACACAGTGAAGAGCTTGCATTTTCTTAAGTCTACTGGACTATAATTGAAGTATTGTTCCCTGTCAAATGATTGGTATGGTTTACACCCCAAAGGACTTACAGTGGCTAACTTCTGCATTTACAGCCTACTGTGGCATTAACAGGACCCCCTGAGAATCCATTGCAATAGGAGATGCTGGTGATGGGCCGGAAATACTTGGACCATGTGCATGCTTGGTCTGGAGCCACTGAGCACTCATCTAGAGAAAGTTAACCTACTCATAAGAGCACGCTTTACTTATTAGCTTTGGAGTATTATACAACCTAAATTGATCCAGAAAGTCTTTCTAGAGAAATTTTAAAATCATAAATACGAGGAAAGCTGAAAAAAAAACAAGTCAGGTACTGAACCAGGGTCATACAGCATGTCACTTTAAAATAGCAAGATGGAGCCTTGCACTTCCTTTTAAATCATGCTCTCAATTCTCACAGGGTCCTTGTCTCTATGTGAATTAGTGATTACTAATTCGTTATCCCTGTCTGCTGAATAGATAATGCTTTAAGCACTGCCGTGGGACCAATGTAGTGGATTGTTTGACAGCTGGATAACTGTATTGGCCTAGTCTTACATCTCAGCTTTACTAACTATTGACCATTGGCAGGCAAGCCACACAATTCTTTGGGTCTTGGCTCCTTCATCTGTCAATTGGAGTAACAATGATAACATTTTAGTCCTCTGAGGCCCAAATAAAGTGCTATACAAAACTACCACTTAGAAGACTGCCTGGAACAGTCAATGATGCCCATGATTATTATGTAGAATATGCTCTTTAGAACTTGAAGTGAGTCTCTTCATATCCAAAGCTGATTAGGAGTGCTCACTGGCTATCCTTTAGAGAAAGGAAACTGTGAAGTATTGGGTATCTCCAATGACTGCACTGCTGGCAAAATGACCTCTAAACTCTGCTCCAAATCACACGACAGAACAGTGGCCTTTGGCATGAGGTATTAACCCTCCCACCAATTCTGCTTCCAATAATTCTGAAAATACTCATTTCATAAGTATTCATAAGTGCTTAGTGGTGGGAAGCCTTTTTACTGGCTTCACTCCCTTCTTGAAATTTCTTTCAATAAGCATGTACTAGTGACCATGATAGTGTGTGTGTATATGTGTGTATGTGTGTGTATGCGCACACTGAGGTGTAGGTGCTTATGTGAATGTCAGAGGACCATGGAGTTCATGAAATTTGAAGATCTTAAGCACTCTGAAGACCTGCTTGTGCATTGGGAATGAGAGCCCACCTTGGAGCTGAACTTAGTGTGACCACACTTTCCCAAGATGATTGAGGCCCTAGATTCTATCCTCGGTACTGCTGAGTAAAGCACAATAGAGCAAGACGAAGAGAGAAAGAGACAGCAAGCCAAAATTCCTGCGCACACACTTGGATTTGAAAGAAGTCTTGTCTACTTTTGATTCCTTCTTTATATTTCCCTACCCAGGAACTGTGAAATGTTATTGTGCCCATTTTATGGAGGGAAAACTAAGGCTCAGCGAGCTGAACAGGCTCCCAGTTCTCAAGTCTCCCAATGAGAGGAAAAACAGCAGAAAATTCCAGGTTGTTTTACTCTTATTTACATTTGGTGGGTGTTCTTTGGTTGCACCCATCCCCTTCCCCACAGGAACAAAAGTAGAGCTAGAAAATAACTGATGATGTTATATGTTATATTGTGTGTCCAGTCCACATGTCTATGTGAGAAGAGGAAAGAGACATAGACAGAAACAGAAAGAGGGACAAACCAGACCCACTGCAGATTCTGGATTACTAACCATGGATCAAACACCATGGCAGCCTGTTGGCATTTCTGTTGGGGCATTAGTAACTGAGCAATAGACAAAGCTGGGACACTAGACCTCTTCCTGTGTTGAACAGAGTGCTCACTTAAGGCTGAGAGAGCAGAGGCTTCCAGGATTCCCCTCTAGGATTCAGTACAGATCGCCAGGGGACACTATCCTCGGAGGGTTATACAATATCTTCAGGGCACCTAAGAGGTGGGCCTGTAGCCTGCAACAGTCTCTCTGTGAATGCTAGCCCACCCTGCCAGAACACATATCCTCTGGATATCCAGATTGCTACCCCTCGAAGAAGTGAGTGCCACTTCTTTCTGTAAATGAAAGAAAGAAATTTGGGTCTTGCTTAAACCTCTGTTAGCTTTTTAATTTTGTGATTTTCACAGGTCTTCATTAACACTAACATGATGAACGAGCACTAAGTTGTAATTCGTCCCTTCCACAGTCCCCAGAGCCTGAAAAGCCATCTTCCAGTGCCATCATCTTAACGATTATTTATGGACAGTGCAAGAATTTCCCAAATGGGTATCATGCATAACACCAGTGCATTTCCATAAAAACAAGGGCATTTTAAAAAACAAACATACATTTGCCTCATCTATGCAAATCTATTCCGGAGGATTTAATAAAACCACTGCTACCCTGTACCCTAAACATGCAAGTTCCTGGCTTGTGTTCAGCTCCCAGTTTGATTTTAAGCGCTGTGGCTGAGAGAGGAGGGGGCTCTCTGAGTAAGAGGGGAGCTAGTGCCTCTGCTCCTGATGCAGTGTGCTTGTGCAAAGCAGCCCTGCACTTGCGGTTGTGAGCAGAGAGCCAAGTGTGGGAGTGCACAACGGAGGTAACCTCCTCCCCACAAAGCAGCCAGCTTTGCATCAAGGGAGTATCAGGTTCCTGTAGTCAGCTGTGGGCTGTCACTGTCTACTAATATGACTGTTTTCCCATCTCTCTGCAAGAAGGCAGAAGCTGCTATCTGATTGGTATAGCATCTGACTTTCCCTCTGCATTGATTTCTTGTTCTCTTCCTTTGCTTCATAAAGAGAGAGACAAGAGCTGGTGCTGTGGACAGAGAAGCTTCATTTTTAGTATGAGACAACCTCTATTTTTTTTCAGGAGAGGGAAGTTGGATTATCAATTCTTTTGTAAATGTGTATGGTGATATTTGCTCCGGTAAGTTCATCTCTACTGACTCTATTGAGATCTCTCTCTCTCTCTCTCTCTCTCTCTCTCTCTCTCTCTCTCTCTCTGTGTGTGTGTGTGTGTGTGTGTGAGTGTGTGTGTGTGTCTGTGTGTGTCTGTGTATACATGTGTAAGTACATTTGGGCTGTATTCTTTTCTTTACCAATGTGATTTTTAAAAAATATTTAGTGATGATGAATTTTTTCCCATTAACTTTGCTTTCTTTTATGCATGCTTAAACCCAAGAGTCTGGGTTATGTAGTATAATTCTCATGCTAGCTACTAAAGTATATACTGGGCTTCTGGGTTTCTTTTTAACACAGTAAGAAAACTATTTAAGCAAAGTTATATTAAGCTTCATAAAAATGTAATGCCATTCCATCTCAGCCTTCTTTTTAGAGCGTCTAATGTTCTGAGTATATTCATTGTGCTGCAACCTGCTTATAATTTTAATTAAAGTTTCTTCATCAGCATCACAGTGAGAATATCTTCAACTCCTTAAATAGCTTCCAAATACTATGTTAATCTCACAAGGTCTTATGCCAAGGTACAGTGAGGGAATGAGATGCCTTTCCAATTCTGAGACATTCATTAAAAGAACTGAATTTCTACACCAAAAAAGTATACATATTGTTAAAGTAAACCTCTTGCATTGCAGGAAAAGCTGGGCTTCAAGTGACCATTGTTTCTTTTCTGACTGTCTTGTATTGGGTGTTTGTGCCACCATCTGCCAGATGCCCAACCCTGGCTCTGGTGTGGTCATGGCTCAAGCTGATCAGGAGAAAAGTTGCTGTTATTTAATTCCCTCTGATGCAGAATGGGTGTCTGGTCACATCTGCTCAGATTCTTGATTTCTAAATGCATCACCTAGTTAACTGAAGGCAGAGGATGGTCCGAATCCTTCATTGCTAATACATAAGTCTGGGAGAAAGTCTATTAATATAATTATAGTAGATACAGATGGTAAGATGATTAACTAATTGTGCTAATGGAAACAAACATGTGTTAATCTTTTTATTTTGTCACACAGCAAATCTACATAGCTTTTTTCCTCACACTAAATGAATTAGAGAATGTATTCATAACAAAACTTGGGGCATCTTTAAATCAGAATTGAAAACCTGGCAATTTTTAGAGATTTTTAAAGTAAAGTTGGGAATCGTAACTAGAAGTCTGAGGCACACATTCTTCTTGAATAACAATATTTTGAGACCATGACACAGACTCAGATTATCTCTAAGGAGAGAGTGATGTGTATCCAGGAATGAAGTGACCCTTCTGAGCACTGCTTCCAGGGCACCCTGCAATGCACCTGTTACTTGCATGCTAAAACAGAGCTGCTCATTTTGATGATCAGTCTGAATTTTGATTACTGTAGCTTCAAAAATAAATTCCCTCAAACTCACCTGACCATTTATATTGTCTAATCCCAGTAAATGTGTTCACTATAACAACTTCAGAGGTCATATCCTCCAGGAACTAAGAATGCCTTAGCAGGTAGGCTGTTAAAAACGATTAAGCATGGCTTTCATTCTTGAGCTGAGTGAAAGCATTAGGAGTAGGCAGGCCCTGCCCCCTCTCTAACACACACAGCTGACTCCCTAGCTCCCCTTTCTATCCATCTTTGGATGATATTCTTTCAGAGCCAGCTGTAACAAGTTGCATGTAAAGTCACAAGCTGTAAATGGGGTTGTCACTATATGAAGCTATTCCACAATTAGCAGAATTTGAGGAAATGATGACCCACAAGTGTCTGTTTTCTTCGTTGCCTGCTTATTATGAAAGACTCAGGGTTCTATACATGAAGCCACAGAGAGGACAATTGGACCTTAGGAACTTCAATAAGTCAGGATCATCCCATTGAGTTGGGATAAGTCTGCATGGTCTTAATTGTATTCCTCCTGACAAGTCCTGAGCACCTTGTCCAGAAAAGTTGATCGTAATCTATTTCAAGGAATGAAAATTCTAATGCTGTGTTGGACAAAAATAATAAAGTGATTTTGAATTTTTTTCCACACTGCAATAATCTCTTCATTTTAGCA
This sequence comes from Grammomys surdaster, assembly GCF_004785775.1. Lineage (NCBI taxonomy): Eukaryota > Metazoa > Chordata > Mammalia > Rodentia > Muridae > Grammomys > Grammomys surdaster. The sequence continues at coordinate 15,632,507 of NW_021621338.1, read as the reverse complement.
CAATGAAAAAGGTCTCGATTGTTTCCAGCTTGTAAATACACGCTTTGGCTTACCTCTCCTCGTCTTCATAGCCACTCAGAAGAGGCTAATCTTACTTCCCAACTTTGCAGATAGGAAAATGGCGGCAGAGAATGTGCATAACTTGATGAGATGACACAATGACGCACATGAGATAGAGTAAGTGGCATGTCCATCCTCCGGTCAGGGCTTCACCGTGTCAGCATAACCTATGGCAAAGTCATAGGCCATGGTGATTTTCAGGTACTTAACAATAACACAGCATGTTTCCACTGGTATTTTCTTCTTCTTCTGACAATAGATAACCTCCTTTTCCTCACACTGTGCTTTTGTAACTCCAGGCTAATTATGTGCCTAAAAAACACTCAATTTGTGCAGCTACCAAGATGTGGATATAAGGAGAGGAAGCCAGCCTGGGGAGAGACAATATGCAGATGTGGCTAAATTAAGGTATCCCTGTAACTGAGCAAGACAAATCTGTCCCCTGACTTTCAATCTTCGAACAAAGAATCCAAATAAAGATGCCAAGAAAATTTAGAGATATCAGTGTCTCAAAGCACCCAGCTTGTCATGGATGCAAAGTACAAAAGGCAATTCCAATTGAATTGATTCACTTGGGAGGACTTTATAGAATCCTCACTTTCCTTTCAGTTGCCGCTGTGATTTTCTTTTTGTTTTGTGGCTAACTGGAAAGGTCTTCAGTTGGAATATTGCTTCTCTGTAAGCCAGGTAATTAAACAATGCACACAGCTGCCGATAAGGGAGCTGGGCAGTGTGACAGAGTTGAAGCCCTGAGTCCTTTGTACCCAGACACTGAGCTTCGAATTTGAAACCCATGTGAGCCAATAAAATTCAGACAAGTCTTCCAGGGGAAAAGTTTGACTAACACAGAATCAAGATGTTTCAAATTTCCCCTCGAGCAGCAACATGCTGGCAGGGCACAGCACTCATGGTAACTCTGGGAAACACTGTGTCGTCTTCTGTTCTACCTGAGAGGATTCTGAATCATAAGAATGTGGCTAGAATAAAGTCTAGCTCAGGATATCCTTACTACATTTTACCAAAACTCAAAAGGATATAAGAAAGCAAAGGAACAAACACAAACACATTGGCAGCATCCAGAGTTAGACTCTGAAGTGATCACAATATTGAGGGTTTTTCTGATGTGATCTGCTGACTAATGAGTACTAGTTTTGAGTTACCACTTAGAGAGACAGTTAGGCAGTTAAAAACTCAGAGTGCGCTGCACAGTGAAAAGTTCCTAAGCTGACAGTCACTTTGGAAGAAACAAGAACACAAATTTGCAGTCTCTCTTCTCCTGTTCTTGAATAAGACATAATCTTGCAGTTTAATCAGTAAGTGTGGTATCAGAGCCAACACCAATAAAGAAATGTGGATTGCTTTGCTTTTTTGATGAGTATTTATGAGGGTTCTAAATGTAGCCAGAGCCACCAAACAAAGACTTTTGCTCTTAGAAAATATTTTGGACTCAGCCCCAGGGCTTGTCAAATTGTATGCCATCCCTTAAAAACTAGTCTTGGAAACAGTTTTATAAAGGAAATCATTTTTCAGTCTACCTTCTTAAGAGAGATCACTGAGTCCCAAATAACTAGCATTTAATCCTTCCCCATCCAATCTATTTTCTTCTGCTCTTCTTCTAGATAGATGTTTGTCCGAAAATGGATCGTTGAGTGCCTTTACATACAGAGAAAGTGACTGGTATAAAGACAAGAGGTGTGGAGAAGTCTTGAACTTCACCAGCCTCACTATAGGCTAAGTGCAAATGGAGCAGGGGGTCATATTAGGTATTCATATAAAAATCACTTCCAGTTTTGAGCCTAACATCACCAAGAGCAACTCAATCCTTTTGGATTTGAGGTTTTTGATCATGGGTATGTGTCTTTAAATAGTTTTGATAAAATAGAGAAAGAGAAGGGCCAAAGTTGAAGCACTCTAGTCTTTCATCACCCCACAGAGAAATGGATCTTCATATTATGTTTTACATACTAACATAACTTCTACCCTAAATCCTGGTGGGAAGTCATTGAGAGGGTCCCTCTAAAGCATTCCAGTAGTTTCTGGAATGCTAATTTCAAGCCCCCCAAAACAGTTCACTGAAGCTGAAGTTGGCCAGTATTAATAGATAGTCATGTATTATGGCCCTTTGAAGAGACGGCAGAATATAAGTTTTTTTAAAATTGATTGAATTTAAGGAAAGGATTAGAATGTTAGTCACTAGGTTACCCTTTTATTTAACAAATATTTAAGAACACCTACAATGCACTGTGTGAACAGTGCTGTGAACAGTGGTGAACAGATATAACACATTTACTTCCAGAATGAGGTGACTTTATTTTCCATTCCTACCCTAAGCCTAGATTTTATTAAAAATCCCAGAATGTATCTTCTGAAAGTCAAAGTTTAGCTAGCCTGGGAAGACGCCTTCAGGGGATATGTGCTATTGGTCTTATCTGTTCATGCTTAGGGAAGAGGGAACAAGAAGGAATCCACTGATTTGCTGATGTGATAGCAGTCTGCTGAATAGAGTTCTCTGAAGGGAAAACTGAAAGAGGCTCTGCTGTGCTTGTCTTACAAGCATCGTTTGCCTCTCTTGGGCAGCCTCACGCTTGACAGTGATTTTATTCCTTCCCAATACTTGGGAGAGAAAAAACAGGAGAAATATTGAGAGACCAGAAAAAGAAGATCAAAAAGCAAACTAGGAATGTACCTCCATGTCCTAAGATGGTCCCTGACAACCAGGACTATCTTATTTGCATTATCTGTTATCCTTTGCTCTTCATTCATTTGTTTTTGGAGGACCCTCTCTGGGCTGAGCATACTGCCAGATGCATGGGAATAAACAAGGTACACTTGTTTCTGAACCTGAGGAACTTCTAATAGTCCAAGATTATGCAATCCTAGCATTATTAGAATATTCCCCAGATTGTTCATTGCTGTGAATCTCTTTGTGGGATATTTAGTAGCTTTCCTGGGCTTTACCCACTAGATGTCAGTAGCTACCTCTTACCCTAAGCTAAGACAAACTAAATTGCCAAAAGACTTTGCCAAACTGCCTTGCTATCAGAAGAGAACCACTGCCAGAAACTTGGTGATTACAGTCACCTTTGGCTGATTCTTCCTGTGGCATTTTTGCTTTTAATTTTAGGATTCTTAGATGTGTATTTTCCTCATTCAGCTTGTTTGAAGCTAGTGGAGCATCTGTAAGCTTCTCCCAGTTACTACCCTATGCTTCTGTGCAATGGAGCATCTGTAAGCTTCTCCCTGTCACTACCCTTTACTTCTGTCCAGTGGGGCATCTGTAAGCTTCTCCCTGTCACTATCCTTCTGTGCAACACTTTACTACTCTGGGTAGCTTATCTTATCTTATCTCATTATGTTCTAGCAAACAACAAATGAGACAATATTCAAATCTCCTTTAGCAAGTGGATGACAGACACTTAAAACCTGGTTGTGTGTCTAAAGCCTTACAGCCAAAATTGAGTAGAACTTGAATTCATACTAATGGATCCTAAAATTCAAATATTCTTCTCAAAATCACTCAAAATTATAATGTTTAATGAAAGATGCAGATATATTTACAGTGAACTGTTTTCTCTTTGAGGTTATTTTGAGTAGTAAAGACCATTTACCAATGAGTGATGGGGGCAAGAATGGTGGCTATCTACGGGCTTGGCCTCCTACCTCAGCAGCATTAGCTTGGTGGAGTCAGATAGTCAACTTACACCCGTACAGTTTCTGGGGTATAAAGTAATACATATTAGAATCTGCAGGGACATCAGTTGTCTTTACTATAGGGTGCAGAGCACATGGGCTTTGATGTGAGATAGTCCTGCTATATGAGTAACCATCCCAGAAGGAAACAAATTACAGCCTCAATCTCATGTTCCCAAAACACTCCGACTTAATTTCCTTAAGAAGAAGAAAAAAAAAAAAAAAAAAAAAAAAGCTCAGTGACTTGCCCAAAGCTCTATGGAGAATTCACTTCAAAGGAAAGACACCAGAAGAGTTGACCTTCCTGTCCTTCTAGCCCAGTAGGGAGCAAAAATGTTTTAAATGGAGAGCAGTGGATTCATGGATCTGCTGTGTACCAGAGATATATGCGCTCATGAACACAGAAACTCAACAACTGGTTAAAGCACAAGTAGAAGTGTCTGGCAGCTCAGCTACAATGGGGCGGGGATGGGGGGTCCATGTTACACATATTCTAACCCACGGTTCAAAAGAGCATTGTGGAAGTGGGAGCAGAAAGACTGCCAGAGGCAGAAGTCAGAGAGGACCAGAGGGGAATGGTCTTTTGTACAACTTTGCACTCCTGAATTCACCGTAGTGGTAGCTATCTATGTGCAGGAGAACAAGCCAGCCCTCATTCCATCACAAAACAGGAGAGGAGATCATGAGACTCACTCCCAGCTGAGGAGCTGGGACAGTTAAAGGCATCTGGGAGAGGGAAGTCAGTTTTCTTTTAGAGTATACCTCTTAATAGGCCAACTATATTCCGGTGGATGGTCTGACATCGATGAGTACATGAGAAATATAAATTAGACCTGGTATGTTATTTTTTTAAAAATAGAAAGGGCATGAAGTTGGGAGGGTTGGGGAGGAACAGAGTGAATATGAAAGGAGTTAAGAAGTGGAGAGGGTGGAGTTGGTCAAAATATATTGTATGCATGCATGAAACAATCAAGAAGTTAAGAATAGATTAATAAAAGAAATGTGTATTGGGATTACAGGCAGGCATCTAGGGAAAAGGTCCCTGATTTTTAGTTGTCTGCACCTAATAGTGTTTAAGTGCTGGCTTAACCAAACCTCAACCTCATGAGAGGCAAAAGAGACAGGGTGCTCCTGGATGAAGTTTGGCAGAGGAGTAGACACATAAACACACCAACAGCAGGTAGGATTTGCGGGGTCACCTTTACCTACTGCTGAGCTTAGAAAGAAGCAGGTCTTTCCCTGACTGCCACATGGTATCCAGGTCCCAGTTGAGCTGTTTACAGGTTCTGGGTAACTTCCTGGACCCTTGGCACATTTTCCAAGATGCAAAAGCTTAGGTGAATTATCCTGGCAGAATTCCTGAGAAAACTGTTTCTGTCTGCATTGTCTCAGAGCACTGAATTTACTATGAGAGTAAATAAATCCAAATCCTCATGGAAAAGTGTGGCTGGCCATAGGTGATGCATATAGGCCTCAATGTCTTCTTCTGTAATATGCAAGTTATGACTTTCCTCCATAGACTCCAGAAGAGTACATGGGAAAGTCCTTTAGAGCTTGTGTGGGCATTGTTTCTCTCTCTAAGTCCATTTTGCTATTAGTTTTCATCTGATGTCCTCAGTGAGTATACAAGGTTTCGGGAAATGTTCTCTCCATTTTCCAGGAAAAGGACTGGAGTTATTGGATGGATCTAAACCAGCCTGGAAGTGCTTTGCTGGGTCATTCTACCTCAGAGAAGATTAATGTCGAGTTATATATTTCAAACACAGAGTGCCATTACTGTAGAGTAACTATAATACAACCAAATGCAATATGGATAAAGCCATTCCCTGTAATCTGCTTCTCACACAGAATGCTCCTGAATCTTCCACCTCCTTTCCACCCCCATCAGTCCTAGCTCAAGCCATTGCCTTTGTAATTGTGGAGATTGATATAACCTTAAACCTCAGTCCATTATCTGCTAATGCTGTGGGACTTTAACCCTCTCCTGTCTCCACATGGTCCAGCAGTTTCTCAGAATTTATGACTGTCTCACACTGGGAAAACCCAGATACCTTCTCCAGGTTACTCATTAGCCCTTTCTACAGGAAATTCAAAGCTTTTTCACTTCTCATGTTTTATTTACCAAAGCATCCCCAGACACATTTGATCAGATAGATCTTGTTAGCTCATATTTTTGGAAGGCTATTATCTGCTAGCAACCATTTCCCAAGATTCTTTCCTCTGCACACTTCTCTCTGACTCATAACTTCAGACTCCACATCCAAGGTTTTGAATGGCTCCTTTCCTAACCTCCCTGGACCAGCTACCTCTCTAAGGTAATTTCACCTCCCATTCCTGTTGGCTCTACACTCTGGGGGCATCTCTCATGGTTTTGTTTCTGAGATCTCCTCAGTAGGGCAAGAATGCGCACTTACTCATTCAGCCATACATTTATACTCATTCATTTGTTCATCCTTTGACTTATGAGAGGCAACCGTGTGCCAGGCTCTGACACTGGGGATTTGTATTTGGATGTAACTAAAACTGGTGCAGTCCACACAGTCACAAGCTTTACACTCTGAGGGCTGGCTGAGGGGCACATTTAAAAATCCTTAGAAAGCTAATTATTATTGTAGTAAATGTTAAGTATAAGAACTGAGCCATCTTGGGTACTAATTATATGACAGGCAAGGCTCCAAGTGTTCATGCATATTAATTTATTTAATCCCAAAACAGTTCTGCAATAGAGTTTAAAGGGGAGAGGATTAGAGTCCATTGAATATGAAGGGCATAGACTCCTTTAGAGAATTCAAGATTCTCGAGATGAAGATGACTTAACAGGAGAAACACTGAGTTCACGTGACTAACATCTGCACAGCATTGTTTACAGGCACTGCACTGTGTACCTTGCAGGACTTGCATCTTCCGGGCAGAATGAGATGGATCACCATTCCACTATTATTTTAAAGGCATGAGAATGCTTATCCACTTGCTCACAATGTATAAGTAGTGACTGTGAGCTGTACCTTAGTTGTATTTGACCCTGCTGCTGAATTCCTCCCCACTATGATGACCTGTGAAAAGCTGATAGAAAATATTCCAACCCAGTTCCTGCCCTGGGTAGAAGGGGAAGAATAAGGTGCAGCTAATGCATGGCTGAGTAATGTTGATAATGTCTGGATTGGTTTTTTTTGCAATTTTTAAAAATTAAAATTTAATTATATGATTCCCCCTCCTCCCTCCAAGCTCTCTCATGTTCCCCACACCTTGCAAATTCAGGGCCCCTCTTTTTATAAATTACTTTTGTTAGATATGAATAATATAAACTCAGAAATTTATAAATGTATCCTGCAACCTGCTGAGTCTCTTTAGTTTTGCATGTATGTGCATGTTTTCATAGATGACCATTTGGTACCAATTAAAGGATCTATCCCCGGGCAAGAATAATTCTCCCTGTATTACCAGTTGTTAATTTTCTATAGAGATAATCTCTTGTGGACTGTGTAAAAATATTCACCTTTCAGTAAAAAGCTAATTGGCCAATGAATTGAGGCAGGATTAGAAGGTGAGATATCCCACAGAGAGGAATAGATTCTGGGAGAAGGGCAGGCAAGGGAGATTTGGCCTCAGACAGAGTAAGAAGATTACATGTAACTGAGAACCAGGTAACCAGTCAGGTGGTACAACATAGAATAGAATAATGGCTTGTTAGTTATGAGCTAGTCAGGAAACAAGCTTAGCTATATTGCCTAGGAACTTATAAAAATATTTGAATCTTGGAGCTGTTATTCCTGTAGCTTGGGACCAGGAAGACAAACTCGATCTTACAGGAAATACACTACAATTGTCTGTAGCTCTTTATCTGGGGTGAAGGCACAGAAGATCCACCTTCACATGTCTATGGATTTTGTCTTTTTCTGTGGTCTTGTTTAGGCAGCTCTCTATACTCTTGAGTTTTCATGGGTGCAGCTTCCCTATTGTGTCTAGGAGACCCAATGTGTCAGCAAACTTTTTGGGAAATGATTCCTGCTAAAGATAAAAAGGAGCCCCTTGGGGACTACTAGAAGGAGTGGTACTTAAGCTGTCAGAATTGATAGGCATTGGCTGAAGTACTATTGCTCCACTTCAAAGAGCTGACTGACATCATGCTTTGTGGGCTTTATCCTAGAGTTTGTAAGAAAAGCAAGATTATATGCTGGAGAGATGGCTGAGTGGATAAATAACTTGTTGTACAGCATGAGGTAGGTCCTGAGTTTGGATTCCAGGATCACATGCTAACTATGGTGCAATAGTGTTCTTCTGTAATCCCGGTCAATTTACTGACAAGGTGGGAGGCAGAGACTGGCAAATCCACAGAAGTGCATGGTCTAGCTGTCCTACTGTATACTGCTGGGAAGAGCAGGAGACTTCATCTCAAACAAAGCTGAAGGTGAGATGCAATACATAGGATTATCCTCTGACCTCCACATGTGTGCCATGACTCAGCCACACATGCAGATGGAACACACACACACACACACACACACACACACGAACGGCAAAGAGACAGACAGAAAGACAGACAGAGATAGATTAAAAAGAATAAATAAATGCACGTTTCCAGTTCTACTCAGTACCTAAGATCAGAATCTACACATAAGTAATCTCTAAACTCAAACCTAGACAGAGGGGATGGCTTGAGCTTCCAGCTTCAGTTGGTTGTGACTTTGCTTGCTCACTTGTTTGACTTGCCCATTTTAGTTTTGCTCTGTGTTATCAGTTAGTATGACAGCACTCCTAGAAAATAGGGTCAGGGTCAATAGATCTCCTCCAGAAGGACCTGGAAGTGTTAGGAGGAAGGCGATGGAGAAGCCCAGTCTGTCATTACCTGTGAAATCAGTGACTCTTTATAGGCTGTGGAATGCCTACATTAAAATCACCTAGGGACTTCATTAAAAACAATGTTTAGATTAGAAATAGACTCTTTAGAGTGACAACAAATTTCAAAAGTATGGTATGATCATGAATTCAGTCACTGAGAAAAAAACTGGTTTCAGAGGACAGTTGAGTACCTCTCTTAAGGTATTTATTCAAGACAAGAGTGTAGTGCAGTAAATATATCATCAACTTAAGTTCCAATCTGAAAGAAAATCTACAAATAACAGTGGCATTTTGGCAAAAGTCATAGAACTTTCTAGTAAGAATATGTGCACTCTTAGTAGTTGATATTCATAGGCTGAGGTAGAAGGAAAAGGATGAAAATAAAATAAAGACTATTGGCAAACTTTTGAAAATATAGTCCTTGCCAAAAGGATCGATAACAAAGGTACCAGCAGCCTGAGGTTGAACTGACCACCATGTTGTTACTGTTGTTGTTAGAATTCACTTATTTTTTTATTTATATGTATGAGGTTTTCTTTTATATTTGTTAAGCACATATATGGGGCCCTCACAAATGAGGAAAAGGCATTGGATGCTCTGTAACAGCTGGAAACTAAACTTGGGTCCTCTGCAAAAGCATCCAGTGGTCTTAACCACTGAGCCATCCACCCATACCAGCTCTCTGCAAAAGTATTATGTGTGATTGTGGCCCTTCTGTTAGCTTGTGGTTCACGTGTCTTTAGGGATGTCCAGAGTAAAGAAATGAGATTACTTCCACAACATTACCAGATAGCCACTTCACCAATTACTTTTAAAATTGAATTTGTTTCCCCTGGGAAAGAGCGATCATGGAACTTGTATTCAGATGGCGCTCGGGATCAAATCCAGCTTTTGTTCCCCACTATCTGTGCAACTTTTGAAACATTTTCCTTTTTGAATCTCAGTTTTTTTCATCTGTGAAATGAGGATAGAGATGAGAGGAGGGAGACACTGGCATTTCTGACGATGGCAGTAGATATGCAGAACACAGCCCTTTTAATAAGTCAGAGTGTCTTATTAGTTATCAGACGGAATGAATTCTCAGCCTTGACTTTCTTTATCTTCATTTTCATGACAACTGTGAAATTACAGATTAAATATAAAGACAAACCCACTTTAAATGTTTCTGAAGTGTTGTTTAATTTAACACAGAGATCTTGTCACTTCACTCATTCATCCAGAAAATATTCCTTAGAATTTCCATTAAGTGTAAGGAATTGTTTTGCAAGCACTTGGAGCTGTATGTGACTTAGAGGGGTAAGAAAAGGGAGTAAGACACAAAGATATTATGGTGTTTGATAGTGTTATAGGAAAAATATAAAACAGGGAGGGGTGATGAACTATTCTCCTAAATCTTTATTTCCATAAGTTCTTTCAAATAATAATACATTTACTGCTGAAAATTTACAGCAAAAATGGAAGTGTGCAGGGCTGGAGAGAGAGATCAGTCTGTAATGTGCTTTGCTCAAGCCATGCGTTTACATTTCTAGATGCCCGACTCAGAGGCACAACTGTACCTCCAATGCTGAAATAAGAGAGACATTGAAGACAAGTGAATTCCAGAGTCTTACTGGGCTGGTAGTTTAGGTGAGATAACAAGCCCCTGGTTAAGTGAAAGACCCTGTGTCAAAAAACAATATGGAAAGTGATAATGGAAAACACCTGGCATTGACATATGACCATCACCTGCATCAATAGCTATACACTCACTCACACACACGTACATTAATTACAACTTTCAACTATGTGAACTCTTTGAAATTCTCTCTAGGTTTTCTTATAGATGATGAGTCGCCCTACTCTAAATATCTGAATTAACTCAAAGCTTTTAGACCATCTGTCTTGTGTCTTCCACCTTCCTACAGAGTTTGTGATTATTGCAGGCTCATGACACCCAGTACTTGACAGTTTCATATGTGATACCAGCAATAATTCCATGGGAGGAAGTCAGATGAATTGTTTATTGAGACCATCAAAAAGGGTCATGTGCAGTTGACTGGAGATTCATTTTAGTGAGCAGAGACATAGGTTATAGCCCAGATCCTGTCTCTTCAAAGTAATGTGGCCCTAGACCTTTGCCTACTTGATGAGGATTTCTAAAATCTTTCCCCTGGGAGAAAAGTAAGAGCTGCTGCATGGTGACAGTCTCTGCCTCTATATGCTGTAATCACCATGCATTGTAGAAATGGGCTAAAGTCATTTTGCGTTTAACCTGTTACTATTGGCTATGAAAAGGTTGAGCATGCAGGTAGATTAAATAGAATAAAGACAATTCCTATGAGGTATCCAGCTTCAGTTTCAAGACAATTTTTTGTGTTAAGAAACTTGTCAGATTATGGATTGTTATAGTATGTTTGCTGTTGTTATTTTCCTTTGGTTTTAAAGTTGGTGACTCGATATATAGCCCTGGCTGGCCTTATACGTGTAACAATCTATTTGCTTCCAAGAGGCAGGTACTGCCACACATGGCTTCTTTACCTAAATTTAAAAGTAGACTTTAAAAGCATTTAATCCAAATAACACTAGTTAATTGCTTTCTTTTTTCATCTTAAGAATGGTCTTGTTCTAGTGAATTAAAATGAAATGACACCCCAGTGAACCCTTTCAGCCCAGTGCCTAGGTTGTAATTTGAAAAGGTGATACCCCTCTTCATTCAACAGCAAATCTACAAATAAAACTGTGGCCCCATAGTGAGAATGTTACAGCCACAATATTTAAATATTACATAACACATCTAATTCCCATATTCCTCCTTCCAGCACAGCCAAAAGACAAACAGTTCCCAGTCAAGCCATACCTACCCTGGTCTCTGGAAGGTCCTTATTAATTGTCTTAACTCACTGTTCTGACTTTACCTAGAATTACATATATTGTGAACAATTGACACTCTCTAGGCTTAAAATTGGCCATGACTTTGTCTCGTTCACACGCTGCTATAGTCTGCTCCCATTCTTATAACTACACCAAGAATAGGACATTCAGCAGATCTCAGAAAACACTCTGAATGCTCAGCACAAAAAACTGAAGGTGTGGTGCAAATGAGTTCTAATATAGGTAGCTCCTTGGAGCCAATAGGAATGGGCCTATCAAATGGCATGTCAATTTCAGGTACTTTAAGAGGGTCAGCTAATAAAAACAAAAACCAAACCAAACCAAACCAAAACAAAACAAATAACCACCACCACAACCAACAACAAAGATGGCCAGTTAAAATGAAATAGCTGGGCCAGTGAGCAGGCTGGACATGAGGGAATAATAAAAATTTCAAATTTACAAGTTCTCTTAAAAAAACACTCATTGCACACATTGGCTAAAACACTATTCTTCAGAATCACTATGAAGAAGAAAAAGAGGAGGAAGAGAAGGTGGAGAAGGAGGAAAGAAAGAGAGAAAGGAAGAAAGAAATATGGAAGGAAGAAAAGAAGAAAGAAAATTTACAAGTGCTCTTTAAAAACATAAATTGCACATGTTGGATAAACACTATTCTTCAGCCCCATTATGAAGAAGAAGAGGAAGGAGAAGGAGACGGAGAAGGAGATGGAGAAGGAGATGGAGAAGAAGAAGGAGAAGGAGAAGAGTTGGAGGAGAAGGAGGAGGAGGAGGAGGAGGAGGAAGAGAAAGATGAGAAGAAAGAAGATGAAAAGGAAGAAGAGGAGGAGCAGCAGCAGGAGAAGGAGGATGAAGAAGAGGAAGAACAAAGAAACAAAGGAAGAAAGAAGGAAGGAAGGAAGAAAAGGAAAGAAAGGAAGGAAGAAAGAAGGAAAGGAAGAAGGAAAGAAAGGTAGCAGGCAGGAAAGAAAGAAAACCTTGCTTATATCCCAGCATGCTGAGTGTTCATAGAGAGCTCAGACAAGCCCAGTGAGTGGAGTCCAATAGCTGGGCTCATGCAAGTTATATTAAGATCAGAAAAATAATATGTCCTTTCCATTTTGCCTCTGTATATGGTTCTTCTCAAGTTGAAGGGTCTTGGTTTCATTTTGTAATGGTGTTTTCTGAAGAGAAAATGCTCAATTAATGTTTGTTGAGTGACAACCATTTGAAATGTGTACTTCCTAGTAGTCTAGGCTGTTGTAGTCTCCTCAGGCCAATTTGGCAGATTAAGTGTAAATAGTTTGGTGAAATTGTTTAGAAATTTAAAAAAACAAAATGTGAGGGAAATGACTTATGGTTTCGCTGAGGAGTTAGTTTCTTTGGACCAAGTATGGGGTGGAGTCTGTTAAACAAACTTAACCACCAAATTCTCCAATAGTTCTGTCATTTCACAAAGGCCAGAAGAGGAGGACTGGTATAGACTGTGACTTGTTCAATGACACAAGCCAAGTGATGGATTACATTTTAGTTCCAGGTCATGCTGAACCCAAAGTCTAGCCCATTAAATGTTCTGAGACTGTCTGGAAAGAACCTGTTCACAATCATGACATGGCCTCACTGCCTGCTCTGTCCTCCAAACAAGACATAGGACCCTGTCAACTCAGCTTGTCCTTGTCCTCCTCCATCCAGTGTCTTGAAGTCCTTGTCTTCAAATTGTCTGGGAGTCTTTAGTTCACATCATTCTGATATAGCAAACAAAAGTGCCTTTGATTTTCTGAGCTGATGGATCCAGGAAAGATCACAACTCTGCAAGAGGCCATTTCCCCAAGGAATGTCGGCTGGCCATTCTGGGCCCCTTGTTCCCTCAGTAACCTTCCACTCGAAAGTTCTCTCTCTTTGGAGGCTCTGCATTCTCTAGATTGTTTCTCTCAAGACCAGAGTTATTTTCATTGTGGACCTTTAGTGCTTTTCCTTTGAACAAACTGACTCAATGGTTGCTTTCATTTCCAGTTAGCTGTTTTCTCTTCTGGTAATGCTAGTCTATTAAATTCAGATTTATTTTCATGGGTAAGGTTTTATTGGGTCACAATTTCCCCCCAGGACTTTTCTGGGACACCTGTCTCACTGGTAGGCTTGGCTCTGAGACTCACAGACTGTTCATTTTAATGAGTGTGCTGTATTTTTTGAGGTTGCTAAAATAAATTAAGTCAGAATGGAAGACGCCTTGAAGTGCTACATCTAACCAACTGATTTCCTCTGAAAAGTGGAAAGTGTGAAAGAACCCAGCTACAACCAGAATTAAACTGTAGCACTCACTAATGGAAGTCTCAGTAGGGTAAGTCCTAATTTTTGATGCCAATGAGAGGAGAGGAATCTCACTGAAGGATTGCACAGACCCACAGAGTCCAGTGGACACATTGAATTTTCCAGCTTTGGCCCACAAAGGAATAAGGCTGTGCTGAATCTGTGAGTCAGTGACATAGCAGGTTGTTAGTGCCTTACGCCTGGCTGATTCTTTGAGCATGACTGATAGTAGGAGACTTGACACTGGTATACCTTCCACTAGCTGACTTAATGCTGTTGCTTTTGTTAACCCAGAAAGGAGGAGTTTTTCAAACTACTTCTTATAGATAGTTATTCTTACGTGGCTCCTTGTCTTCCTAGTTATGATTGTACCTTTTGGGAAAACACTAGCATTTGGGCCACCCAAATGGTGCTTTTGATATATGATGAGAAGTTGAATTATTGCATTTAGTAAAGTCATTTCACTTAGATAAATTAATGCTCCTTCAAATTGTTCAGTTAACATTGTTTTTACTGTCTGCTTCTTCTCTTCCTTCATAGTCTTTCTTGAATATTATATATCCCTTAACCTTTACCGCATAACATACCTCTTAAAATGCAATGACTTAAACCCATGTTGTGTATGTAAATCAATTCTCTGTATTAGCAATCTGGCCTGACTGATGTTGGGTTGGCTGATCTTAATTGCTCATTTCTATAGTCATTTTTCCAATTAATGATATGGCTTTCTTTCTAATGGATAGTTATCTGTCTACTAGGAAAATCAAGCTACTGAGTTACCTACCCTCCATCATCCAGCAGGCTGGACTAACCTGGTTTCATGCTTCATGGTTACTTAGGGCTCAGGTTTGAAATTCACATGTCACTTTGATGATAATGTTTTGGCCAAAGAAAGTTACAAGGTTAACTCTGATTTAAGGACTGAGTACAGTGACTCTACATCCTAGCAGGGGGAGCTGAAAGCACAGCAGCCATTTGTACCAACTTCAGGATGCTTAAGCGACTTCAGCAATTTCAATCTTTCTAACACCCTTCTTGAATCCATACGCTTGCTCGTATGCTTCTTACCTGATTGTGGAGCAACCCAAAGCAGACCCAACTATTGATTCCCTTTTCCGGTAGAGCATTTTTATTTTTAAAAATTGTCCACTGCTTTTAAATCAAAGCCCCGGGTTCATCTGATGTTTTTCTCTCTCTGATCCCATCAGATTCCCTGAGAATCCTTCTGGAATGATCTCTTAGTCTTTGACTTTTATCCCCCCCACCCCCGTTTTTGTTTTGTTTCTACACACGATTCATCTGGTATCTTCTCTCTTATTTAATCCACCTCTCCTCTCTCCTGCCTCAATGTCTTCCTTCCATAACTCCCCACACCCCATGCAGCAAGCAGACATTCTCTTGCCAAATCCATACTTTCTGATTCAGTTCCAACTTTGTTCAAACTGTGCACCGACTTGAACTTCCACACTTGAACAAAGCAAGACCCTTTTGTAGCCTCAAGAACTGTGCAGTTGCTTCTCTTTCTTCAGTCACATGACATTTTTTCCATCTCTTTTTAATTTTAAACTGTAACCCACTTCTGGGATTCAGACCCAGGAATTGTCCTCTGCAGTGTCATATCTCAGCAGTGTCCCATTTCCCATTGTCACACCATGCCTTAGTGATGTACAATGCACTTTTCATGGAATTATGCTTTAGCTTAAGTTAACTCATTGTTCATGTCGTAGGAAATGTTCTCCTCTAGCATACTTTGATGTCCACAAACACAAGGAAGCAGGTCTTGTTTTCACTATGGATAAATCAGATCTCACTGGACTGGATAAGGGCAAACTGTGTATTCAGCAAAATTTCCTTGAATTAAATCTTTCATTTTATGTAATCATCTCCTTCATGAAGATAATTGTCATGGTTGCTTTAAAAGCAGGGCTTACTATGGCCACACTGCCTCATACCTAGAGAGGTGGGATAGGGACTCTGTAAGGATCCTACTTTTTCCACTCATTCTCTAGCATTGCTTAATCCCGTTGGTTGATTTCCATCACAGGAAGTAGTAAAGGATACAGTATTCCTTCATTCACAAGGTCACCTGAGATGCCTCCCTTACTCACTTTACCTACCACCTGACTCAGCATTAAATATCATCACTCTAACCTCCAAAACAGCCCTTAATCTGTCCACTTCTTTCCACTTCCACCCTTAGGCTCCTCTCTGCCTTGCAATATCCTATAAAATCTGAACTGCTTCATACTTTTATCCCATCTGTATCTTTCTTCAACCTACTGTTTACATGCCATCAAGTATCATTTCTAAATTAACGTCTACCCAAGTAGCTCTGTGTTTAACATACTGCACACCATCAGATTACATGCTAATGAGACACAGTTGCCCATAGCACCTACTTGCTTTTTTACCTCCTTTCTCCCTATGGAGCAATTATGACACTGCTTTTTCTAATGCAGTCCCTCAAACACACTGTGCTCCATCTGCACAGATCCTAAACCCATGCCCTTCTGTCTTCCAGGACATTCTTTCTGCTCTGAATGTCCTTATCTATTTTTACACATCTTTCAATCAACTCAAATTATCTTCATGGCTTTTAATCAATGTTTCCTGCATCAAAGTATAAGCTTCTTGAAGCCAAAACCCTTCTTAGCTTTACTATTCAATGCAGTAATGGAACCTAGCAATATCTAGACGCTTCTGCATGTTAAGTATTCAATAAATAATGAATAGTTGAATGGCAGAAGGAATGACCAAGTTAATGAATGAAATGATGTATACTTAGTTATGTTCTAGTCCTATAATCATGCATGAATATGCAAAAGATGTACTATCTTCTCTTAAAGCCTATACTATCATTGAAAGAGATGAATATGTAAATTATTTAGTCTTTATAGGGTTAAGTAGAAGCTTAAAGATATAAAGACCAGTTTTACTTTGTGGTGGACAAGAGGACCAGAGAATGCATATAATTTTAGCTAACAAACTGCCACAAATTTGGAGTTTTCACACAAACTCATTTTCTAGTTGTGGAAGTTAAAAGTTCTAAAATGAAGGGTCCCTGGGGTTGCCTTCCTTCTATAGGTTGTTAGGTACCCTTGTCTTCCTATCTTTTCCAAGTCCTTCAGATGGCCTAATTCCTCAGTGACATTTTCTTTATCATTAAATCGATTAGCCTGGGTCAATCATGTTTAATTTGATTCTCCTTTCCCCTGGCGGCTATGTATATAGCTATTCATTTTTACCCAAGAGCCACCAAGTAATGCCACTGGATCCAGCCAGATGAGTCAAGATTGTCATCACCATGAAAGGTAGTCGCATGGTAAATTAATATATAAACATCTGTGGGGCTTTGATGTCCTGTCTACTACAGTACGGTAACATAGCTTCAAGGGGGGAAATGGGGTTTAAACTTAATGTTTAAATATAAAAACTGTGAGCTAAATGTGATGGCTCAGTGTTTAAGAGTGTGTACTACTCTTCCAGAGGACCTGAGTTTCACTGGCAGCAACCACATCAAACAGCTCATGAATAACCCATGACTAACTGTAAGTCCAGTTCTGGCTTTCATAGGCACCAGGGACCACATGGATAGACCCACATACAGACACTCAAATATAGAGACATAATTCAAAGGTAATAAAGGCAAAGGTACCAAAAAGTAAAGCCACAAAGAGAGTCTCATACTTCAGGCAAAAGCAACACAGGTAGACAGGCAAAGAACACCTTCAGCTGTTTAGGAACAAGAGTTATAAGTAATATGCTGTTGGCTAAAGAATTATATGAGGCTAGAGAGGGAAGCAAGAGCCTGAAGACAGGATACCTTGTGAAAGGAGGTAAGGAAGGCAGGGAGGACCATGAAAAGTTTGAAGTGGAGGAGAGAAGTATTACAAATGGAAACACAGATAGTACAGCAAAGGGTATCCTGGAGCAAGGCTAGAGGAAGGTCCATATGACAGCAAACCATGCCAGCACCCTAGGACAATGACCTGGACCACAACACTTAGATGAACTGTCAGGCCACAAACTATGATCAATATAAAAAATGAAGAAGCAGCACTTAAGTGACTGAATGATGGACACAGGAGTGCTGGCTGGATTGTTCTGGAATTGGAACAAGGTGGACACTGGGTAGAGATGAGATATGTCACAGATGATGTTGTCTACATAATTTCTAAGAAAAATCTGATAAGAAGCAATGGCCTTGAGAGGGTTGTTAAACTCAGAGTGCTAAAGCCCATACCATGGCAAAAATTCTCCTAGTGCTTGGAAAATGAATTTGTTGTCTCATCTTCAGTATTTTATTGGAACTGCAGTATTAGGAAACAGAACATTATAATAATACTAAAAGTATCTGGTTCCTGTGAGGCTAGTTCTACATTCCCGAGTTCTTTCTACTTCCCTCTGGCCTTTGTCTTCTGGTCCTTCCAGGGAACATAAACACATCAGCTAATAGAAGCCAGATATAGCTGCCTCCTCTTTTTACTTGAGCAACTCTGACACTTTCCTACATCTTTGTTCTGGCCTTTTTCTGGACTAATGTCAAGACATCGCATCTAATCGGCTTTCCAAAAGCCTCTGCTTTTGTTAGACATTTGGATCTCATCCCAGCATCTGCCACAGTCAATGCAATGGTACAATTGCTAGGGATCAGAAGGAGCCCAAGTCCTCAGTGTTGTCATCCCAATGCAGTGTCTGCTTGCCTTTGACTGCTTTGTGGTATGGATGAAGTTCAAGAGAAGAGTAGTGTCCCCGGTCTTGGCTAAAAATTCCTGCCAGATGGTCTAGGGTCCTTGAGTGCCACTGCCTTTCTGTGTGTTGTTAGAGAAGTTGTCATGTTATGGGCCTCAGTTTCTTCCATACAAACAACGAAAACATCTATCTTGCATGGATTCTGGACTGTTCATTTGTGTTGATGGATATAGAATATTTTACTGCCACACAGACAAAAACCTCAAAATATCAGTTATTCTCTAATGAGTATGATAGTATTAATAATTACTGTAGAGTAAAATAAATAACAACAGATTTTTGTATATACACAAATTCTTAATGAAGACCCACCTAGTGTTGCTTGGAGGCCTTTTTTTAATTTCCTCACTATGGCAAGTTTTTGCCTTCTCCTGATTGTCTGCCCAGGATTCTCCCTGTCTAGCTGCTACCCTTCCCATGTCTAGCTCTGTCTCCATCTTTCAAGCGTGAGTTCTTCCCTCAAACGATTCTCTCCTATTTACCTTATCTGAGAAGGGATCATCAGTGCCAGTGTTCTCTGCATAGCTCTCTTGCCATGGTTTTATATGTGTCCTTTATTTGTGTATTGCTTGTCACTCCTGTCACACATTAAGTCTCAAAAAAGCCTCATCTTACACACACTCACACACTCACACAGTTACACACACACACACACACACGAGAGAGAGAGAGAGAGAGAGAGAGAGAGAGAGAGAGAGAGAGAGAGAGAGAGATAGCGAGAGCTTGACACTTAGGATATAACCATTAAATGTTTTTATTTTAAGAAGTCTTCAAACTCTGATTAAATGCATTAAAACAGGAAAAGACCATTCCAGGAAGACATAGGATTGTATCGATACACCTTTAATTTAGGTCAATGAGCTGAGTGCATTGTTCCACAGTCTGAGTGTTGTAGTCATTGAAAACAAAGATAAAGAGAGGCACCCTTCCTCTCTTCCACAATAATAAAAGTGAGCTGAGATTTTTCTTTCCAATGCTCATACCCTCATGTATCTGTTACAATCAGGAAAAAGATGAAAACATTTGACTGAGAAATTATTTCAGTGTGCATCTGTTAAAAGATGCATCCCCAACCAATCTGTGCAAAGAAAGTGGAAACACCATAAGGTTTTCAGTGGGCCCCTTGGGCACGACTTTCAGTTCCCTGGAATGGGAAGTACACTGGTGTGCACAGCCAGCCCCAGAGCCATCATGGAAATGATTGGAGGCTGGCTCCTATGCTCCAGAGAGAAACAGATCTGCTGCCACAGAAATTTCATGCCTTGCCCAGTGCTAAGCACATCCCCAGGGGCAGGTTATTCCATTAACAATCAGCAGGATGCCATAGAGTTGCATGTCCTTTCAGCAGGTTTCTCTGAAGGATTCTGTCGTTTCCTTCTGAAATCCAGGATACAACAAGAGTTATTTCACCTTTGAGTAATTCATAGTTTACCATTTCAACAAAGTGATTTTTCAGCCTTGTTAAAAACAACAACAACAACAACAACAACAACTAAACAAACAAAAAACTCATAAATACAAATTCTGGGTTTTTAAAAAATAGACGCAGTTTTAGTACATACTGAAATAGTAAAAATGGGAGTAAATATTGACATAATTCTAAAGGAATTATGGAATATAAATATGCATTAGAAGATTGAAAAGTGTAGAATAGGAAACCTCAGGGAACAACCTGGAAAGCCTCATGAAAGCAATAACTACCGCACAAACAGAGCTTCCATACCCAGAGTTTGTCACCAGCTGTGGGAACTGGTCACCTATGCTGCTCTATATGAATGCTGGCTTCTAGCATGAGGTCATTGGGTCCTAGAGCATAGGAAGGTGTATCCAGAACTATTGATACAGTTTTTAAATATATGTGTGGAGAATTTTTGTTGGATGAGGTCTAAAAATTGGAATAATTTTCTCTGAGACAAACTGAAGCAGAAGAACAGCCCATAGCCATCCTGCCTGTCATCCCATTGGGGCCTTCAAGGTGACCACGATGGAATTTCCCACAAAGCAGTTTCACTTCCTTCCAATTCCATGACAAACTTGTTAAGGAACAGCTGACTCTGTTACTCTTTTTAGTTAAACAATGTTAGATTTTGATCCTATTCTTAGCTAGTGGTCAACTTGGTGTTTTGTTTTGTTCTTCCTTAATAAGCTTCTGAATTACACAATAGAAATTGTTTCCATTGTTCTGAGAATTGACTGACCATAAAATGTTTATGGTATGTTAACTGTCTGACCATAAACCCATAACTCGTACCTTTCAAACTCTTTGAATCACTGTAACTCCCACTCCTCCCATTTACCTGTTCTGTCCTAGTTTCTGTCCTTTACTCTGACATGTCTTACATGAATGAAGACATTTTTGTTTCTTTCTGTCTGTTTTTAATGGTGGTACTGGTATCACACCCAGAGCCTTAGGCATGCTAGACAAGTGAGCTATCACTAAGCTACACACCAGCCCATTACTGCCTTTTAATCTAACATCCAACTCTAGTTAACTCTCACTTGAGTGACATTTGCTGAGCCATTTAAACTACTTTGGTACAAACTTCTGAGTTTTTCTTCCTCTTTAGAACAAGAGAAATCTCACTGCCCAATCCCTATCAAATGCATGCAATGGACACTGCACTGGACACTGTCCTCACCCCAGGGTTTTTCTGGACTGTGGATTTTTATTTGCTTGTTTCTGTCTCTTTCCTGAGTTTCTCAAATTCCTGATGTCGATGTCCCTTGTGCCTTGAATGCATTGTTTGATGTCACTTTCCTGTAGCACTTATAAGACACTTCCCTGTGGAACCCTCACAGCCCCTCCTTCCCAGTGCAATGGGAATCTTCCTTTTTAAGTCTTCCATACACAATATATGTGTTGCACATGCATTCCTGTGTGAGACAGTGGGAGGGACTAGGATCCCTTGAATGATAGGTATATACTACCATGTCCTGCTTTACTTGGAGATTTGAACTCATATCTCCTGGCTTGGCAGCAAGTGTCTTATCCATTGAGTGATATCCTGGGCCTCTCTTTCTTCCTTCAGTTGTCGTTGGCTCTCATGAACAAATAAGTCTGATGGGCTTTAATTTTATGTATGTGCTCAGGAGCCAGGATTCTTAGAAAAGGTCACTTCTTTCTCTTACTGAATCTCATGGCCCAGGTCTGTTCTCCCTTTGCAATGCTGAGGTAGATGACAAAATATGGATGCCTCTGCTTACGACTATATGGACTATTCTTATCCTCAGTACTCAGAAACCAAAGCCAATATATTAAGTCTTAAGTAATTTGATGCATTTTATTGCCACTTGGATTTAATCAATATCAAGACATTATTGAAAAAGATGGTAGAGTTATCCCTGTGACATAGGAACTTAAGACCTTCACATAGCATATATAACCCTGTAGGCTATGGTGATCTTTCATCTTATTAAACCATAACAAGAAAAAGCTGTTCTCACATAATGAAGCAGAACGAAATGGGCCCTTAGAAAAATCAATAAAGGATTATGAAGAAAGAAAATATTTGTCAAAGAGAGTATATTTTCTGGTAAGCACTGTGGCATTATAATAGCAGGACAGGTAAAGGCTGGCTGACATTAAGAGGGGATGCCCTCAGGTATCTTGGTTGAGGCTATTTTTAACTTTCTCTTTCTCCCCTCTTTTCTGCCCCCTCTTTCTCCTCTTTCTCCTTCCTAAGATAGGGTCTAACAATGTAGCCCTGTCTCTCCTGGAACTCACTATCTAGACCAGGTTGGCTTTGAACTCCCAGAGACCCACTTGCCTCTGCCTCCCAAAGCCTGGAATTAAAGGCACATGTCCATACACTCAGATACAAAATGTTCTTTTTAAAACATGAAAGCAGTTTTTATATACATTAATTTAAATTTTAAGCTGAATTCTGTCTCTACACATACACTCCACATGATCATTATTTTAAAATTGTTTAATGATAATAACCTTTAAATATGCATAAACACAGAATGATGTAATGAGACCTGCTTCTCCAAGAACATCATGTCTTGGGGAACATTCCTTTCACACTCTTGTATATATAACATTTTTTTCCCACAAATAAGTTGTTATGCATCTCTCAACAGTATTCAATACAAAAGACAATGCAATATTTTACTACATATAAAATAGCAATAACTCAATATGATTTTTAATTTTGACATGTATTTTCTTCATTTTCTTGGAAAAAAACCCTAGACTTTAAAATTTCACACACTGTAATAACAATTGTACCTAAATGTTTGTCCAAAATTATTCAATATTTATTTGCAAAGAGTATCTCAGTATTGTGTACTGTTCTCCCACTAGAGGCATACAGTACTTACTCATTTCTCACTTTGCAATCGTCCATCAATGAATACAATTGGTTTGTTAGAGACTGTGTCTTAGTCAGCCAAAGCTGCTACAACAAAGTTCCATAGGCTTGTAAGTTTAAACATTAGAAATGTATATATCGCAGTTTTTGGCAACAAGGAGACCAAATTCAAAGTTCTAGAATTCTGGGCTTCATTCCAAGGCCTCCTCTGTGACTTCCTCCTAATGTGTACTTACTGAATGCATTTAGAGATCAAGATCAGAAGAGAGCTTCCTTGCCAGGTGGCAGTGGTGCACACCGTTAATCCCAGCACTCAGGAGGCAGAGACATGTGGATCTCTATGAGTTTGAGGACAGTGTATTTTATAAAGTTAGTTCCAGGACATCCAGGGCTGTTACAAAAAGAAACCTTGTCTAGGGAAGAAAAGAAAGAAAAAAAGGAAAAAAGAAAGAAAGAAAGGAAGGAAGGGAGGGAGGGAGGGAGGGAGGAAGGAAGGAAGGAAGGAAGGAAGGAAGAAAGGAAGGAAGAAAGGAAGGAAGGAGAGGGCTCTTTACTGTTTCCTCTTATAAGAACACTAATCCTCCTGGTTCAAGCCTCATCCATATGACTTCATTCAATATATGGAATCACATAGTAATATATACATTTCTAATGTTTAAGTCAGCAAGCCTATGTTGTAGCAACTTTGTCTGACTAAGATACAGTAGCTAACATACCAATTGTATTTATTCAATGTACAGACTTCTTTGGTGGCCCTGTCTCCAAAGACAGACACACCAGGACTTGGGGGTTTAACATATAATATTTGATGCACTTAGTTTCTGATTACAAGGGGGCAATATTTAATTTTATCAAAACTTTTACATTCTTAACTAGGCATTTTTATAATGAGAATGTCTTTCTTAACTTTTGACAAATGTTCTTAAAGGAAATAGGTGGTAAGTGGTAGTTTTTTTGAAATAGGTTTAAACTGTTTGTTCACAAGTACCCTTCAACTGTAACCAATTAAAATTTGTTTATACTATGGTTATGAGCCTGTATATTTTAGTTGTTACTCTTCTCCTATATGACTGTAGATGAATCACTTGACTTCTCTACAGCATGGCTTTCCTGGCTCTCCAATGGGGATAAGGATGTTTGCTGCTTTACAGACACAGGAGATTATATTGAAAGGTAAAGTTTCTAGGGCATTGCTGCCTTTAAAGAAGCAGCTGCTACATTCACTACGTAATTACAGATGAAAACATGACTTTAAGATACTCTTCATCTGCTCTGATAAAATGTCTTGTCTTACATACTGAATATTTTTCAGTATAAAAATGTGACTTCTTTTCTGAGACAATGTCTCACAATGTAGCACTGTCTGTCCTTGGCACTGTCATGATGTAGATCAGGCTGGCTTCAAACTCATAGATCTGTCTGCCTCAACCTCCTCAGTACTGGGGTTGTATGTATTCCACTATGCCTAGCTTGCTAGTAATTTTTTGACTCTCTATTTAGGTTTGTTTCTTCTCCATTAAGAATAAAAATTATATATCATAGTAAATTTCCTATTGTTAAAGGGTTAGCTACTAGGCAAAATTCGTATTTGAGATCTAGAACACTGCCTTCCACGTTGCAAGACACAATGATCAGAATAAGTGTATGCATGTGTTCAAGAGTGACTGTAAAAGAAGAGTTGTTCAAAGGAGTAGGATACAGAAAGGTAATCAAATCTGAATGCCTAACTATTTGCATGTTCCAAAGTATTCTTATAATTATAATTAAATAGAAATGGTTGTGTGA
Organism: Grammomys surdaster; assembly: GCF_004785775.1. Taxonomy (NCBI): domain Eukaryota; kingdom Metazoa; phylum Chordata; class Mammalia; order Rodentia; family Muridae; genus Grammomys; species Grammomys surdaster. The sequence goes on along the minus strand of NW_021621338.1, from coordinate 15,607,914 downwards.
CACTTCTAGGCTTAAAGGATAAGCTTAGATGTGATGTCAGTGTATACATGTGTGGCTGTCATGGCTAAGCTTTGATCTCATTTAGCAACAAGGATAAAATATCTTTCCCTCTTAAATGGACTGCTGCTATTTTATTAATGGCACTATGTACTTTCGTTAAATTAAGAGTATTTTTTTTTCAAGAAAGGAAGAAGGGAGATGAGAGTAATGGTTGTTTAATGACTCTTCTATCTGGTGAAAATACACTAATTGAATACATCCAATTGATCATGGATCAATATTTTGTCTAAAACAACCGGATGGTATTCTAAGTTGTTTTGTGGGTATAAGCACAACTCTATGTGATGAAATATTTAAACTTAAGAAGGCATGCTAAATACTCTGAATTAAAACAGGAATTTCATTTTCTGTCCAAAAAATTCTGGCCATTGCATTCTGGACCTGCTATAAAAACAAAGAGGTTTGAAGGTTGTGACTCACCTTCAGTTTGAAAAAGGCCCACTTCGGGCAAAAAGCTAATCTCTGCTCACATATTCAAACGAGGACCACTGAGCTGCAGAATAGTGACTGTGTGCCAAGAGTTTATTTTGCTCATTTTCCTGTCAAATAGAAGTGTGCAATTAACATTATTAATTATTTTCTTTACTCCACTAAGGTATACAGAAAGGTGGATTAATCTGTTTTGCTGTAGCAAAATACCTGAGACTGGAGCTTCATAAACAAAAGCTTATTCAGCTGAAACTTTGGGAGACTATCACCTTAAACACAGTGATTGTAATTGAAATGATCTGTACTATGTCAAATCTCAGATGGCACTGAGGCAGGAAGGCAAACAAGAGGGAGAGATCACAAGGCCAGATAACAGTAGCATGATAATGGGAAATCCATTTTTCTTGTTTATAACACTCATATAAGAACTAACCAGGGTCTTATAGGAACTACCTTGATCGCTCCCAAGGGCTATGCTGTCTGCTGACAAGTCTAAATTTATTCTGTGAAACTCCTTAGAGGCCAGCTAAATTTATAATTCTAAAAAAAAAAAAAGTAGTTTTTTACATGACAAGTATATGTGGTTATTCAAAAAAACTAACACAAAACAAATAAAAACAAATGTTATATTTCTAATTCCATTCTCAGTGGTAATAGCTAAAAGCCCTTAAATACTTTCTCTCTAGATCTTCCCCGTGAAAATGAATATACATGTATTTGTATGAATATCTTCTAAAAGTGCTATACATTTGTGTTGTGCTTTTTTCTTTTACAGAAAGTTGTGTACAGTGTTTCACTTTCTAACAATAGTTTATCTTTTTAAAAATAATATTTTTTGAGATTATGATGTAATAATAAAATTCCCTTTTTTTCTACCAATTGGTGTATTCTTTCCTGGGGAAAGACAATTTCTCCCATTTTCAGTATTACCTAATTGACTAGAGTTAAGGACTTGTGAACTTTTCTTTGTTTATCTTAGCATGCCTATCGGTCAACAGCTTCTGGTTAAGTCGCCATGTTTGTGAGACTTCAAGACAATTCAGTGAGACACAATCTCATAGCAAATTCCCTCTTCCTCTATCTGTCAGACCCCTTTCTACAACAATCATACCAGGGATTGTTTCGTTCTTGTTGAGTGAATCTTGAGTCCAGTTTGAGAGCTATTGGTTACCACCAAGGTATGCAAGCCAATACTGCACCCTTAGGGTTATCATGCCAGACTGGTCATTGTTGTGGTTCATAGACATCAAAACTGGATAGGACTGTTGGTTGCTTCTCTCTTTTATGTGGCATCTTTTGGTACCATAAAAGCTACTCCTCAGAAAGGAAGAAGATTTCAAGTTAGTTCCAAGTATAATCATGTATTGTAGCTTTTCTTCATAATTTTGTGTTTATAATCATTAAGCTAATTTCTAAATTACTTTACTATTTCTGACTTATATTTATTTTAAATATGTGTATATATTCTATGTAAGAAAGTACAAAATGAAATTTTAGTCTACTTAGCCCACTGCACATAGGTACAGAACCCTATTAGCACCATCAAAGAAAAGATGCCTAAATGCTGAATGGGTATGGCTCTCATGACTTGCTTTGATGACATACCTAAGGTGTTTGATTTATGATTACTGGCCCTGACACCATCAACAATCATAACAGCCTAGCTCTAGACCTTCATGTGTATTGAATAGAAGCTCCTTGTATTTGTTTAAGTCATTGTTGATCAAGGTTTCTGTCACCTATAGACAAGTGCTTTGGTAAGTGACCTATTCCTAAGTTTCTAGATTAAGAAAACAAAAGTAGAAGATTCTTTTGCCACGTAAGTAAGTTGAAGTTCTCCCACTATGAGGGCCAATATGTCACACCGAGAAGCAATTCTTCAAGTTTGCTTTTACTGAGAAAGATCACACATAGCTCAGGCACACACAGTTTTTAGTATCATGAAATGGAATGTAGTATAGATGGTATATAAGAGACACTCAAGGATACAGATAATCATATAAAACAGAGACAAAAAGCATATAATTATGATGGGGAAAAGGATGGTGTTTGTGCATGCATAAGTGTGTATGTACATATGTGGTATGTGGAGACAACTGTGTGTGCAGATGCACATTTGTGTAGAAACCAGAGTACAAACTCAGGTATTGTCGCCCAGGTGCTGTTCAGATTTCCTTGAGCTGGGGTATCTCACTGAACTGGAACTTGCCAAGGAAGCTACTGGCTGGCCATAAATCCCAAGAAATCTACCTGTCTTCCCCTCCTGAGTGCACAGATATTTTTGTACATAGGAAATGGGGGCTCAAGCCTTCATATTTTCAAGCATGGACTGGGCTGTCTACTCAATCCCATGGAAAGAAAGATTGATACATTTTGTTTCAATATCCTCAAATTAAATAGAATTGTAGTTACTCTCAAGGACCAATTTACATCTTATTTCCAGGGCAATATCCAATTTGAAGTTTTACAATATTGGTCACAAAAAGTCTTTGGGGTCAAAATAGTTCATGTGGGTTCATTAATATAAACTGATGGCTGGAGGGCTGCCTGGTCAATTTCCTTGAAAACTCCTCTTGCTAGTAGAAGAAAAATTGAAAGGAAGATTAAACAAAGTTCATCCAAAATGAAAGGTTAAGCTGCAAGGTACTCCAGGGATGCTAGTGGGAGGTGAAAAGTTAGAACTCTGCTATGGAGAGTTCAGAGTTTGATTTGCATTGGAAATACCTTAGAGTATGCAGGTCTCACTTTTTCAAGGCCAGTAGTGAAGTCATCACCTCTATAAACAGCTGTGTTCCCAGCAATGCTCTTCATGGGTATTGAGGACACTTGGCTCATCAGCCCAAGTCAAATCGCAGAAGGAGGAGCTTTTCAGAAAGGGGGTAGGGGGAGGGTTTGGGTCCCTTGATCCTCTATCTGTGGAAAGGTTGAGCTGTTCAAAAATAAGAAAGCCAGCATCCCCAGCTGTGAGAGGCTAGCAATTAAAAGGAGGGACTTGTCAAGTATAATTGGCATAATCTACTCACAGCAGGCTGTTCAAATATTTGGAGCAGCATGACACCAGTCCCTTCTCCCAAAGGAAGGCCCACGGTTGCTGTGAAGGGGAGACTGGGATGCTGAGGCAAGCATCCAGCTTTGTCTTGCCTAAAACTCATTCAGCCCTCTCATGGCCTTCTGAATCTTGATGTGCTAGAGAAAGCCTCTTCAGCAGGACCACAGCAGCTATTTATGCATAAGTCTTTCCATAGTGTGTGCCAGGTCACATCCTTGAGAAGAAAGAGCATGAACTCTAAAGAAAGGCAGATCTGAATTCAAACTGGGTACTTAGCAATGATAAATGTGACTTTGGTTGTGCTCTTTGGTCATATTTTCCTCATCTCTGAGATGAGGGTATGGACTGTTGAGTGAACTGATAATATACTTACAGGAGAAACTGGCACTGAGAATGAATCAAATTCTGCAGTGTGTGTGTGTGTGTGTGTATGTGTGTGTGTGTGTGTGTGTGTGTGTGTGTGTGTGTGTGTTGGGGTGTATATGTATTCTACAACTTCAGCTGTCTTCCATCATTTGCCTTCAATGAGGTCTTTCATTGTTCTGGAACTTTACTAAGTAGGCTAGCCTAGCCACCCAGCACACTTCAGGGAAGTACTTGTCTCTGCCTTCCATCTCACCATTACTGGAACTGTGGTCACCCATCACACCACCATGTCCAGTATTTTTATTTTATTTTTTGGGATCAAAGCTCAGGACTTCAGACTCATGGCCCAAGCTCTTGAAATGCCAAGTCATCTCTTCATCCCCAAATGGGAGTATTTCATTATCCTCATTGCCATCACTATTCACTTGATACCAGTAATAATCCACCTATATTATTTCAGCACAGGAGGACTACGTGGATATGGAGGCATAGTCCTCATTACATGGGGTTGATACATTGTCTAGCAGAGTGAGACCCATTTTCCTCTCCCAACTGTTTCCAATCTACACTTTGCAAGGCCACTGGCGTGGGTTTGTATACTGTACCTACTTGGTCACACCACCTCCCACTAAAACCTAGACCCTATTAAGAACGAAGATTCCTTACAAAATGCTGACAAACAGTTTATTGTTTGTCTTTGTGGAACATAAGCTATCAATTGCAAGTTCTAGGCTCTACTGTCATAGCTCGGAAGTGGTCACGGAGTGTGCATCTGTACAGAGAAGCAGCTAGGGGTGGCACAAGAGCCATGGTTTTTGGGCTCTCCCTGAAATAATCCTTCTGTCTGCCTCTAGAACAGACAGTCTGCCCTTCCCATTTAGTGTTGGCTACAATTGTGCCAATTTCCCAGCCCAAGTGCTAGTATGTGCTTTTACTATAAACTAAATAAATGCCTAATTGAGTAAAAAGAAATGAATGAAAGAACAATATTTCTATTGTTGGACACAGCCCTAGCTGAGTGAAGGTTCTAGGTCAGGGTACTGGAGACAATGTTGTGCAGGAGTGCCTCTGATTCTACAGCCCTCTCCCCCATCCAAGCTCAGGTATTTTAGTTGACAATGGTTAAAATGTTTATATATGGAAATTGGCACACAGTAAATCACAGTTTCACCACTGAGAGATGTGGTTGTTGGTAGTCACAGCCTTTTGATGATGCAAGCATCAATTTTCCCACCCCACCCCTTCCTGCCACTTTTCTTACTCCCACTCACTTATTCCCAAGTATCCTTCATGCCTGAAGTTGTATACCAGACTTTGGGAAGAAATCCCCTTACTGGATATGCTGCACACTTTACAAAACCCACTACTTAGCCTCATATTTTGTCTTCTTCCAAAATATTACTTTCAACTGTGACTTTCCAACTAACCAGGAGTGTTTATAGCATTGTTGCATGATGTTCCTCCTAGAATCACTGCACTCCCATGAAAGAGCCATCTGCCCTCCATTGAGAGGAAAGTTGGGGTCACTCTGTGCAACAGTGTCACTCCCACTATGCATCATGGTTCTCGGATACCTATTAAACCATGGGATTCACACCAGAGCCATCAATCATCCAAGACAGAAACAAAATGAGAATTCATTGTGGGAGACTTAATTTGCTCTCCTGAGCTCAGAGGAGGAGAATGATTAGGCCAGTAGTCAGGACACTGATTATCTTAGAATATGCTGGAGGATTAGCTTTCTGCTCTGAGAACTGTGATCCCCATGAAAAAATGGGAACACAAAGATTTTAAAATGCTACTTGGATGGTTAAATGAACTTTGTCCCAGGTCACACCTTCAGTTGCCTAGAAAGGTGAGTCAGTGCACTGGATTGTGGGAGAACGAACATCGAGTTGGTTGAAGGTGGATGTGTAGAGCCCAGAGTGTGAGTAACTAACACATATTGGTTGTGTATACACAGGCATCCATGAATGCTGGGTCTTCACTGCTGGCAGCCCTTCCAGAGCCATGCCAGTTGAAATGCGTGCTCAGGTTCTGCTTACTCCCAACCATTCCACTGTTACTCCATCCCTTCCAACTTTTGTCTCTCTTTGGTCATGTAGGACCCACTCCCAGGTTTTATGTTCCTCTCAGTGCATTTTGGTCATACATCTTTTCTACTTCCCAGAAGAGGACTTGTCTGTGTTGTGAAATGTTGTTTCTTAAAGCTAAGCTCCTCAGGATATAACCTTCCTTGTTCTCATGTTTGTGGCTTTTCAGCCTTCGTTGTCAAGCTAGGAAGACTTACATCTAAATTCCTACTTCTAAATTCCTTAATCTATTCATTTGAGGGAGAAGAGGGGGAAAAAGAAAGGACAAGAGGAAGAGAGAAAGGAAGAGACAGAGAGGAATGGATATGGATGATAAGGAAAAGAGACAGGATATATGGCCTGTTCTCTTTTGCTAGTGAAATAGCCATGTGTACTTAATTGAGAATCAGGAGAAAGTTGGATAACACCAAGTTGCTCTCCAGATACATTTCTGAACAATTTGACTGTTAACTCTACTCTCATGGCAAACTCATTGCTTCCCACACAATTTTGAAGTTGACTGAGATGGTGTCTCAAGGAGTCTGGACATTCTGATTCTCACCTCTACTCTACTGTTGACTGAAGTGAAACAAGCAGATTTTCCTCTCTAGTCTCAGTTTCCTGAGCAATGTGAGGTGAATAGCAGGTTGTAGCAATGAGAAGAAGGAGAGAAAATGAGTGTGTTTTAGCATTTGTTGGGAGCTATGAGTCTATGGCTTAGTATCCTCAGCAACCCTGTGAGATATAAACTATTATTCTCAGCTTTTCACCATTGAACTGATTCAGTGGCATTTATGAACTCAAATCTTTCCTTCTTGCATCTGTCCTTTTTATTAAAAACCTTTTCTTTCCTAATCTTTGTCTCTTCTCCTCTCATTTGTTTTCTAGATGTCAGTTTAATGCAGAATCCTCAGGCATAATTTTCTGTCCTACTCTCTTCTCCAAGCATGTGACACAGTTTGCAATTATGTGTATAGCTGGGCAGATACTTGGTCTTTCTTCTGACATACCTGTCTCTCTGTACTTCAACAATGGTACTTAGTAAATATCCAATTACATGCCTGTTGAATAAACTACTGTGTTAGTCTTGGCTTACCAAGAACTGATGTTTAGAAAAGCAGGGTGATATGCTTTGGGTATCCTAGTTAGAAAATGGACTCAAAGTCAGATATGCTTTGTTGTGCCATTCAGGGTAAAGGACCTAGGGAGAACACTGGAAATAAGATCACTCACTGCACCTTCCTCTAAAATAGTAAAGAATTCTACCCCTCTCTTCCCAAGGAGGCTCTATGCCTCTCTCTTCACTGTTTTGCTATTTCCTAATTCCTTTGATGGTATATTCCGATGGAGTTGATTTCACTGTTCTAAGTATGAAATTCGCTTTTCTAAATATGAAATTAACCATTCCTGTAATAAGTTATTCACACAGCAGGATCTGATTGTGTGTTCTGTTTAATCCTTGCCAGACACATATGAGTTTGATATCAGTCACACAGTATGATTTCTCTTTAATCAGTTAGGACAGCAGGGAATAAGAAACTTAACCAAAAAGCTATAGGTATCATATTTAACTGGAGTATGATGTCTTGGGTTTGCAAAGCTTGATAAAGACTAGAGTAAAAAGTAATGATGTGCATGGTCTCAAAAGTCTCACTCCTCCTTCTCACCCATGTAGTCTTCCTAACAAGTTAATAAATAGTCATCACTCCACCTTAAGTTCATTACCTAGTGGTAACAATAGTATCCTACTAAAAAGTCTTAAATATACATAAAGCAGGGGCTGGAGAGATGGCTCAGCGGTTATGAGCACTGACTGCTCTTTTAGAGGTCATGTGTTCAAATCCCAGCAACCACATGGTGGCTCACAACCATCTACAATGAGATCTGATGCCCTCATATTGGTGTCTGAAGACAGCTACAGTGTACTTACATATAATAAATAAATAAATCTTTTAAAAATATATACATAAAGCACTTACTCATTATAAGAATAGCACAGAAAGTTTATTCTAAGTACTTTCTTAAAGTTACTAAATACAGAAACTAACAAGAGTTTTTCTTTTGCCATTCAGCTACACTATCAGGTCCTCGAGGAATTTTTAAATGCAACTTTTTGACGTTATTATGCTACACTGTCATATATCCAATATAGAGATATTAAGCTTCACACACACATGCACATGCATGCATACACATACACACACACACACACACACACACACACACATACCTTCAAACCACTGTCATAAGGAAAGAGCAGCACACATATTAAGTGTTTCATAGACAAGGAATTGTAAAGAATGACAGCTCTCTCTCAATAACGCTTTCAACCCCACAACTCCAATCTTTGAAAGAATTCTCCCCAAATCCTCCACCTTCACATGCTGCAAGTATCTGGGATAGTCCAGTCATGAGATGAAGCACTGAACAATTAGCACTGCTTCTTTCTCATTTGTGTCAACACTCAAAGCTGATGGGAAAGGAGCAGTCACACTTCTCTAAAGCCTGAGCACTGAGCATCATGTGGGATTAGGGAGTGGGATGGAGTGGCTGCTAAATGCCCATCAGTCACAGAGCTTGGGCAAGCTGGGAAGCAAATAAAACCAAAACATAAAAACAGATTTTCTTTTGACTTCATAGCTGTTAGTTCACTACAGCTGAGACATGTGTGGATCTAGTGAGGGTTTAAGTCTAAATTTCCTACTTTATAGACTAGGACAACTTATAACCATACCCACTATTTACAATGGTAATATTCATTACTATTTACTGAATATTCACTCTGTGGCAGGAGGACCCATTCTATTGGCTCCACAGATCTAACAAGTATGAATCCATTTGCTTCCAGTATGCCTAATATATTGTTTCACAGTTTAAAACACTGATTTTGAAAACCAATAAAAGTGACACATATATACAAAAGTGGTCCCCAAAGCACCTTATGAGGGTTTTACACTGTATTATTGTCATTAACCAATATTTTCCTATAAATGCTAAATATGCAATGGAGGAAGACAATTCTTAAGATCTTTTCCATCAGTGATGCATCTGGTAGATAGCACTCAATTACGTTTGGAACTTTTGAGGCAAACACCACACCAATGCCAGAATTTTCCTCCTCAGTAATTGTCTGGTTCCTATCACAAAGAGTAAAATACTTCATGGGATTAGTATCAATGCTGGTTTATTGATGGGGAAACCAAGGCACGGTGATATTAAGTGATGTACCCAAAATGATGTATTACAAGCCCTGCACTTAACCTACACATCGCTCCCTTCACTGTCCAAAGTGTATTAGTGTTTCTATTACTAAAATCAATTGGACGCTTTCAGTATGAACTAGTTTGAAGTGCATTGGCATGGCTGTCTTTGGACATGAGCAAGAAATTCTTTTAAATTTAGGTGGACTATGAAATAACCAAGTCTACCACTGTTTTACTTCTGTTAGGAGTTCCCCACTCCCATCCCAGCATACCATGGTGAAATTTTTCCTGTCTAGAAAGAAGACTGCTATGCATTCATGCTTCTACTTTTGAGTGTCTCTTCCACACAGATCCATATTTCTATCAGGAAAGGGTTTGGCATTAATTAGATACTTAATCTAGAAACAGCAGCCAACACAGAGATATAGCCATCTGTGGGGACTTGAGGCAAAACACCCTGAGCTCACATGCTGTGAAAGGAGACTCTTCCTTATTGGATCTTCAGTCTCTTAGCTCTAGATTACTGAGGCTATGGTTTTACAAATAGCAACCTATAGCATTCCAAAAGAAAAACTACATTAATTTAAAAAATATACCAAGTAAATAAAAAGGGGGGAGGGAGAATACTTACCTGTGGGCATCCACGGGCAACTTCCAGGTCTTTGACTATGGAATTCTGCCATCACTACTGTGAGGCATGGTGCTAGTCAACACACTAGTCATCATTTTCTCCCTGACGAAGCAGCATTTCTCCAATTCCCTGGTCTGTTCTTTGAAGCCCCTCCAAGCCTGATGTGATCCTCGTGTTCATCCTCCTCCAGCTCAATAGGATGTAATGCTAATACTACTCTGCAGAGGGCTAGAAACTCCTTCCACTAGACACTAAGCTCCAGATTATGACTTTCTTTTAGATTACTTAATAACTGCTTTTTCTTTTCTTCTCTTGTTCTCTGCAGCTTTTTGCAATCTTTGCATTTGCAACATGTGGTGGCTATTCAGGAGGCCTTCGGCTGAGTGTGGACTGCGTCAACAAGACAGAAAGTAACCTCAGCATTGACATAGCATTTGCCTACCCATTCAGGTAAAGAATCCAGATCCATGCTGCTCAGCCTCAAGGCACGAGGCTTTCTTACTTCTGTGATTTCTGGTAGAAAAATGTAGGCTGGGTAGGTAGAAACTGTCATTCCTAGAGATTCTACCCACCACTCCACACCGGGAAGATCTACTAACTATACCTTCAATCCAGTTATTGACTGTCCTCTGAAACTAAAGCCTCCCACTATGGCCAGTGGGGGGTTATCAACAGAGAGATTGCAGTTACACAATTATTTTCTATTATCTTAAGATGTCTCACATTCTACCTAGATTTGTGGGTTACCTATAACTTTATATCAACTATGAAATTCTGGCTTAATTTTAATTTTTTTTGCCTCAATTATGCAAAAAATGTATTAAATGATATTGATATCTAATAGTATATCTGTGTGCAGATAAATACTGCTTAGGTGAGTACCCGCCCAACTGCATTTACGCATCACAGTGACACTTGAGAGAGAAGTCACATGACTGTTATCAGTTACATCCTGGGACACTGAAGGACAAGTTCATTTTTCCCTTATATTCTCTCTGTTAACAAGAGTATGAGTCCACCTTGCTTGAAATAAATTCATATCTCTACCGTTATACTTAAGTTGATAGAAACCATCTTTCAAAACCATTGTCACCTCAATGTCTGTTCCATGCCTATAAAATGATGGTCAGATGCCCTTCAGAGCTTGTTCCCAGCCTCACAGCTTGTGGCTCTGATCCAGCTACCCAATATAGAATAACTTCATTCAATTTTAAAATTGTTTATTCCTGTAAAACTCCCAAGTAATTGACATCAATTAACTCTGAGAGTGTATTAGTCAGGGTTTTTTACAGTCACAGAATGTATAGAGTGTCTCTATATATTAAGGGAATTTATTGTAATGACTTACAGTCTGTAGTCCAACAATGGGAAATTGTGAATGGGAAGTCTAAGAATCTAGTAGTTGCTCAGTCCCACAAGACTAGTTGTTTCAACTAGTCTACTGTATAAACTAGAATCCTGAAGATGTGGGCTCCAAAAGATGTGCTGGCAAGTAAGAGCACGCAGGCAAAGAAGAATGAATCTTCCTTCTTCCACTATCCTTATGAGGCCTCCAGCAGCAGATGTGGCCCAGATTAAAGGTGTTTATCACCGTGCCTATATTTGGAACTTGCTCTGTCTCAGGGTGGTCTTGAACTCAGAGATCTACTTCCCCCAGTCTCCCAGGATTAAAGGTGTGTACTACCTTGCCAGGGCCTATGCTTTTTATGACCACTATGCTTTAAGATCTAGATCAAAAGCCTGTGCCATTCCATGTCAAGATCAAGATCAGAAGTCTGTGTCTTCAAGACTCAAGATCTGGATCACATGTGTGACCTTCATTTCAGGATTGTAGTTCATTCCGGATATAGTCAAGTTGACAACCAGGAATAGCCATCACGGGGTTGGGGGAGGTGTTATGCCACTTTCAACAGTGCTTTGGTGTGTTATCAACACACTCTCTTGCTCATTCCACTTTAACATTACCTTCTATGGGCATGATGCTGGCACTATAATTACAAAGAAAGTCAAAATCAACCTTTATAGCTTTTTGTAAGCAAGTAAGCACAGTATTTTCCAGAAACATTTTCATGAACCCCTGTAAGACTGCACTAAAGGGAAGGAAAATGAAGGAAGAAAAAGGAGGAAAAGAAAACAGGGAGAAAAAAGGAAGATGGGAGAAGGAATGTGGGAGTATGATGAAACAGACTCAAGACATCATTTTTAGTGCTTCATTTTTCTAATGCATACTTTGAATCACCAAGAGGCTCATTGTTTCCCAAATGTATTCCCCATGAAAATTCTTTCTGTCCCTACTAAATATCAGAGGACTCACAAATTGTGGAATGTATACATTGTTAAAATATATTTGCCCCATAAACATTTCCTAGTCTAAGACAAAAGTGCTTGTATTCATACTCAATGAAGGATAAGAAGTGATGTTTTTACCAACATTCTGAAGGCTTAAAGGAGTAGGAGTGAGTTATTTTCAATTGCCCCCCCCCACATACACTCAAATAGTCTCCTAACTTACAAGAGAGTATAAAGCTCAGAACTGTTAAGCATTTCTCCTTGGGAGTTCACAATTAATATTTGTGCTGTGTTTCTAAAGAAGAGTGTGAAGATGCTAACTCTTCTGAAAGTTCTGTATGAAACCCTTGGCTTCTGGAAGAGAAAGACCAAACTAATACCTGTTCATTGATCTATGTTCATAATCTAGGATATAGAGTTCCAGCTAAGAATTGTCATTGGCCAAGTAATGGGACTTAGATGCTCAACATTATTCCTGGGCTTATAATGTCTGCATTGCTTCAACAATGATCTCTGACTAAGAACTAGTAGGTGTGGGTTACCCGAAGGTCAACCCTTTAAGGTCTGACAACTGTCTAGTAAATATCACATTAGGCATGTGAATTCCTAGTCTTACCCTCAAGCTAGAGAGACATAGCTAAGAGAGCCATCCAGAGTGAAAAGCCAGCCACTGAGCTCTGGTGGGATGGACAGGAAAAGATTCATTACATGTATGCCTATGAGATATGGGAAGAATTGTCAAGCAAAGAGTTTCCAGCTTGGGCCTCTCCATTTCCTCCCCAAGACTGCAGTCACGCAGTTGGACAAATAAAGGATATCTGGAAAAACTAAGGAAAATTGTGGGGTCTCCTCCCCTTTTCAGGATAGCAGTGCCTTCATTTCAAATGCTTTTACTAGATCTGAAACAAAAATGTTCAACTATTGTTTTTCAAACCTAGAATTTTCTATCAAACACTACTTTAATCAGGGCTTGTATCTAAAGCAGTTAAATCATTGAAGCAGAGAAGGGAGGAGCCTGAGATACCTACCCACTTCCGTTCTCTCCCTTCCAGGCAATTGGTCTAAACTATAACTACTAAAATATAGTGCACTATCTGAAATAAACCCTGGAGACCTCAGGTCTCCCAGGAGCTATGGAAACTCCTCTGTTCTTGATAAAGAAGGAAAGTAAGTTTTGCCTCTTTGTTTACCATGTCTGCACAGTTACTTCTCATCTACTCCCACACCACACCTTGCTCTGCTGTCCCTGTAACATCCATCTAGAAGAAGCATTTAGCTTGCAATTTCAGCAGCACATTTGAATACTGTGAAATGCCATGCCCTTCTCCTGTTGAGAATATTCTCAAGAATAAGCAAGAATTTATACAGGTTATTGTGTTTATGTAAAACTCAATAAGCCACTGACAGTGATTGATCATAACCCTTGAATTAAAATGGAAGCCTTTAGTAGCTTCTAACTGTTAAGTGTATTTACAAACACGAGGAAGATGTAGCTCAAGCCCCAAGTCACTAGACCACAAAAAGATATTTTATGGATGTCAGATCAGAAGTACCTACTGGTTAGCTGGTTGTCAGTTAATAATAGAATGTCAATTAGAAAATTCTCAGAAACTTTCAAAAGACTCAAATGCTGCTTCTAATGAATGTACCAGAAAAAGTCTACTTCCTCTATATCACCACATGAGCACATTGTTGCTTATACGGCTAGAAGAGAGGATTTCTTTTCAACAGTATGTCATTTTACTGTAGAACTAAAACACCGTCCCCCTGACTTCCAATTTGGGCTACAAACAAAGCAAACAAGTGATGCTTAACTATTTTCTCATCTCCTGTAGTGTGCTACTGTGATGCGGAACATGCTTGACTTGGAGGCAATGAGTGGAGTTCTGGATCTCATAGACTTAGCATGTCCTTAATATGCTGATATGTAGTGCAAGACTATTCCCTTTAATACTTAATATATGTCAAGAGCACCCAGTAGAAGAATGTACACACTTTGAGCTAACACATGAATACAGCATGAAGGAGTTATGGATTTCACGCCTGTGGCGGGGGGGTGGGGAATAAACAAATTAGAAACAGAACAGTTTATAAATTTAGAACATCCATAAGGTAAAATACTAGACAGCCATTAAAAACATTTTCTTCAGTGATATTTAAAGATGTGTGAGATATTCCCTGAACAAATACAAGGCCTTGTGTATGATGCTTGGTGCTTGATTTCTCATCAATTGTTGGAGTAGAAACTGCCATTTGCCACATATTTAACCTGTCCCTTTCTCATGGATGGCTGTACTTTGAAATGGGTGCAAGTCCACCTTTAAGGAGTTTCCTCTACCTATTGGAACTTGGCTGACATGCCAGGCATGGCAAGAAAGAAACACTAGGAAGTGATCATTTCCTGCAGTAGCCCTCATCCAGTGACAACTGTGAGTGGTAGGTACCCTGTATGCTGAACAACAATAAGGCATGTTCTGTTCTATAGATTTTTCTAAGAGATGCCCAGCAGGACAGCTTGACCTTTAGTGAAAACCTAATCATCAGCACAGCTTTGATCACCTTCTTTCTTGCCCTGCCCCACTAGAGCATTGCTTGTTTTCTGTCTTAAGAAGTAATTCTGCCAAAAATAAGTTGCACCAAATCTTCATCTCAGCATCTATGTGTTTGTTACTTTCATGTCACTGTGACCAAATACTGGCAACTTAAAGAGGGGAAGATGTCTTTTGAATCATATTTGCACAGGGTCTTGGTCATTTCCAACCACCATGAACTCTGCCATTTTTTATCCTCATCATGATGAAAGAAGACCCTGTGAAACTTTTTTGTTGAACAGACAGCAGTATCTATTTCACAGTATTGCTGCAGTGTTAAAATGAGACATACATGCGGAAAATTTAAACAAGACCTGACACTCAGTAACTTTTCTTCTAATGTATTATTCTCTCATTCATCATCAAATCAGGGTAACTGGGAATTAGCTAGAGAGCAGAAAAAATAACCGAAGCAACAACAATCCTGAGACTATAGTTTTCCCAGAATGAGAGCTTTCTCCACCCTCTGTCTTCTTACATGCAAATATTAGAAGATACAAATTTAACCACCGTACATTGATTAGCTTGTTTTTACAGCTCCAGTGTTCTTAGGAGGGCTTATTATAGGACCTTTGTTTTTCTTATGAAATCCTCCTGTTCTGGCAGAATAGAGAAAGCTGCCACATTAATATGCTACTGGGGAAATTGTTTAGCATCACTAAGGACAGGAGAGAAAGACTCAGCCTGAGCTGTAAGATTTGAAAACTGAGAATTCAAGGATGGAACGTTCCATTAAGGAAAAGACAAATGAGGGCTGTTCCATTAGGAACACTGTCTGACAAGGATGTCTTCCCCTTAAATGAGTCTACCCTTGCTTTCTGGTTCTCCATCTCTCTTTGGAACATTTAGGTAAATGTGCCTAAACAGAAGAGCTGTGGAATCTGGGCCTTTCCACGGGGTTACCAGTTCTGCCAGAACGGAAGTTAAAGATCTTTTTCCTACAATCCATACCCAGAGGCAATAGAGATGAATTCTTTCTCTCTTCCTACTATTGAGCCAATGGGGGAATTACAAATAGAAAGGGATATAATATTTCCCATCTCGTGTTCATGAAATGTTGTGTTTACAACAGTTACTTTGTTATGATTTCTCATATTTTTATTCTTTGGATAATGTTTCAGAAATTTTGAGTCTGTAACATCTCATTTTAACATTGCATCTTAAACTGAAAATTTATGACAAGAGTTGGTGCTGCCAGGCCCAGAGAATTTAGAAGATTAGAAGTTTATAGGATGAAGTCAAGGGCTAAAGGCCAACATGGAAAATCTTGGCTGTCTTAGTTTGGATTTCTCCAACACATAGTGAGACAAATATTTAAATGCACGTAGTTTTCTTGGTAGAAAGTCACTGAAAACTCCTAAGAGCAGGAGGACACTAGACAACCGATAGACAAGTTAGCATCATGGGCAACTCGGGTCCCTGAGATTATGGAAATCTGTGGAGAACAGATCTCAACAGAACTTGCATCACACAGGTGATGGTGCATCAGTGATGATCTAAGCACTGCTGTTAGTTACTGACCCAAAGCTAGGCCTGCAGGTCACTTGTAGCTCAGGAAAGCCACCAGTCAGAGACTAAATGTCAAAAAGACATCACATTGTATTGTTATGGTAGAAACAATATGATTAAGAAGATCTGGGTGAGCATCCAACAGCCTTTAATATCCAAGTGAGACTTTTCAGTCCTTAGCCTAGAGTTGTAAATGCCCCATCCTGTATTCTATCAATATGTATTTATTAAGACATTATAGATTCCATTAATTATATATTCACTTGCTTAATAAAGTAGACATGGCCTCCTCCCTCTTGAAATTTACAGCTGGTACAAGATGGAAGAATATAAATATAGAAATATGCCATGTGTGTGTACAGATACACATGTACACTTTTATAATTATATTTTTATAAAGAAAATGAGAATTACACACAAATATAAATAAGTTCTGGTATGGACTGGGTGGCCCATGTGATATGTACTTCAATAGAGTGGTGGAGAAGGGCCTGTGATAGAGGAATTTATGGCAGCCCAGATGAGAGAAGATAGGGTGTGCTAGAAAATGGGATAGCATGGGCTGCTCCTTGAGGAAGACTGAGTGAAACACAGAGGAGAGCAGAAACAGACCCCAGACCTACATAAAGTCAAGAGAGGAAAGTGGTTAGACATGATTGCGATGTGATTATATGTGATTGCAGACCAAAAGGTATGAGGGAGCTCTTCAAAGAAAGATGAAGGACATAGTGCATGGGAAGTGATGTGCAGGAGTTGAGAGGCTTGATCTCTAATGTGGAAGAGAGCTGAGAACAACCAAAGAGACAATGCTTGCTTGACTGTGAGGCGAATGGTAAGAGATAAAGACAGAGGCAGAAACTGGTTAAAAATTTGTAGATTTTTATACTGATTGAAGTGGGGTCAAGGATCTGAGCAATGAGTGGATCTGCCTGTGCAATAGATGACAGAACTGATGATGATGTAGCCATAATGCTAAGAACAGTGAGAAAGAAGTTACAGCGATCAGGGAGGAGGTGATAGAGGGGGTACACTGGCTAGAGCTAGTCTCTGCATTGTCTTCCACACTTCCCATGATGGTAATGGGAGTCTACAAAGTAGCCTGTTTACCAACTTTTCCCATTACTCTTGCTAATGGGGTTGTGTTGTATTGATCCACATGGGGAAAATTATTCAATGTTTCAAGTTTATTTTCCTAGTATCAGTTTGTGGGATCCACTTGGAGTTACTAAGTCTTCAGCACTGGGTGACAGCTTCAATACTGCTTGAAAGCACCCGCAGATAGCCAACTAACTTGTAGTGAATGATGAAGACACACAATCCCATCGAGACATATCTGTAAATGCATTTCTGAAGAGCTAAAAGCACTGAGAAAATGATGATGTAGAAAAAACATACATGCTATCGGTTGTGGTTTTGAACTTTACCAGTCAGAGTTTATTCTGGAAAAGAAAGTAAACTTTAGGTAGCCTGATGTTGAAAAGGTCAATATAGAAAACTAACGCACAAAAGTTATTTAATCGGTGTGCTCCATAGATGTGCTAGACTAAAATATGTGAGAGACCAGTTTGCAGGAGAGATCATTTAACTGGGTTTTTAGTTTCAGATTTTGTCTAGCTGGCCCCATTCCTTTGGCCTGAGGTGAAGCTGAAGGTGGTCTAGCGGGGCTCTGGGAGATGAGGCTCTGCACCTTATGGTAGACAGGACGCAGAAAGATCACAAGGGACTAGAGCAGCAAAGGTGTATCCCCAGTGACTCCACCTCCAGTTGGACCCACCTCGTTATGTTTCCAGTGCTTCTTTAAATCAACCACCTGTTGGGCACCTAACTGTCAGCACATGTACCTGTATTGAACATTGGAGATTCAAATGATAATAACCAAAATTGGGATCTTTAAGCATCCATAAACTAGCAGCTGGAGAAGACATTGCCACCTCTAAGGCTAAAGCAGAGCTTGAAAAGTTAAGGTCTAAGCAAAATTCCATTCCAGCCCCTTACTTCTTTTAATATTATGTAATATCTAAGAGTGGCTTGTATTTTTAAATGGTTATTTTTTATAATGCTGTCTGTGTTCATGGTCAACTTTACAGACACTGGAATCACCCAAGAGACAAGCCTTGGGGCACAGAAGTAGGGGTTGTCTGGATTAAAGTTAGTGTCTGAGAATGATTGCCAGAGATTATCTTCATCAGGCTAATTGAGGTGGGAAGATCCACACATTGTAGGTGGCACTGCTCCCTGGCTGGGATTCTGCACTGAATAAATGGAGGAAGCGAGCCAAGCATTAGAACCCATCACTCACTGCTTCTTGGTTGCAGAAGCAACATGACCAGCTGCTTTAAGTTCCTGTCACTTTGACTTCTGGGTCATAAGGATTGTAGCTTTGAATTGTGGTCCAAAACAACCCTGCTTCACCTTAGGCTGCTCTGTTAGGTTATTTTGACACAGCAGAGAAAAAGAAACTCAGACACCCTCTGAACACCTGTCAGCTATCCTCAATTTTGCCTCTTGAAGTATAAAGCCTAGACTATTTAATATCTGGCCTTAAAAAATTATTAGTGACCCCTAGACCAGACTCATATAAAGAGGTAGCAGTAGTCGTTGTAGTTTGTACACAGGATGGAATCTGTCTAGTAGAATTTGTTTTTACAGCAATAGGAGACTCCAAGAAAGGAGCAGCATAGGGGGAAATGAAAGCATCTTAAGGGATTCTCCTGAAGTGATGAGAGACGATGCGAAACTCCTAGGCTTTGCTTTGCTCCTGACCTCCAGGCTGCCACCAGGGCCTTCTGGTGGTTGACATCATTCGAAGACAATTAGGTAGAACACACTCTGAGATGCCTATAGGGCATACAAAGAAACAGGTGAAGACAGGCGGAGTCTGTATAAACCTCTATTTTGTTGTCTACAGGATGAGAATTTGATGCATCTGACTGAGATTTTTTTTTTCGAGAAGTTGAGTTAGTTCTCTAATTCAGGAGGCAAGTAAAAAAACTCTAGTAATGTACCAGCTACCATCAGAAAGAGCAGAAGGCAGTGTACACATGCCATGAGACTACTCTTAGTTTCTTCTCTCTACCTGGAAAGATTTACTCTTCCCTTGCCCCATGAGGGCAAGTCTGAACAGACTGTTAAATATCATGATCAGAGCATGTGCTGGCAATGAATGTAAGCTATGCAATCAAGGCAGCTGTTTCTGTTGCTCTCCCTCGGGGAGGTGGCAAGTGGCAGAGATTAAATCACTTGTGGTGAGCAAGTCCATTATGGAGTTCTCTGTCTCACTGAGTGGGAGTGCAGTGGCAAGAACCTAATGATTTGGGTGACACTCTATACCCTGGAAAAACACAGCATAGACTTGTCTTAGTGTTTTTATTGCTATGATAGAACACCATAACCAAAAATATCTTGGGAAGAAAAGGTTTTATGTCAGCTTACAACTCTCAGATCATACTCCATCATGAAGGCAAGTCAGAGCAGGAGCTTATGGCAAGAATCTGGAGGTAGAAACAGAAGCAGCAGTCATGGAGGAGTGCTGCTTACTGACTTGTTCACCCTGACTTGTTTAGTTCACATTCTTACAGTATCCAGGACCACCAAGCTCAGGAGTAGCACCACCCACAACATTCTAGGCTCTCCCACATTATTTGTCAATCAAGAAAACACACCTTAGGCTTGTCTAGAGGCTAAAAATCTGTCAGGCAAGTATTTTCTCAGCTAAAGTTTCCTCTTCTCAAATAACTCTAGTTTGTGTCAGGTTCACAAACCTAATAAGAACACCGTCATTCAATGTTTAAAAATAAGACCTAGTTTCTTTTACAATTTTTTCTTTCTAGAATAGGTGAGGGCATGGCACTTTGAAATGCCTGTGAAACAACAAAGAAAGTTAGCCACAACATGGTTCAGTAAATATCAGAGGAAGGCACCGTCATACACATATCTGTATGCTGTAACATATCTCTTAAAAATATAAGCACCTGCTCCATGGTCTCATGAATCTGAATCTCTTTTACTTACCTTACCATTTGCAAAAAGAGATGTTTGAATTTAATGTCCTTCTAAAAGTCACAAAGTGAGGTAAAGCTAGTGACAGTTTAGCATAGAACCTGTGTCCCCTTTTTCCATGAGCCCACTCCATCTCTGAGAGAATGAACTGTTTTTCAGAGGCTGCTATGCCAAATGTAGAGGAGGCATGCGTTCAAGATGTTTGCTTGCTATATGCACAGCTGCCAGAGCTGAAATATAAAGGCATCAATACTGAGAAATCTCAAACAATGGGGAACTAACATTTATATTACCAGTTCCTTTTCCAGAACCCATTTAGGGACTCAGAGGTCCTGGACTTTGGCTCTAGTCTCAGTTTGAGTCTTAGGGACTTCATACCTGCATTATGGTCCATAGAATGGCTGTTAAAATGGAAATACCACTATTCCATTTCATATTCACCTCGGCAGCATCTCAAACTGGCATTTTAGCATGACAAAACATGTGAGTGTCTCTGAACACACAGGAATAGAGAGTTGTTCACCTAAAGAGGCAGAGGTACATCTTTTGCTAGACAAAGCCTCATAGTTTACACTAATGTTGATGGGTTTAAAAACAGATTTTATACAAACTCATGACAGTATACTTAACATAACAAAACAGATACAGAAGAATATCATGAATATGCAGGTGGACATTCCTGTCTTTTATCATTCCAAAGTCATCTATTATAGCATATATCACCATTAGGACGAAAAGAAACCTAAAAACTGACAGGAAATCAAATAGTAATTTAAATGTTGTAGTAACAGGCAAACTACAACTTCTCACTCCTACCATAAGTTTTTGAGCATGTCCCTTAGCAAAGACTGAAGTTATAGCTACTGTTTACCCACTAGCTCAACTCGACTCTGGGGTAAAGTCAAAGAGAGGATATGTGAAACCTTTTATTTTATGCAGATGTGTATGAATATGCACAATTACTAACAACTAATAAGGTCATTGCTCCTTGATGTCAAAGGAGCACCATAGGAGTCAGAGCATTTATTTTTACTTCCTTTTTCATGGATTAGTATTCAGAGACAAAGTTTATTTGAAGCCACATAACCAATAAATGCTTGGTGTCATGGTAAAGTTGTTTAGTATCACATCTAATTCTTTTCTGATAACGTGAAATAATGATGCGTCATCCTCATCACCATTATCATCGAATAAAAGACATATGAATCATTTTACTGCCTCCCATGAGCTGTACAAGGTGATTACACATACCATAGCCTTTCATATCAATGATGTCACCATGAGATAGCCACTCTGAACTCTATTTGCAGAGGATGCAGCTGATGCTCACGGGATGAACATCTTGCCCAGCTCACG
Organism: Grammomys surdaster; assembly: GCF_004785775.1. Classification (NCBI taxonomy): domain Eukaryota; kingdom Metazoa; phylum Chordata; class Mammalia; order Rodentia; family Muridae; genus Grammomys; species Grammomys surdaster. Next base: position 15,586,360 of record NW_021621338.1, on the reverse strand, counting down.
CAGTTAATAAGCACAGGAGCAAGCTTTGAACAGATGTGTTTAGCTCACCTAGAGCATTCAAAGACCATATTATTGGTCACCAGTGCATTGTTAAGAGATGCCATCAGCTGGCAAATCTCCCTGAATGCTTCCTTCATTGCTTCCAAGTTTACAGTCTTGTCCTCACCAGACAGGTAGTGCATGCCAAGAAGACTCAGAGCCACTGTGTTCCTTAGGACTAAGAATTGCTGGTGTTTATTTTCTAATTGATTTCCTGGGTCAAACACAGTATGAGGGAAAAACAACTTCAGTATGAGGGTGAACTGATTGCCCTTTCCCTTTATGTGGGTGGCTAGAAATGAATGAGCTGTTGTTGGTACAGATGGTAGAGCTCTGTATGTTTCCTTGTGAAAGATTCAGTACTGAAGTGGGGAATGTCAATTAGAAACTGGGTCTTAAGGAGTTATGTAAATGAAGATTTTCTAAAGTCAAGTACTTGCAAGATATACTGCTGTTGTATATTCTCTTTTATCTGGCAAAGGCATGGGCAGTGGAGGGAAACAGCCATAAGTTGCGAGGACCCCCAACTCTAATCCAAGAACATGAGCACCCTTGGTTGCAGGGAACCTTTAAGTCCCTAAGCTTAGCACTGAAATATGAGGGCACATTTCCAAGTCCAGAGTTGAGGTCTCCTTCAAGCTGTGTTTGATAAGCTTTTGATCTTTAAAGCTTAGCTGTGAATGGTACAGGAAGATATCTACATATGTGTTTCACTTTAGTAAGTGTAGAAGAGATTTCATTTCCTACTGTATCTCTCACCGTCTTCTATTTCATCCTTCAAAACAGTTACATCCTTTTTATTAGAAACAATGACATTTGTTTCTAATTCTTATTACAAAACTGTAAGAGATAGTAAAATAATTAGTGGCTCCCAGGAATATGGAGTGGGTGGTACAGTTGAATAAACAGAACACACAACAGAGAGAGAGAGAGAGAGAGAGAGAGAGAGAGAGAGAGAGAGAGAGAGAGAGAGAGAGAGAGAGAGAGAGGTGTATGGAAGCTGGAGGACAACCTCAGATATCTTTACTCAAGTGCTCCCTCCTTAGTTTTGGTCATGATCTCTCCTTGGCCTGAAGCTCACCTATTAGGCTAGCCTGGCTAGTCAGTAAACCCCAGGGTGGTTTTCTCTGCTTCCTCCTACACTAGGATTACAAGCCTGCACCACAATGCCCAGCATAGACCCCATGGTGCCTGTCTCTGCTTCCCCCAATGCTAGAATTACAAACCTGTACCACAATGTCCAGCATGGTTCTTCATGCTTGTGAATCCTGTACTTTACCAAATGAGCCATCATCGAAGTCCCAAGGATTTTTAAGACAATTGAAAATATGTTGTGTGGTGTCACATGGTGTACATATATGTTAATGTGTATTTGTCCAAGCTGACCAACTGTGAAAACCAAGAGGTAAACCCTAGTTTATAAGCTATGGACCCCATGTGACAAGACATATGAATGCAGGTTCATCAGTTGCAATAGCTATACCCTTTCTGTTGAGGATGCTGAAAAAATGAAAGAGGCTTGCTTTGTGTGAATAAAGGAGAAATAGGACATTTTTGTACACTCTCTCTTTACCATGAGTCTAAAACTATCCAAAAATCTTTCAACAAGGACTCTGGAGAGATGAAGTAGAGCATTGCAGCCTCCTGAGCACTTCTCAGAGGAAATCACTCCAGTATTTCCACTCTTCCTCTTTGTGCACTCAATTTATGCAAAACAATTCCATTATAATTATGATATTGCAAATTAATGTTTGCTTATTTCCAAGTGTCTTTTCATATCCACATCTACTATTTATATTGGCTGACAACTAAACCATCATTTGTTTCCATAGCTATACCACAATTAATGCTTACCAATGTACATTTTGATTGTTTCTGTTTTTCACTATTACAAATAAGGCCACACGAAGATTTTCTGTAATTTTACTTCTAAGGGGAAATTACTACAAAAACATTCATAACTTACATTTTTATAACTTTTGCTCTATTCTGCATTAAATCATAGTGTTTGTATGTCTAAGGGAAAAATATGAAACTGCCTGCTTGCTTATATTGTTCTCAATAAAGAACCCTGTAAGTACATTTATTTGTTAGCATGGATGAACACACTGTTACCTAGTTATTAGGCATTTGTGTTCCTGGCAAAATTTTCCTTGAAACAAACTGTATGATCCAATTACTCTTTTAAAAAAAATGGTGTGTGTGTGTGTGTGTGTATAATGTGAGTATATGTGCATGATTGCATGTGTGCATATGGATGTTCACATGCAAAAGTGTATGTGCAAATGTTAGAGGACCTTAGGCATTGTTTCTTGCTTGCTACCTTGATTCAAACAGCGCTTTTTCTTAAGTGCTGTGTACCTCAAGTAGCTGGTCTTTAAGCTTCTGGAAATTTGCATGTCTGCCTCCCATCTTGTAGTAGAAAAGTGCAGGGATTGCAGACATGTCCTGCTTCATCTGAGTTTATGTGAGTTCTCGGCATCTGTGCTCAGAAATTCATGCTTCCATTGAAAGCATTTTACCCACTGATCTATCTACTCACCTCAAAGTCAATGTTTTCTTAATAGCCATATCTACCTTATCATTTATTCTTTAATGTACTTCTGTGAGATTTGCTAATTAAAACAACCTTTCAATACAGTGCCAGCACTGCACTTGGCAATGTGGGCCTTGAGGATAAAGCAGGAATGGGCTCTCTTTTCATAGGTATCATTCTTTTAAAGAATAGATTGACATTACTGAAACTGAGACACAGAGAAGTTACACAGCCAATCTAGAACTTACAGTGAGACTAACATTAAGGAGAGATTTACATTACTGTTACTGCAATCATTACCCAATATGACCATCATAGAGAGCCATACTGCAGATAATTAGTAAAAGGCCCTGTTAATCTTCTGTAATGACAAGGAAGTCTATAATAAATTCCCTGAATTAACAAATTGTATTTACACAATGTAAGACAACATTTTGAGAATTCATAGATCAAATTAATTTACTTTGTGGTGTTCATCTTAACAGCATGCTTTAAGTCCTGACATTGAGATGAATTTAGGGATGTAAAGATCTCTGTTCCCTCACAGCTAAAAATGTGTTATGAAAGAATCTGTGTTTGGGGTGCATTTCAAGAATTTAGTATTATTTATGTCTAGATTTGGTATATTGCTTGCCAAAATGAGAAGAGATTCGTTTCCTTGATCTTTTTGTAAGTCCTCACCGCAGTTGTCCAGGAAGAGTGAATGCCACAGATACAGTGCCATTAAATATGATTTTTTTTTGTTGCTGTAAGACAGTCTTAGAATGGCATGAACCCTAACAGATCCAAATCTAAAATTATTATTCTGATTACCATGGTCTTTAGAGAGAGAATTCAGACCTTCTCTCTAGCAATTGTTCTGTAAAGAATGATAAAGTTTAATGTTTGCATTATGCAGATAAAAATGCACAGCATCAATATTCCAAGTTGGAACAAAGAGTGCCATAGACAAAAATGAATGTAAATGTCTTACACTGTGCCAGATGAAATGAGAATTTGGTGGGGTGCCTTCTTAACTCGGATCATCACTGGTGCCAGATGACTGTGCCTCTGTAGTTTTAAAAATCACTTCAATTTCAACCAATTGCCTCCAGTCACATAAACAGTGTATCTCTGCCTCTTTCAATAATGATTTCTGAAAGAGAGATACCATCAGTGTGAAGACAGCACACTCAGCTCTTTTTTCAAAGTCTTACTGTACATTGGCAGGCATCCGTGGAGGCTCACTGACCTTTGAGCCCACATTCACTCACTCATTTGGTCAGGAAACACTTCCCAAGTGTGCAATTGGAGGGGAGAGACTTGCCCTATGCTGCAGATCCAGCTCGTGCTTGGCCCCACTTTTGCATCCTGGGTGCCCCATCCATTCTTTCTAATTAGATGTGAGGCTAGGCATTCATCAGTCAATGGCATATAAATAACTTCTGGCACAAAAAGAGCCACATCCATTCATTCACCAGGTGCTTTCAATGTGCTATGCTGGGAGCTGTTCTTGGTGCTGAAGCTCCAGTGTTGAAAGGCACAGACCGGGATTTTAGACTCATTGAAGTGAAGGGGAGTGGAGAGGGACAATAAACGAAGAAGCAAAATATGGGGATTATTACCCTTGTAATAGATGCAATGAAATTACATAGTAAGATGGAGGGAAACTGGGGTGGGAGAGACAGAGAGAAACAGAGGATAGAGTCAGAGACTTGAGAGCTGAATGACAAGAAGGATGAACCATGACTGTGAATAGTTCATGGAGACAGAACAGAAGAGAAAAGATGGGAAGTGATGGAATGAAAAAACTGAAAGGAATATGTAGGGGAATGAACATAGTGGGTTAGAGCAGAATAGGCTGCAACGGGACAGGCATGACCAGCAGTACAAGGTTCGTGAACTTTGGAGGTACTTCAGGTTTATTCCAGATGAAATGAATGTTAGTATCTTAAGTTAGGGGTGTGATGTGATCTGGCTTAGATAGTTCAAAAATCATGTTAGCTGTTATGTGAAATATATATATATGTGTGTGTGTGTGTGTGTGTGTGTGTGTGTGTGTGTGTGTGTGTGTAATATTAGTGGGATATGAGTATCAGTTAAATGGCTGCTGCTGATTATTTAAGGAAGGGGTAGTGATAACTTAACTAGGGTTTTGGGAGTTTTGAGGGGTAAGATTAGAAATATTTAGGATATATTTAGATGTATGATCCACAGACCTGCTTAATGGAAAGGATCTATAGGTCTCAAGGCAGAGAAGGAAACAGGGTCTGTGTCTACAGCCTGGGACATGCTGGTGGGAGGGTTGGTAGGGGAGCACTGGCTAGTTTTGCTCTCATGGACAGGGGAAATTAAAGACTTTGTCACACGCAGTAGTTTCTTTGTTTGCTTGCTGTTTTTATTATTGAATGCCTCATTGCAAAAAAAAAAAACTGTACTGTACAACAAAACTATATCTTTAGGAATCTTGCATTAGGTCGCTAGAGAAAGGGAAGAAGCAGGCAGAAGGAACTTAGAGAAAGGGAGGAAGCAGGCAGAAGGAACTGTGGTTTACTAAGTGGCTGTACCTAGGCCCACACATCCATGAAGACCTCCATATAAGCAAAGACTGTGGATCAGAAAGGAAGCCAGTGCAGGAAGAAGGGTGCCAGAGAAGCGGGACTGGAGCAGAGGTCGATACTTAGAGTGATCTCTTTGTTACTTTACAGCTCTGTGCATGTATCTTTACAGAAATACGCTCTCTCTTGACAGAAATAAAATGCTTCTCTCTAACATGCTAGGCTAATTACAACAAAGAAAAATATGTAAGAAAAAGTCATTGTCTTCGACCTCGCAGTTTGGGAAAAAGCAAAGATAATATTATGAATTGTTATGAAAGCTCAAAAATGGTAAACTGGGGTCATTAAAATACTGATCACTTGTTACCACTGAGATTAAACATTTTTTGATAATGAGACAACAGATAAAACATAATTTAGACATTGCAATTTACACTAAGAGAAAATATAAATGGCATTGTATAAAGTATCAAGTTTGCCAAATTTTGTTCTTACTGTTTACTTGCTTCCAGTTACTTAATCTTTTCACTCGGTTAATTTCACTTTAATCTTTTAAATACAAATTTTATGTCTCTCAACTATCTCAGAATCACTAGAGTTTCCCCATGTCAGGGCTGGAAAGACTAACATTACAGCAAAGGGAGCTAGATACTTTTGGATCTGGTCCTTCACCTAGCAATCACAAATTCTCAGTGATTTGCTCTATTTTCTCTCTGCAACAAAATGAATATGGTATCTGTTCTAGCATATAAAAAAAAGTTTTCTGAGGACCAAATATACCAAGGCAAATCACAACACTTTGAATTATTGTCAACAAATGATAACCTTTTGTGATGTAGAACATAAGGTCATAGCTTGGCTGCTCAGTGTGAGTGCCAGTTGGGGAGTCATCAATGCTTGAAAACTAAATACGGTGATTTCTTTTCCATGTGATAAGGTTCTAGCTCATCCTACATCTGAAGTTGTCTTCAAGGCCACACAATTTGGCTCACATTTACTCATTGCTTTTCAGGTTTTTGTATTTTATTTCTAGTATGTAAGACCCATCTTCTCAAATATTAGATCCCTAAAGAATATAAACCAACTCTCATTTTAGGGCACAGCACTTAGTGAAACTCAATGAAGTACTAGTTAATTGATTAACCATGCCTTGTGCATAGAAAGCTCTCAGTTAACAATAGCCACAGTTGTAGCAAGAGATGAGAATCAATCCTCACAGTGCTGTCTTAGGCTAGTCACCTAAGATTCTGAACATTACTTGTACCCACTTCAGAAGGTTATTGTGGTGAATAAGTAACTTCTTCTTTAAACATCATCTGGCATGTGATAAGTGCTTAATACACATGTGCCTTCACTGTAATCCTCAGCTTTTGTTATCTGTTATGTCTTTCTTGGATGACATGAAATGGGATGGCTTGAAGAATACTTAGTTGGAAAAAACTCTGTTTAATTGGAGATGATTTTGTGTCTTGTTACCACTCATGCTTGTCAGTTTGACATGCCAGGAAGAAGGATCCAAAAATGAAAAATTGCCTCCATCTGACTAGCCTACTGGAGTGTCTAGGGGCATTTCCTGGATTGTTAATTGATGTAGGAGTACCCAGCCCACTTTGAGCAGTGCTATGCCTAGACATGTGAACCTGAAAAACATAAGAAAAGGTAGCTGAGCACAGGTCAACAGTAGCAAGTCAGTAAACCGCTTTCTTCAATGTGTATTGCTTCAAGATCCTGCCTTGAGTTCCTGACTTGGTTTTTGGTCATAGCAACAGAAACCAAGCTAAGACATCATCCATTACTTAGAATGCCATATGAGTGGAGCACAATGTTAGAAAGACACTCAATGGACAAAATATAAGAATGGGAGCAATTAGCACTTAGCTTACTCATAATAAATGAATGTCCTTATTGACTTGTGATAAATATGTGTGAAGACTGAGCACTTAATGAAATGTAGATAGTCTGAACATAGACATGCACAACACATAAAATATCCATTATACTTCAAAGATTTGGTATGAAAATTTAATATATTATCTTATTACTATATCAATACATTATCAATAGATTGAATGTATTACTATTTATTGCTTTCTTATTGATATTTTATCTGTTTCTTTAAACAGATATGCTATAACAATTAATTTAATCAATTTTTATAATTTCTAATGGCTATCAGAAGATTTATCTCTACACATGTGGCTTCCATCATAGCTTACAACCTATCTCTATTGTACTGCTCTAGTCAAGGAATTTTTGAGATTCTTTAAGAACGTATTGAGAATAATAGCAAAATTGGGAGATATGTGCAGATATATCCCATTTCTCCTTTACCTCCACACATGTACAGCCTCTGCCATTGTCAGCAGCCACAGAAGAGTGGTGCATCTGTCACATGGTAGACTTAACACTGGCACTTTATTATCACCCAAAGTACACAGATAGCAACAATGGCTCTTGGTCTTGGACATTTCTTCCAGTGTATAACGACATTCACCACTTGTATATCTCTTTGGAAGTATTTTTGCTGACTGAAAACTTTGCTATGTTCACCATTTACCAATTTTTTCTATTCCTTACACTCATTATTTTTTAAACTTTATTCTGTTTAAAAATTTTAACTTTTCCATAGTAATTGGCATCCTGAAAAGGTAGATTTTGGACTGGCTTCTCTCACTTAGCAATGTGCACTTAATCTTCTGATGTGTACTTTGTGGTGGTTCATTCATCTCTTACCAATGAACACTATTCCCTTGTGAGGATGTTCTGCAATTTTCAGTTGACAGCTCTGCTACTTTCAAGTCTTGAGAACCACAAATGGCAATATTATAACTACCCATGTGCAGACTATAAAACACACATTTTCAGGTCCTTTGGGCTGATACCAAGGATACAATACCTTGGTCATATTATAAGAATAGTTTTCATTTTTTGTAAGAAACCATGGAACTGTGTTCCAATGTGGCCAACACATTTTTCATTTTCATTATACATAAGAGAGCGACTATTGCCACATATACTCATCAGTTGGTGTTGGCCAGTTTAATGGGTACCCAATGATAATGATTGTTGTTTTAGTTTGCATTTCCTTGATGACATGTGAAGTTGATAATTTTTGTTATACTTGTTTACCAACCATAGATCTTTTTTGATGACGTGTCTGTTAAAATTTTTGCTTACCATATCATCTGAAGAATAGCAGGGAGACCATAACTCAAGCAGTGTACCATATCTTCTGAAGAATAGCAGGTTGCAGTCCTCCTCGCCCCCACGAATAACCAGGACCCGCCGGTCGGGTCAAGTGGCACCCAGACGTGGGGCTCGAGGCACGGACCCATCCGGACGGACCCTCATTGAGAGGATGTGTGCACGACATCAAGATTGAGCAAGACAGAGATCATCACCCGTGACCTGTCGTCCATGGAACCAGGTTGATGCTGCCATCAAGAAGGCAGTTGAAGTTCATTACCATCAGCTGAAAATTGCAGAGGATCCAGAAGTGACTCCGCAGGAGACTGACACAGCTGTCAGCTCCCCTGCCTCCCCCTACGGTCGACCCCTAGACTTCCACGCCCTCCAGAAGGGTTCCTGGTATGCCTGGCTTTGCCCTCATTTCTCTCACTAGAGAGCTTGGCCTCTTGATCACCACAACAAAAATTGGCTTTTTCCTAAACCAAGGCCACCCTTGATATGGCCGCTAACATTGAGGAGCCTTCCTTTATGACAATATTACACCCCAAACTGACAAATGGTTGGTAACTTGAACATTTACAAGAGACTAGGATGGCTGTGAGTTAACCCAATGACGGGATTATTGTAGGTCCACTTCCCAGGGGCCCACCCAATGCAGCCGAAAAGGAGTGCGTGGTGCTGGGAGTGGGTGCAGCCTACATGGCCTAAGACAGGGCTCTCACCCTCCTTTCACCCACATCAGAGTCCCTTGACGTTGCCCATCGTCGACCATCGATGTGACTCGTCTCACATCAGTGTTTTGGGGTTGTGAACTTGTCTAAGACCCCCCATAATTAGACATCCAAATTCAAAACTCACATAGTTGGGATTGAACATAAGACGCCTTCTCTAACTAAACAGAGAAGGGGGAGATGCCAGAAGCCAGGACCCTCGCCCTTACCCTTACCCCCTACCTTTCCCCACCTGCACAATGTCCTCTGAAGCTTGGCAACTGCAAGATCCTGCTTAGCAACTGCAGATAGACTCAAAGCAGAGTACCATGTCTTCTTAAGAATAGCAGGGAGACCATAACTCAAGCAGTGTACCATATCTTCTGAAGAACTGCAGGTAGATCATAATTCAAGGCAGTGTACCATATAGACCATGACATGTTTCAAGGCACAGGCCAAGAAGATTTTGTACTTTTCCACGACCTGGACCCTCTTACCCCCTCCCCTTGTAAAACATGCTATAAAAAAGCATTTCATGTCCAAAAAAAAAAAAAAGAAATTAAGATGATAGTCTATATAAAACACTAAAAAAAAACAAAAAACAAAAAACAAAAAAACAAAAAAAAAACAAAAAAAAGAAATTAAAAAAAAAAGAAATGTAAAAAAAAAATTTTTTTTTGCTAAAATTTTATTAAGGTGCTTGTTCACCTCTCATTGAAGGGGAAGAAGCCTTTAGATTCATGTATCAATTTTCCTTTTTCCCCCTTTATTCAATATTTTATTTATTTACACTTCAGATGTTATCCTCTTCCCCCATTTTCCCCCACCCCATTAACTCCCTATCCCATCGCTCCTCCTCCTTTTTTGCTTTTATGCCATTTAAATTACATGCAAGTATTAAGGTCAGTTCTAGGTTGAGGAACTAGCAATGCAATAGTTGCAAATAGTCAAGGAACAATCAAGACAATAAACCCAGATAGTCAAAGAACAAGCAGGACAATAAACAGAGTCCCATGATCACTCCCATGATCACGATTTCTGAGGGCTTGTCAGGTTGTCCAAAATATCTGAGCCTACTTCCCTGTCCTAGCCCAATGTTAAATGTCTTTTGCAAATCTTTTCTCCAAGCCTGTGGCTTCTTCTGTTCTCTTGAGAATTGAGAGGCTCAGAGATTGACAAAATAGTATGGACTTTCTCATAATGGTACAATATAAGTTGGACATTTTGAACTAAAAGCAGCAATAATATTCTGTTCAGAATTTTAATCTGAACCCCTCTTGTATGATGAGTTACTTTCTATCTTATTGCCTTGTAGTAAGACACAGTTTTAAAATAGAGATTGGAGATTATTCTAGTTTTATTATTCTTCATTTATACTTTCTGCTACTGTAATATTTTATAGTATAAAGCATTTATGAAATAGTTCTAGTGGATTAAAGGGTACTGAAGAACAGAGCACCTTCGCAAACTACCAAAATAACATAAACACACAAACAGATGACATTTTAATCTTGTTAATAATCTCAGTCACTGTTTGATGACAAGCCTGAAAATAATCACAAATCGTTGGGTTATCAAAGACATTTTGATTAATTTGTATGAGGTTAGTGGTGCTTTTAAGATCACCATGCCTGACAATGATGTAGACTGTAGACAGTCTACTCCATGCAATATCTCATGGTATAAGAATCCAGTAGGTATTTATTGAAAATAAGCTGGTATAAATCCATATTTCCCAGTCTCTATCAGTTAGACAATACATGGAATGGGATGTGTTTTTTTTCTTTTAAACAAACTTGTCATCATGAAGGTGTAGAGATCAAAGAATAATCTTAAGTAGTAGTCCTTGCCTTCCACCTCATTTTGAGGTTCTCTCTCTCTCTCTCTCTCTCTCTCTCTCTCTCTCTCTCTCTCTC
>NW_021621338.1:15541204-15575423 GCF_004785775.1 Grammomys surdaster | reverse complement strand
TTCTCTCTCTCTCTCTCTCTCTCTCTCTCTCTCTCTCTCTCTCTCTCCCTCTCTCTCTCTCTCTCCTTCTCCCTTTTTCTCTCTCTGTCTTCCTCTCCCTTCCTTTCTTCATAATCAAGCGTACTAGAACAAATCCAAAAGAAGAACTTTTGATTGATACTAGCTGTAATGTGTGGACAGGGGGCTGATGAAAACACAGAGGTCAGATCCAAGTGTGCCACTTCTGCCTCTTATCAGTGCACATGTACACATGGGAACTTTTGATATTGACTACTTGCACGCTATACATCCCCTTCATGTCCTTTCTTCAATATCTGAAGACAAGTTCCTTAGTCTCCACTTACTGTGCAAGTTAGGCCAGTGGTCCCAAAGTGGCTTTTTGAGAAATAGCAATCTCACCTAATATTTCTCAAAGGAGACTCTAGTTGCCAATGACACCACCATTTACTGAGGTCCCCACCAGAGAAGACCCAGAGAAGTCATGCACTGGAGAGATCTATTTATCTTGTTAACCTTAAAGTTATTCTGCTCTTCAGATCATAAAACGTCTTAAAATACAACACCTGAGCCAGCGACATGCCTCTGTGGGTAAAGGTAGCTTCCACTGAGATGGACAACCTGAGTTTCACATCTGAAACCCACGTAGTGGAAGGGAAGAATGGACTCCATACATTATCCTCTGGCTGCCACACACATGCTGTGGCACACAAAATAAATTAATTTCAATGCAATAAAAATGTAAAATACAACAGGTATTAACATCACATAATTAGTCTTCAACAGAGAACCATGTAGACCTTAGTAAATTTCCATTATAACTGAAAAAGAACCACATAATTTTAAAATTTTGTGTGTATATGAGCATGCATAGGCATGTTCATATGACACAGACACATGTGTCCTGGTGTTCCTGTGGAAACCAGACAATCTGGGCAGTTGAACATTCCTTTCCAGCTTGTCTTAAGGCAGTGTCTTTCCTTTGCCGCTGCACACATCAGGACAGTTTGTCCATGAGCTCCAGGGATTCTTCTGGCTGCATCTCCCATTTTATCACAGAACAATGAGATTACACAGATACACCGCCAGGCCAAGCATTATCTGAGTTCTTGGGATCTGAACCCACTTTCCTTTGCTTTCATAGCAAGCACATCTATTGAGCCATCTTGCCAGCCACAAAGCCATTAGATGATTAAGATAAGATACATATATGATCAGCCCAAACCCTGGACTGTAAGAAACATACCTGACCATTCCCAACAATTCAGCAAGCATCGACACCACTATGCAGGTAACCTCAATGATATAGAAGACAGGTTATGAGATGCCACCATAAAGGAAAAATGGATGGTAGAACTTCCACATAGCCCAGGGAACTGCTTCATAAGCAAAGAGCATGATTGACCTGGATGAGGGCATGAGTCTTACCTCTTTATGACTAAGCACCATGACCAGAGAGTGAAATATAATCTTCCTTATTGATCTAACTTGGGACACTTATCCTCTAGGCAGAGGGGAAAAGATGGCAGTGAGCATTTGTGACAAGTGGAGGAAAAAACAACTGTAGTCCTTAGCTTTATCAGTCAAAAGGAGACATGTCACTCTTAGAAATTACTAGGCAGGAAAAAAGATCACAATGTTTTTAGAATTGTTATAAAATGGGCCTGGTCTCTAATCTTCTGTGACATCTTCTCCCCTCGTTGTATTTACCCTTTAGGTGTGAGCACTTCCTGCCTTCACAGGCCTCAAGCCTAGAGCTCCACCTGTCTCTGCCTCTAGAATGCTGGGATTAAAGGCATGGGCCACCAGTACTCAGCTTGTCTGACTACAGAGAACAACGGAGAATTTAAAACCATGCTTTGCTTTATTAGGTTTTTAGTTGGGTCATTGCCAGCTCAAATATAAACAAACACATATGACTAACATCCTCAAAGTCTGGGTTTAGGAAGGCAGTTTTCTGAACCACCAACCCTCCACTTAAACAAAGCAGGAGTTTGAATGAAGCTGCTTTGCTAGAGCAAGACTACCTCAGCAGGAACAGTCCAAAAGATCAATACAGCTTGATGCTTTCTCTCTCTGGAATTTGAATAATTATCCACAGCTCAGTGAATTTAACACATTAAGGAAATTGATTGTGTTTTACTAGACAAGTGTAGATTTTGTTGACTCGTAACACGGTATGGTTTTCTTTATATTTTAACTCATTATAGGCACTAGTTCTTCATTTATGAACTGTTTATGGCTCATAACAGTTCTGGAAAGAGTGGAGGGTGGAAACATGTAGGGCAGCCTACATGTCTGCTTTTCAGAGTCTGAACAGACGATGGAGCAGAAAGTGGTGTCTGGCATTCCTCAGCAAGTGTGAGCACCTGCTTCAGTCAGGTTTCTTGCCTGTTGAAATGTAGATTTTTGAGTTCAGCCCAAGGTCTCTTGATCCTAGTCCTTCAGGGACAGTCCAGATGATTACTTAGCTGTTGGATGGTGGTTCTTATGTCATTTTGTCAGTAAGAAACATGAACTATCTATGACAGGCTCTAGAGTAACTCCAAAAGCCCCTCCTCTTTTTCTGGAGCACCCAAAGGTCCTTTTTCAAGGATATAACATCAACATGCCCCTTGCAAGTTGATGGGACTTTTTGTACCAAGCATTATAAGAAAGGGAAGAAGAAATTTAGATCAGTGTAGGGCAACCCGTTGCACCCAGTCCAGCAGGGGTACTCTTTAGCACTCTCCATTGTGAGATTTCATCACACTCTTCTCATGTTTTAATGCCATTAGAGTCCAGGCCCCTTTCATGTCTTTGTTTTGCTAAGAGAAAGGCAGGGATTTGTTTTTGCTCCTTTTCTTTCAAGTCACATCCCTATGATGTGAGTATTTATTTATAGACTACAGATACAAGAAAGAGAAGTAAGAGAAACCTATGCTTTCCAGGCTGCTTTGAGGACTTGGGTCAACAGAAATGAGCAAGCCAGTCCTTTGTCTCCAAGAATGGGATTTTCATCATCCATGACAGTATCTAAATACCTTGTCCTAAAGAATAAAGCATGTTATCAGGATCAAGAAGCAACTTCTAATTATTGGGTCTTTAATGGACTTGTATGCTATTTAAAAGTACCAAGTAAAAAGAAAATTTTGAGTCTTCTACTACTGCTTATTCAGGCCTTGGAACCCTGTAGAAACTTATATTTTATGATGCATCTTTAAAATGACAAAAGTACAAGCTTGTGGTGCAACATTCAAGCAATACAAATATGTCACATCAAAAGTGGAAGCTACAGCTTCTAGCTGAATTCTATTTGCTGTAAGTCATTCAGCATATATATGAATGTATACCATTGTATATGCACAAACACACATGTGAGTAGGAGTCTTTGATATATAAATGAGAGAATGAAACAAAAGTTTTAAGCAAATAGAAGAAATTTCTTAGATAATCATATTGAGATGAGATATGTCCCCTTTATAAATGGGTATATCCAGGGAATCCAACAGAATAATTTCTTTCTCCCCTGTCTGTCTCATCTTTAAGCCCCACTCCCTTTTGGGCAGGTGCCTCATGCTTTCCTCTTCCTGAAAATTTCTTAATGTGTTAGAAAGGACAGCTGTGTGCATCTGCATATTTGTATTTATTCCAGATTGAGAACAAAATACCTATACTACCCCAAGCAGAACAGTGAAAAGAGAATTCTAAGTCTTAATCCCTAGACCCTATAGGTAGTTGCAAGATTTGGGAGAAGAGAATTTAGATTGCCTGTGGAATATCAATAGGGATGAAATGACATTGGCTGAGTGAGCCCAAAGTAATCATATTAAAACTCAAAGGGGTTGGGAGGGGATCAGAGCCAGAAGCAAACATAATGCCAAAAGCTGCAACAGAGAGCTTTGATGGGAGAAGCACTCAGCTGGCGGTGGATACTGAACTTGAAGGAACCAAGAGCTACAGATTATAAGATCTAGAAGCTAGAAATGGCACAGGGATGGAGTCATTGCTATTTTTACTTCTCAGCATTGGTGTTATGATGGAGAACAGTACAATCACTGATACAACGGGTTGTAAGTTGGCCACCAGAAGATATGTCCAGGATCTAACCCCGTGAATAAGACTTTATTTCCAAATGAGGTCTTTGTAGGTGTTGTTATTTTAAAGCTCTCTGAATAAGATTTATAGCATGTTCTGAATCCATCCCATGAAGATCTGTTTTTATAAGATTTAGAACAAGAGAATACACATAGACACCAGGGGGGCCATGCAAAGACAGAGTGAATGGTGCATCTCCAAGCCAAGTAATCTGATGGCATTTTGGTGGCCTTAGAGCTCTGAGGGACATGGAACAGATTGGCCCTGGTACCACTGATTTCTGGTATCTGACCCCTAGAATTGTCACAGAATAAATTTCCATTGTTTAATGCCTCCCACTTTGTGGATATTTGTTATGGCAGCCCTAAGAAACTAAAACAACATGTTTTGAAAGAAGTTGCTTCTTCTTCTTCTGTTGACTGTAACCAACTATCAGGCAATCAAAGAGACATGCTGGGTTCACCCAACTAAAATTCTAGAGCACACAGTACAGATTTCCAGCTTGTATGAAATTTGTGAGTTTTATTTTATCATGTCAGTTTGCTTTAACAAGTAACAAAATTAGTCTATAGCTTGAAGATACTGCACATACACCTCCAAGTGAAGCATGGATGGAAGACTGGGAAAGATCTGAGCAGGCAAGCAAAGTTTGCTTAGACTTGCCCCTCAAATAGCCTAATATGTCAAAGGATTTCAGGAGTTATGCATGAGAGAAGTGGCTCAGTATCCAAAGAAAGTGATAAATAAAGAAAAGATGCGAGAGAGAAAAAGGGTGAGGAAAGGAAAGAAAAATGGGAAAGACAAGGGGGAGGAAGGAAGGGAGCATACGTTGTGCTTAGAGTGATGAAGAGCCTTTGAAAGCCCAGTAGGGCATTTTGCTAAATGTAAGCCCTTTATATTTAATTCATAAGCACTGCTGAATATGCCTGGTATTGACTACATGCTGCTTATCTCCCAACTGTCACTTTCCCTGCCACAGCTGTTGCAAGTCAAATGTCAGAAATGCAGTGTGAGTTTTCTGTAAAGGTACACTCAACTCTAACTTTCAATTTTTGTCAAAAGTGTACAGGTGTGTTCATTACATGTGACTTTTCCACACCTGGCTTGTTCCATGTATCACCCACCATGAAGCCAGAGAGCTCATAGAAACAGGCAGCTGGATTGTCACTGCAGGTTTGAATGTGGTAGGGAGAGAACAGGTGCTGAGATGCCTGCTAAGAGCAGGCTTAATGTATCACAGCTTTACACTGACTGGGGAAGAGCAAGTCATGTGAGTTTATGAAAATGGACCCACTTGGAGAGAACTCTACCCAGTCTATTATGGAATAGAGCAGGAACCTTCCTTCAGTGTTTGCGTCCCCAGCACATGGCCACTGCCATGCACACTTCTGACTGTTCTCTTCTTGCCTAGACAGATAGATGGCCTCTAATTCGTGACGCATTATAAATTCTGTGGCGGAATGTGATCATGCTGATTTAATAAGTACTGTATGTTTCAATAGTGAAGCTATTTGGGGCAAGCAATAGAGTGAACAAGTGTACCAGGACAAGAACTAATAGGGACTGGATCAATATGGGATGGCAGGGGCTGAAATCTGCGTTGTTCATTTTATTAGTTTCACTGTTAAGGAATAGCCTTCTCCTCTCAGGACATGAGGGCCTGACTTTCAGAGCCTCATGTGCCCCTGTACCCTGTGCGTTTAAACTAATAATGAGGCAGTATCTTGCAGTCCTTAAGGCTTCGCTAGTGAGGTCTGTGATACAATATTTGATGCGTTTCCTCTGTTGCAGAGATAACTGTTGTTAGGTTCATGAGCAGCAGGCCCAGTGCTTTGGGCTGTTGCTATTTCACTGGGTCCTGCAGTCACAGTAATGCTGGTGCACTCTGACACTTAGGAAGCATAGTTGAGTGGATTGATGATGTGGGATTCGGGGGATGGGGGGTAGTAACAGTTTTGTTAATTTCCATCAGTTCCATTTTCTTTACTTTCTTTTGCATTGCTTTTCTGTCTTTTCAGTCCAGCCCTCAAAACCTGCATGAAATTAGGATATATCAGACTCTGCAGTCTTTCACTTAGTGGCTTTTGTTACTGCCTGTCTGTTGTCTGCATCTCCTCGTTATCTAAAGGCCCCCTCGTGCTTCAGAGATTAAATCTCACTCTTGTCGTTGTCCTCCTCACTTTCTTTAATTAGATAATATCGGAGGCAGCTTTGAAAACTGAAGGTGCAGCCCCAGTGTTAAGTGGATTGTTATAATTATTATCATGGAGCCTGCCGTCAACCTAATCATCTTCTCCTTTATTCTTTTCTCCCTCCTAGTTGGCTGGGTATGAGTAATAAGTCTCTCCTTAAATGGAAAAATCGAAGCAGAGCAAAGTTCTTTCCTTAAGTTGACTGTTAATCGAAATTGGAGCATATCCAAGTGTTTGGGGCCTGAAAAAAAAAAGAACAAAGAAGATTGAGATGTGTTAATATGTGTCTGCAATGATCAGAGCCTTTGAGAGATTTTTTAATGACTATATTAGCTAATCAACTCAGAATCATCATACTGATTTCAGATAACTCAGGAAGTCATAAAAATATAAAGACAGACATATCTGTTTATATCTTCCAAATTCTGTGCATGTGCATATGTGTGTGTATACTATATTAATGTTTCAGCACACAGATGAAAAGGCAGCCTGAATACAACAATCTTGAAACTAGGTTTTAAATATAATACATTTCTCTTAGGGTTTCTATTTCTGTGAAGAGACACCATAGAAATTCTTATAAAAGCAAACATTTAATTGGGGGTGGCTTACAGTTCAGACAGCTGGTTTAGTCCATTATTGTCATGGTAGGAAGAATGGCAACATGCAGGCAGACAAGATGCTAGAGTTCTACATTTGAATCCACGGGCAAGAGTCAGAGAGTAAGCCACTAGACCTGGCTTGAGCATCTGAAACCTCAAAGTTCGCCCCCAGTGACATATCTCTGCCAACAAGGACACACCTACTCCAACAAAAACACATATGCTAATAGTGCCACTCCCTATGGGCACATGTCTGTCATTTTTATTCAAGCCTCTCAATATTCTTAACACTTAAATTTTTCTTTGCATCTTTATGACCATAGGGCTATCTCCTATATAGGGCAATCATAATTAAATCCCCTACAAGTGAATTTTAGTTAATTTTTAATCAACAATCAGTCCCAGGAACTAATGTGCAAATATAAATGATACTGTAATCATCATCATTTGTAGTATGTCATAATTTTCTAACTCAGAAAAATGTCTAAAGTTAAATTTACTGGTTTGAAGGAATACATATTAAGAATTTACAAAGATATTTAAATGATTGTATCAAATCACTCTCTCTATTCTGGTTCCATTAGAACAGGACATTCCATGTTGGAGAGCCTCCCCTCTGGAAATCACTCACTTTTGATACCTGACATTACACTGGTCTCCTTGGTTTAGTATGCTTTGGAATTGCCAATGTTAGGTTCTTATGGGATTCAATAGATGTTCAGGACTTCCTGTGATTTATTGGTGAGGTCTTGTAGCTGTAGGACATCAGAAAACTCAAAATCTCCAGATTTAAAGAACAGGCTTCGAGAAGCAGAAGTCTGGTATTTACATAGATTAGACATGAGAATGGGAAGAAAACATAGCTGTGCTTACTGACTGCACACCGCCCACACAGTGGTCAACGAACTTGGGTGCAGGAGAAGTGACCTTTAGTATATAGCTGAGAAATTTATTCATCATGTACCCTAGATTAAGTTGTGCCTGGTTGAAGCCACCATGACCATAACCTCCCCTCCCCATAAATTAGTGCTCAACTTAACTTCTCAGATACAATACCCAGAGTAGTGAAGACACACAGCTTAGCCCCTTTGGCACTGTTACCGTTATCTTTATTTTTCAAGATCAATTTGCTATACAGTCAACTTTCCAATTGTTAGAAAACAGCTTTTCTCTTGCTTTACAGTTTATGTTTTCATTAGATTCCTTGATATATTAAAGTATCTTCTCTCTTTACTTAAGATTTTAATATGTATTCATGAAGCCGTTGAATAGTGTTGTATATGAGATGTCATTCAATCTGCCTTTTAAAAAAAATCTAGGGTAGAGGGCTGCCTAAGGGTAGCCCACCCTCTCAGAAGAGAAAGAGAGAGGGGACTAGGGGGAGGGACTCTATGAGGGGGGACTAGGAGGAGGCATTTGGATTGTAGATAAATAGATAGATGGTAGGTAGATAGATAGATAGATAGATAGATAGATAGATAGATAGATAGGAAAAAGGAAAACTCTTTCCAAATAACTCAGGACATAACTTTGGGTAAGTTTTCATTCTGATTCAAAGGGAACTACCTGTTGGCCTGAGAATGATCTATATCCATATGATAGGAACTAAATCATAAAAATTCTGAAATCTCTAGACCTGGATGCTTTGCAAACCCAGCTTGAGACTGAAGAACTCATTTTCACAAAGCATGGGATCTAGTGAAGCCAACAGTGTTGACCTGGATGCTTTGCAAACCCAGCTTGAGACTGAAGGACTCATTTTCACAAAGCATGGGATCTAGTGAAGCCAACAGTGTTGACCTGGATGCTTTGCAAACCCAGCTTGAGACTGAAGAACTCATTTTCACAAAGCATGGGATCTAGTGAAGCCAACCGTGTTTCAGGCATGGCAGGAAAGCCTTAGAGGCAATCCCACGTGAAAATCTCAACTTCCCTCTTTGTGTAATAGGGAAACACTTGTGCTGACTGGGACAGTCACTGGGTTGTCAAATGGCCTGATGTAATTTTACATACTTAACAGTCTTTGTATCCTGAGCTTGAACACGGCCTCAGTGCATGATCATGGAGGAAAGGATATCTTTTTTTAATTTTTTATTGGTTGTTTGATTTATTTACATTTCAAATGTTATTCTCCCTTCCCAGTTTCCTCTCTGAAAACCTCTTCTTCCACCCCCTCAGCTTTGCGTCTATGAGGGTGCTCCTAGAGGAAAGGATACCTTAAGAACTGGGTAAAACTATTCATTAAAATTTTTCTATGAGAAAACATGAGGGGTGAACAAGCTAGCTGACAATTGTGTAAAAATTAAGTATATGAATTGTATCTTCTATTGTTATGCATGTTGCCACGAAGAGTATAAAAGTATTTCATAACTTAATTTTAAATGATTACAACCAAAAACCCTTAAGTTCTTTGGGAATACATGGTCAAAGGCAAAAACTGACTCCTATAAGTTGTGCTTTGACTTCATGTGTACATTGTAGTACGCATGTGCAAACACATAGACAAACTAATAAGTGTAGGAGTTATATCACTGAGTGTCAAGATCATATTAGGGAGACTTTATGAACCACTGGGCATAGAAAAATATCAATGAAAAGTACTACAGAATAACCCAAATCCCTGCTCACAGATACACACACACACACACACACACACACACACGAGAGATGAAAGCAGATAAAAGCACATATGCTATGAAGCATTATCTTTGATGGAACTCTACAAACTATGCTACCAACACCAGTGTTGACATTCCTGAATTATAATTCTAAATGCCCAGAGCAGGGAGCAGGCACACTTTGATTTCTGGTGCTCACAACCTGGATTTTTAAGGGTCCTGTGTCCCAGACTTCAAACCATGTATGTTAGGCAAAGAAGTCTAACTCAGGCAAGAAATAAAGTGAAGGTTAACCAGTTGGCACTGCATAACATGTCAAGGGGCTTATCAGTGGAAAAGAATAATTTCCCCTTTATCAGCAACCACTAATTCCCTACAACTCTTCATCCAGGAGAAGAGCCTTGTGAGACTTCTCCATCCATGTTGACAGGTCAACTGGTATTCTTAATTTTCAGGTCTTGTTTAGGCAACATATTGTTGAAATTTTATGAAATGATGGATCTAAGAGGAAGTGTATTGGAGAGGGGCACAGAAGGACTTGTGGGGAATGAGAGGTATGAACAATATAAGATTGTAAAAATAAAACAAAATAAAACAATTGAATAAGAAGAAGAGGGGGAGGGGAGGGGGAGGGAGAGAGGGAGAGGGAGGGGGAGGGGGAGGGGTGGGGGAGGGGAAGGGGAAGGGGAAGGAGAAGGAGAAGGAAAAGAGGAGGAGGAGGAGGAGGAGGAGGAGACAAAAGGAGGAGGAGAAGGGGGTAAAGGTGATAGGGAAATAGACTCCCTATGCAATGTCACAAGTGAGTGAACAAAGTCAGAGTGCTGCCTCAAATATATGGCTAGCTCTGTTAGACACAGACCTTCACTACTTGATGTTTCCCCTCAAAATACCTAAACTCAGAGCCTAGCCTTCTAGCCTGCCACCTTAGGGGACAGTCACTCAAGCCTCAAAGTACTCAATAAATGTGTATTGACTTCTATTGGCTACTAATAGTGTGTATGGCTCTGTCCAAAGTGGTTTTTGCATGTGACCTTTAGCCTACCCTCACATTAACCCTCTGAAGAAAGATTATTGTTATTATAATACCTTCCGATATTACTGCTTGAAGAGCGATCTCTTTACCAACATCCTATACAATTAGGTGGAGCCTCACAGCCCCAACCTGCTGTACCTTGGTGCTTTTACAACAATAGTTGTTCTCCAGATTTTCCTCTATGTCTGTAAACATGAGATGCCACTACAGATTCTTTGGGATTAAATAAGTGCAGCTTCAACAATAACACTGAGCCGCTAACAGTAAGCCAAGTTCTCTGGAAAGAACCCACAGTTGCGGGAAGTTGACCACAGAGCAGCAGATGTTGCCACACAATGCAGACCCACAGCTGAGCTCTTTTATCATTCCTCCTTTTCTTTTTTCACCTTCCATTCTCCTCTGCACTGCTCCCAAGTGGCTGCTCCAATGGGCTGAACTGATGGCATGTTATATCCTCATGGCTTTTATTTTTGGCAGAGTTGATCATTCTTTGTTAATAAACAGCATGGCTTTCCTCAAATTGTGTGGATTAATATGTTCCATTTCCACAGCAATGTGTTCTCTCAAAGGTGAATGAGCAGAGTGTTATGAACAAGTCATGGATGCATTCAGAGCCTAGGAGCTGGCATGAGTTTGGTTTGTTTCTTTTATTATTGTATATGTGCCCTTGATTCTTTTTAACTACTGGTTTTCTTACTGAAATGAGTTGAATATACATAACTTCTTTACTAAATCCCATCTGAGCTTGCAAGGGTTTGCACTCAGCAATGCAAAAAAGGACTTGTAGATAAACCAGGCAGAATCAGAATATGGCAGGATAGAGGCTGGGAAAGATCACAAGATAAAAAGCACTCTTATGTGAGAGAGCTGGAAGTAAAGATATGGCGTTTAGGGAGGAGAGAGGTATCTCCTGTCCTTAATGGTCATTGATAGTGTCCTGCTGATGACAATAAATGAATACTTTCACATCAGACATGAATAATCTGCACTAGACATGATTGAAATTAAGAACAAAAGATACCCAGAAAGTGACAGTTACTTAAAGGAAGATACTGAAGGTTGGTTTCTCTGGAGA
The DNA here is from genome assembly GCF_004785775.1 of Grammomys surdaster. Classification (NCBI taxonomy): domain Eukaryota; kingdom Metazoa; phylum Chordata; class Mammalia; order Rodentia; family Muridae; genus Grammomys; species Grammomys surdaster. The sequence goes on along the minus strand of NW_021621338.1, from coordinate 15,563,829 downwards.
AAGGTGCCCTCATCCACAGAAGAACACATAGGACATAAATCACACCAACACTTCTTACCTGGTTTCTTCCCACCCTCTTTGTGGTTGCAGTTCCTCAACATCACTCAACACTCCATGCCACAGGACCTTTGCACTATCATTGACTCTAGCTGACATATCTTCCAAATGTCCTTGCTTCCACAGCACAGTTGAAACAGCTGTCTTCCAGAGTCCTTCTTTGAGCTCTGTGCTACAGGTGCCATCCCTCATCACCTTCCTCATTCACCTCTATTCCACAGTCACACACACACACCTTCAGCACTCTCTTCTTAAGATGTCACCTCAGTTCTGTGTTTGCTGTATGTGTCATATATGAGTGTGTGCCTGTATGTATGTGTGCACATGTGTGAGTATTTATTAAGGCAGGAAGTTGATGTCACCTGTCTTCCTCTCTCATTCTCCACCTTGCTTTTCAACTCAGCATCTCTCTGCTTCGAAATCTCACTGATTTGGATAAACGGTCTGACCAGTGAACTCCTGACATCCCCCTGTCTCTGGCCCCTGCCCAGTGTAGTATTACAGGGATATGCTGCCATGCGGGGCTTTTTACATGATTAATGGGGATCTGAACTCAGGTCATTTTGCTTACCCTCTCTGCCACCTGCCAAGCCCTGTTACTTCACAGCACTCCCGTGCTGTGTTAATTCTGTCTCACACAGGAAAATCTAAATACATAGCCACTGAATGACCAAAGGATCTGAACTGCCTTTGTAGGCAAGCTCTTAACCTCTGAAACTGGTTTCTAGCCTCAATTCTCTCATGATAAGCCGTGTCATTATAAAACCATGAGAATGTCCTCAAACTTTCTTAATGTCACCTCTAAATAAGATACAATAATAGTGTTTACAGTCACATTGGAAACCACGTGACGTGGTTTGGTTGCCCTTTTATAACATTTTACTGGAGCCCTGTTAAATTGCTTTTGCAGCCAATCTTCTGGAAGCAGCATGGACAGTTCAAGAAATATGTTGTGGTCCAGGAGAGACTGGGGAGTCTGATTCTGAAGTCCTATCATTGTGTTGTATGAGGGCCATGCACACCAGCACTAATTAATTCAATTAGTTAACTTAAACTTATTAATATGAAGATATTTTCATGCACATATTCTAAAAATGTATGGTCAGGACATAGAGAAACCCCAAGATGCATTCCCTTAGAGTTAGTTCTGGCCACAGTTCCTTCCACTCAGCAGTCTCTTTCCAGCACCTCCAGTTAACCAAATTCATCAGAAACAGAAGAGGGCAGGCAGGAAAGTTCATAACAGGCGGTTTCCTCAGTTACCAGGAAGCATAGAGAAGGTGACAAGAAAGGCAGAGAGATGCTGGCTACATTTCTTCCCTCTCTGGGTCTCAACACTGATACCTTGGATACTGCAACTGCACCTCCACACATGAATTGGTGAGAGAAAGAAACGAGCCTATGCCACTAGAACTTAGCACAGGGCAGGTACATAATGTGGGCACCGTAAGTGTTCATTAACGTCAGAACACAACTGGTACACCAGATCTGGCATCCTGTCTTCTTGCTTTTATCTGTGGCCTCCTTCCTTAGGTCCTCCCTTCACTCAGCACAGTCCAGCATCTTGGCTCCACACAGGACCTGAAGTTCTTTTCATAATCCCTACTGTTCTCTGGCCCCAGAACTTCTGCCTCCATGTAGTCATAGGCTTGTCCTCTCTGGTTTCAGCTCAAACATTATTGCCCTAGAGGATCTTTTGCTGCTGTTTTTATCTAAATAGCATCCTCGTTACCCTCTATATTCTTCATGGTGCCCTAATTATGTGGCTTTGTATATTTGTTTGACATTTGCTGTTAGCTGCTCATTCTTATAACACGTGTGTGCCCCCAAAAGAGTCGAGTTCATACCCCCTTTCATTGGCTCAGTGCCTGGTGCATAATAGATGCCCAATGAACATTTTTTAATGAGTAACTCAATGTTTTTTTTTGTTATTTTAAGGAGTCATCTTATTTTCTATTAAGGGCAAATTACACCAGGTTTCTGTTTACAATAGAAATATTTGTTGCACTTCTTAAATAAGAGCATAAAAAGAATCAATTAAAAGAAAACAACAAGCAAATGAAAATATAAGAAATACAGGATGTGCTACTACTCATGTATGTTATAAGAGAATGGCCAGTATTTGGAAACCTTGGTCTAGGATGCCAGGGAGCAGACTGCTAGCCAAGACCGCCCAGTCATTGAAGTCCAGATGCCAAATGGTACACACAGTCTCCCTCTGACTTCGGTCTTTTGCAGATACTAAAGGTGCAGCTCAGCTGACACTTTCTGAACATTTGCTCTGTGCCCAGTGCTGCATAGTGAGCACACTATGAAGAGCTCAGTCTCATTTTCAAAGGGTTACACATATAAGTTTCAAAGATGGCCATGTTACCATGACAGTAGCAAATGCCATAAACAAGTTCAAGCAGAACAGAGAGTAGCAGTATTTCTTCACCTGGAGGCCATTGAGAAGGTGATCTGAGGAAGGTTCTTGAAAGATTAGGACCTTCACTACGCAGATAGGTGAACCAATGTGATGCAGAACGAAAGACAGTTGTAGAAGAAGCACAAAGTAAAATACGGGGAATGGAATCACAGGACACTCTATATGGCTTTAGTGAAAACACACACAGAATTCACATCAAACATGTTTCATCCTTATTTTCAAAGGCATCTGGGGTGATTGCACCCACGCCCCATGAAAGAGCTTCTGGAGACATTTCAGCTCTCATATTACAAATGCCAATGCAGTGTTTTTCTCATAAAGAAAATGCCTAGAAAACTTTCCTTTGTTCACATTGGAAACCCAGAGGGCATCCAGATTTGCATAATGGAGAATTCTTGTCCTTGAGAATACCATGGAGACTGCTGACACTGCCTGGCCAGAGCTCTGAACAACTCTGCAGTAGAGAGCTTCTTCCCAGTAACACGAGAAACTCTCAAAGCCTTGTATATGTACAGAGTCCAGTCTGGCTTCTTTTCTTCATCTTAGGAGGAAAAGTATCCCAAGATTCCAGGCAGCCATGTTGTAAGCCTTGCTGTGCTGTGGTTGGAACCCAGAAACCCCTGACTCATCATTACATTCTATTTCTTTATTCTGTCACTTGGCAATAGTGTCGTGCCCTCATATGCTGCGTGACTTCAGTGTCCACAGTTTAAATGTTGGTATGAGTTAATGTGGCACTTTATTCTCCCAACGTCTTTCAGAGATATTATCTTATTTAACTTTATGAAAAGTCTGTTGAGTTACAGAATGGAACCAAGGCTTCCAGGGACAATTTTATGGTCTTAAATAATGCATGAAGCAATGGACCTCTCTTCTCAGTGGGTCAAAAGGTGTCACTGTCATTCATTTCTTTCTCACATGTTAATATCTGATTTCAAGAAAATTGCCATGTGGGAGATAGCTATTGGAAAGAAATGATCTCTTACTCTTTCTACATCCCAGAATTCCATGGAGTCTATCCCTTGATCTCTCCTCATTAACATTTCATCTTAAATCAAAATGTGTTGAACAGAATATTAATGACTATTATGCAGACCTAATTTGGAATCAGATAAACTTGAGGGAAAATTGAATTAAGCATAGTTAAGCAGGAGTATTCACTGAGGTCTAGTAGCGACTCTGCAGTGCTAGTATCCAAAGAAGTATACAGTATGCAATAGTTCTCCCATTTAATTTTTCCACAAAATCATTCTTAAGGGCAGCATCTTGAGAGAGTTTGTTCCCTAGTTAAATGAGCAGGGAGAGTTCTTTCCCTATAATACATGATCCAATTCCTCATCTTAAAATTTCTAGCCCCACAGTAACTGCTCTGGTTGACTAAAAAACACTAGCCTATTGCCTTCTTCTGCTTGCTCTTCTCACTTCTTTTATGAGAACAATAGCAGTTCTTCCTTATATATAGGAAATGGAAGCCACAATTTCCTTCATTCACACAAAATTCTCACACCACTTGACCTTACTTGACCTCAGATGAGTTCTGCACAGTTCTTCCCACACCATTTCTCTAAATGCCTTCATCAGGAAGAGATCTGGTTTGATGTGCTGTTCCTTCCCTTAAGTACAAACATAAGGTTTTAACTTACTTGTACTTTCTATATCTGGAGAGATCAGTTCTTCTAATACCAGGAGAAATAAAGCATCTTCAGAACTGGCAGGCAAAAAGAAACTTACACTATCAACTTTGTTTATGGTGGTAATGATCTGAATTGAAGAACCCCCAAGCCTCTTACCTGATTCATCTCCAATCTGACTTACACATAATGGTGAGTACATGGCTTGAGCACAGGTTTGATAGATTCCAATTCACGTGTCTTCATTCAGTCACCATGATACCCCTCCTTTTCCTTCATCCACTCATGCTTGCCCTCATAATGAAAGTCACTATCTCTGTGTTTTCTCCAGACTCTAGAAGGTTGTCAAATGATCCCAAAACATGATAACTGAAGTCAGGAGACAGTGTCAAATTCCAAATGGGCTCTAACTGCAATTTGTACACGTTGCTGCTGTGTTGGAAAGGGAAGACTCATAATGATAGGAAAGCTTTTGAAAAATCTGAGATGCTAAAAGTCTCAGCAAGTCTAAAGCTTAGTGTGTGGTAAAAAGAATCATGTAGCCAGATAGCAGCTCTCAAACCCAGGAGGTTGCCATGAGCTGCAGCAAAGCATAACTTAGGATAGTCTTAAGCAAATGTATTGATTTCTTAGGACTACAGGGAAATTGCCACACATAGCAAATGGATTACAATACTGAAATGCATTGTCTTAACAGTTCTGAAGCCAATTATGTAAGGGTTTCTGGAGGTCATTGCACTGAGCTGTAAATTTAGGAAAGTGGCCTTAGAGAAAAGAAAGTACATTAGAATTCCCATGATACCTACTTGTAGGAGGAACTTTACATCATTCTGAGAACAGGAATCCACCAGGTGTTTGCTAATGAATGCCAAAGCAAGCATGCATCAATAAAATATTAGGAGCAATGCCTTTCTCCCCAGTGGCCTTTTTTTCTTTCCTTATGTTCTGGCCCAATGGGAAAATAAATGTTAAGTCTATCTATGTGAATTTTGTGGGGAGATTGAAGAAGGCAGTGGAAAATTACTTTATCAAATAAAACTATCTTCCTTGTAAACCTGAACTTATTTTTTTTTAAGAATAGCTTGCTTGATTTTAATCATCTATTCTCTGGGTAGATAAATGAATTTATTGTCACCTGGGTACACAATATTTTGTAATTGAAAATAGCACTCCTTCCCAACATATTGGAGTTTTCCAGTATAGAAGGGACATTTCACACAAAGCCACTGTGGGTATAGCTAGGAACAGTAACAAGTTTCCCAAATGTTGTCTGTCAGACCAATTGTATACCTCAGATTAATTCAGAACCTTTTCTCTGCAAAACTGAAGAAACAAGTCTGCCTCATGTGTTGGTAGAAGAAGTTATGGTGTAAAAAATAAATGGCCATTTTCCAAGCAGCTGAAAACAAGTCCATTATTTCTGTCCTTACTGTCCCCTTTTGAAAATTATAAGCCAAGCAGCTAGCTGGAGTTGGAAGCTATATTTCATGATTTAGACAGTGCTTCATTAGTCTCTGCAATCACAGATATATAGTTAAGATTCTGCACATTTACTTATGTGATACCTCTGTACAAGTAGGAAAAGGTAATTTTAATGTTTCTCCACCTACATGACTACTATATTCTATATACTGCCAACCAAGCACAGTAAATCAGCATACTTTTTCCAAACGTGATGACAAAGCTACAGTTTCTGAGGGTGCAAATTATGCACACACACACACACACACACACGTATGTGTATGTGTATGTATATGTATACCAGTAAATAGAAGCATGGTGTGCATTGGTAGCAGTAACAGCTGAGCCAAATAGGAGCATCCAATATATGTTACTAAAGAAACAAGAGCTAAAAGCAAAACCTCAGGAACAGCAAAGTTCTGTTGCTGGGGTGGCACCCAGAATTGTTTATATTACTAGGGTAATACCAGAAACAATTTTTAAAATTACCTTCTAAATCATTATCTACATAGAAAATATTCTAGAGTACTATCCTTGCAAGTATCTCTGATGAAACAAAGTCATAAAACAAAACATATAGTTTAAACCCTATTAACAACTGCCAAGGAATGGATTGACCACAACCTAAGCTATGGTCAGTTGTTACTAAGTCCCATTGGCACCCCCATCAAAGAAGAAGAAGAAGAAGAAGTGGAAGTGGAAGTGGAAGTGAAGTGGAAGGAGAAGAAGAGGAGAAGGAGAAGGAGGAAGAGGAGGAGGAGGAAAAAGAGGAGTAAGAGGAGGAAGAGGAGGAGGAGGGAGAGGAGGAGGAGGAGGAGGAGGAGGAGAGAAGAGAAAAAAGAAAACGAAAAATCCTCCAAACAATAGACTTTAGACACCTTAAACACAAACTAGCAGGACTTGACATCTGTATTTTCTCATGCCTGCTTAAGATGGCAGAAAATGTGACTATTCTAATATAAAGTGCTAAGAGTAAATAAACCATCCTCTGCGGGTCATATGTGATTTTGCAAACTCTGTCTCCTAGAGATAACTTCTCACAGGGCATTCACTGGAGGATTAGTTGGCTTGAAGTTTGATGTGAAATCTCCCCCAGTTCTTGCATTAAATGAATCTCCTCTCTGTGTATGACCATCACCCTTGACCTGTCTTACCACTATGACATTCATGGCAGCCTCTGGCATTACAGTTACTTCTGTGCCCCATTTCTCCTGTCAGACTCCAAGGTAGAGGGAGCAACATCTCTGCCTTAGCCATTCCTTTCTCTTTAGGATCTGGGACAGGATATGCAATGTATCCAATGAGGTATGTGTTAAAGAAGTTGACTATATATACTGACAAAGTATTTTGTGGTTTTCTCTGTCTTTATCAAATACCACTCTCTATATAAGGTCTTGTCTGATTTTTTGAAAGAATGTTCTTAAATATTTAAGAGATCTACTGGAACATCAGTAGAATAAGGGAATTTCAAAGAAATTTAGAGGTGATTCATTTGGGAGAATAAAATAAACACACATGGGAATTTCATACTAAATATCTCTGCATGTTTTAGAGAGTCCAAAAACGGCTGAGGATAGGGGAAGATTTTACATCACAAGAGTCTTTAATATTACAAGGAACACAACTATCTTGGGATAATCAACACACACAGAAAACATGTTGAAAATCTATGGGAAGTCCACATAATTGAAGAGGAGGTTAAAAACCTGACTTTCCAAAAGTACAGGAAAGGAGCCAGTTCAAAGCACATTTATAGCATTATTTAAACAATGGTCTTAATTCAAATCTAGCTATTTACCTAAACAGAATTGGATAAAACTACTATCCCATCTTTATAGCACTCACTTAAATTAAGAATCAGAATTAAATTAAGAATTAATCATTGGGTTATACACTCATTGCTTGACTACGGAATAATCCCTTCTAGAAAAGTCATACACCTCCTCAAGAAATGTGATTTCCCAGAAGAAAATCAAAATTCTATTTAAAGAGAGAACATGGGCTGGAGAGTAGACTGAGAGGTTAAGAACACTTCTTGCTCTTGCAGAGGATCTAGGTTTGATTCTCAGCACCTACAAGGCAGCTGACATCCGGTGAGCTGGTTCCAGAGGGTCTGACATCCACTTAGCACTTTATATGAGTTCCAGGGATCTGAACTTCAGTCTCCTCAATTGCATAATAAGCACTTTATCCGCTGAGCCATCTCTTTAGCCCTATAAGCAGTATTTCAATTACTGTGTATTATGCATTTCATACTGTGAGTCTAAAATATGACTTCCAATAAAATTTTTGTGGACAAGAACAAAGATTCATCTAAATAACGGGGCTTTAGTGTAGAATACAATGGACATTTTTTTCTAGTGACTCTGAAAACAGTTTACAATTATTTTAGTAGGATATGATTCAATAGAAAATGTTTTTCTTAGTTTCTTCTTCTATTTGCTTCTGGAAGACCTTATTAATAGAAGTAAAATGCAGTTTTGCAAAATTAAAGAAATTCAGAATAATTAAAACAGTGTATTATTGAAATAAAGACCAATATGTAGTTCATTTGGACTGAATTTGAGGCCAAGAAATAAATCACTGATGTGGTTAAATGACTGTTGACAAGACTACAATGAATCTTCATAAAAATTGTCAAAATAACAACAATAATAATAATAACAACACCAACAACAATAATAACAAATGATGCTCAGACATTTAAGTGTGGACAAGAGAAAGAATAACGCTGAACTCCCTGACTCAAACCATTTTAAAGACCTAACTAACTCAAAATAGGTCATAAAAATATTAATGATAAATCTATTAAACCTTTAGAAAATCAGCAGTAAATCTTTATGACATTGGTTGATTACCAAAATGTAAAGAATAATAGGAAAACTACATAATTTGTATCAAAATTTAAAACATATTCTTCAAGGACATTATCAAGAAATTGAGAAGAAAACCCATAGAATGGGAGAAAAAAAATAAATCATACATCTGCAAAGAAATTTGTTCTCAGAATATTGGAAAAATATTTTTAAAACTTAATTTTAAAATGAATAAAAATCTATCCAAAGACACTATACAGATAACATTAAAAGCAGTTCATAAGGTGTTCAGCACCACTACCCAATAGGGAATTATGCAAAGTATGCAATGTAATTACAAGTACAGAGTCAAGCGGAGTTGTGGATTCTGTGATCCCATGATTCAGGAGTTAGTGGTAAAAAGATTAAGAGCTCAGGGTCACCCTTGGCTATGTTTTAGATCATGCTCAGTGTCTGAGAATATACTGAGTTACCAAAGAGCAAGGATTCTTTTCTGCTGCATTGAATATTTTGCATAATTAACTACCTATATTTGTAGGCCCTAAGCCATTCATTGGAATACCTAGCCTTAGTTATCAGAGAAGCCAGCAATATGAAAAGTTGAGTCATGAGTTTGTTACAGTGGGAATTGGAGCATCTAGTGAAAAAAATTTTGTTCACATTATTATCTGTCCTAATCGGTATTTCCTTGCTTTGTAACTACAGGAATCTGGGGTTTGAAACATCTGACCAAATTATCAACACACACACACACACACGCACACACACACAAATATAATAGTAGTTTATAATATTTTTTCAATGCACAAATTCGAACATTTAAACAGCTAAAAACATCTCAGAAATAAGAAATTCAATCATTATACTAAACAGACCAAGAAAAGAATGGCTTCTTAGAGGTTGCATTTATAGGAAGAGAAAAGCATAGGAGAAAGTCATTTCAAGCAGTCACCTCTTCATGATTTCATAATGTCTACCTTTATTCTCCTGTCCTGATTGATTAAAGTGATTTTGCATCAGTTCCAGATGAGGCCTCCATTGAGATTATGTGATTTTACTTACCTTCATGAGCTCTGCCATTAGCAGTAGAAAATGCTTCCTCTACTGAAAAAGAACTTTTCACTGAGCTCAGAGGGAACACGTGTGAGGCAGAACCACTCTAACTGGCATAAAACACAAGAGCAAAGGCAGACAGTAGTAAATTCACACCACCGAGTGGAGCAGCCAATCAACACTTTTACCATTGCTATTGTCTGACATTACCATCTATCCCCGTTGTACACAGTGTTTGTTCTTTTCCTGATTTTCACTATTTAAAGCATCATTTCATCTTTAATAAGTGGGTGTCAAATTATTCTGAAATTGACAAATTGGTAAGTTATAATGACACATACAAGAACCTGGGAGTTTAGAAAAAAAAACAAACCTCATCTAGCCCAACTCTTGACCTAGTCTAGTCATTTGTAAAGTTGAAGGCCAAGGTCTTTTCTCCCTTAAAAATTCTATTTTTTTCCTCTGTGTCAGAACATCTGTTATTTGTTTCATAGTTTGAAACTTACACTTCAGTGAAAACAATACACAGCACTGTAGTTCATGACTTACATTTTGATAGATTGTCTGTGTTGTTGGTACTAGTCATTCAATGGATGAATGATTCCACATCAAAGTAAGATCCACCAAGGGAAGTATGAGACAGCTTTTATAAATAAACCAAATTTGTGGCTCATTTTCTCAGGCTAAGCTTTCCAACATAAGTTGAGGCTTTTATGAAGAAACCCTGCAAACTTGCATCTAACAAGAGTGAAAAATTAAAAATTAATTTCATAAGCTGTGATAAGAAAGACATGACTTCAGTGAACTATAACACTAAAATTTCTAAAAAAAAAAATCGCTGAAGTAATTATTACATTTTTAATTTTAATTTTTCATTACTTCTTTGAAAATTATATACAGTATATTTTGATCATGCTTATTTCCTCCTCATCCACTTAACCTTCTATCTTCTATCTTCTAGAAAACCGTCAAGTCCAATTTTTGCTGTCTGTAGATTCTTGTATGTATGGCCCTTCACTAGCTCATGGTCAACATACCAGGAGCCACAATCTTAAAGAAAGACAACTCTTAACTCTCAGCAACTGTCAATTGTCAGTAGCTCCCCATCTAGGAGTAAGAATTTGTGCCTACCTACCCTCCAGTCCATGCTAAGATTTGTCTGACTTAAGCTTGCTCAGGCTATGCAGGCTGTGACAACTGCTATAAGTTCATATGTGCAATTGTCCTTTTAAGTCCAGAATATACTGTTTCCTTGTAGTCATCCACTCCTTCTGGCTCTTAAAATGTTTCCACCCCCTCTTCCACAATGATCCCTGAGCCTTGGGAGAAGGGCATGTAATATAAATGTCCCATTTAAGGTTCAACATTCTGCAATCTCTTATCTTGCAGTTGTGGCTTTCTATGTTAATTGTCATTAAATGAATAAAAATAAAACATTCCAGATAAGGGTTGAGAGATGTACTAATCCATAAGTATGATGATAAGTCATTAGTACTTGGCTTAATACTATTATGTCCAATTAGCGTAATAATAGTAGTAGGAACTTTCCTACATCAACTGATCCATTCAAACAGTGCCAGATATGAATTTATCTTGTAGAACAGGCCTTAACTCTCATCAGAAAGTGGTTGCTTACTCACTTGTCATGCTTGCCACTATTGCACAACTAGGCATCTCTTACCAAGCCTGTTGTTATTTCAATTTATAGGGTTCACAACTGGATAAGGTTAATATTACTTTTCTTCTCCAGTAGCATGCACATCACCTTTCAGAAATGTGAGAGCTCTATCTACATTTACCTGGATTGAGTACATTAAATTTTCATTGTCAGGCATTCATAGAAAGTGAATTTACACCCTCTAAACCTGTCTATACCATTCATGTCTATAAAACCCATGAAGCCAAATCAATATAGAGCTACAAAGTAAGATATGTGTCCTAAAATATGGCTTACCAATGGAAACTACCTTAATTTCAGTTTCCCTGAGATAGATCTTAGGTCAAAGATTTGGGCATGGTTACATAGTGGTAATCTCAGAAGACACAACAAAGGTATAAGAGAATGTCTTAAAGTAGTATGTCTTATTCCATAGCAAGAATGCACTTCGCATATTCTCCAGTGTCAATACATTAATAATTCCTGTCCATTATGTTACAGATCTTCCTACATTCTTTTTTTCCCTATAGTTATCATACACTAACTCATTTTTCTCCACTTTTCTGTTTAATCAACTTTAAAGTACTTTTCTAAGTAAATTATCTCCATGAGGCTTTCCTTAAATATTATCTGCTGGGTTATTTTCTCAAACATTGAACCATCATTGCCCTTTGTCGTAAACTCATCCTTTATTAGTAGTATACTTTTGTCATGGTTTCCCCTTCAGCTATTTACAGCCAAGTCTCTACCATCTAAGTGGTATATTAGCATTTGAATTTTATTAAGAGTAAGATAATAGTCATATCCCCTGAACAATGTCATTGAAGAATTAAAACACTGGATATCTATAAAAAAATAAGCATAGCAGTATGCCTGACATAGTAGTCATTCAGTATGTATTCATTATTCTTATGATCAATAAAATAAACAGTTGTGCTCCTATAGCAAGCTCACATGATGGCCTGCATGCATTCCTCACTCACCTCCATTCAAGCATCCCCTATGGATGGTCACAGGCTCTCACTCCAAGTTCATTCTGCTGACCCTCCTATGCTCCTAGGCATATTTCTCTACTTGCAAGTGCACAAATTGGGCACTTACGAAGATTAACAGTTTTGGATTTATTCCTTAGCACTGGAGAACTAAAGAGTCTAGATCCTCCCCAGCAAATCCAGGCTCTTAGCTTTAAGGTTCTTTGATATATTCAACAGTTTCCTAGAGGACCACGGAAGGTTTGAGTTCTAGTTGCTTGTTGTAGTAATGTGCTCATTAATACAAATTCTATATTTCTTTTTTCTGTCCTACATATCCGAAGACATGTAAGCATGTTTATTACATATAAACATGTTTACTTTCATAGCAACTATGCATTGTAAATGAATCTATTTCATTTTGGCATTGTAGGCATTACATCCTATCTTTAGGGAAAAACCACACAGATAATATCTATATGGCTTCAGTTCCCTGTACTAGGATTCTTTCTCCCAACGAAAACCTACTACTGAGGTGTGTATGAAGTTACAAAACTTTTTGGTTTAAACACACAAACAGGCTTGCATGCACACACATGAACAAACACTTGCCTATCAAGTAATGAAGCCTCTCTTGGCCTTGGTAATGGTTTTTAAGAGGAGCACAGAACCCAATTTAGATTTTCCTGGTGGAACTGGAAGGGATATTGGCACCGTGCCCATTTCTGCATGACTTCAGAAATAGACCTAACTGATGCGGCAAGGAAATGAAGAAAACATAAACACAGACACAGAGAATTGCTAGGTCTAGGTAGTATAGTCTCTCAACTGGAGAAATTTCAGCACCTTGAAAGCTCAGGATGTTTATTATATAGAATTGAACAGAAGGGTCAGGTTATTGTATTCAGTTGAACAAGGAGGTGGGGTTATTATATCCAAATAACCAAAGAGGTAGAGTTTATCGTGCATAGCTGGATGGAGGAGACAGGTCTAGCTAATCTCAGTAGGAGCAGTCTCTGTAGTAGAGCAGTCTTCATTCAGGTGGCAAACATTGGTGGAGAGAAAGCAATGGTGAATATTTTTTGCATACTCACACTCTGACTCAGAGGAAGGCTTTGCCCTTTTACCCCTTTACTTCACTCCCCTGGAAGGAGGCTTTGTCATATTCCTAAATATGGGTCTGAAGCTCTGGGGTCCTTGACATGGCTGTACCCTTGTCAACAGAACACATTCATGCCAGGCTTCGTTTACTCAGGGCTTCCTGCACTGCCTACAGCCTCTGATGTTTGAAGCTATTGAGCAGGTAAGGAGCTGAGGTGAAGCTTTAATCTTATCCACGGGAGAAAGGGTCAAGCCAAGTATAGACAAACACATTTGAAGGCAGACAGTCACTGTACTGCCATTTATTTTTCAAGTTCTTAAAATAAATCTTAACCCAACTAAAGAAATGCATGTTTTCTACAAGATATCAAGGAAAACATGATTAACTGTACATGGAGGAACTGTACAAGGAAGGTAGGCATTTCTTTTATCCCTCGCCCAAATTAATATTTTGATGACTTTACATCCTGATTGCATCTTTCACTAACCCTCTCCTGCCAGTCCCTCCATCTTACCTCACCTTCTCTGTATCCTCCTCCTTCCTCCCTTTCTCCTCAGAAAAAGGGAGGTATCCTATGGATATCAACCAGCCTTGTCATATCAAGTAACAGTAGGACTAGACACATCTATTATGGCTAGGCAAGACAGCCTAATTAGAGGAAAGAGATCCAAAGGCAGGCAACAGTACCAGACACAGCCCTTTGCTTCTGCTGTTAGGAGTACCACTTGAAGACTGTGCTGTGCAACTGCTACATATATGCAAAGGCCTGGGTTCATCCTATGCATGCTTTCTATTTGACAGTTCAGTCTCTGTGGGCCCCTATAGGCCCAGGTTAATTGATTCTGTAGGTTTACTTGTGGTGTGCTTGACCTCTCCTGCTCCTTCAATCCTCCCTCCCTCTCTTCCATAGGATTCCCCAAGCTCCTCCTATTGTTTGGTTGGAGGTCTCTGTGTCTGTTTCCATCAACTTATATGTGAAGCCTCTGAGAGGACAATTATGCTAGTCTCCTGTCTGCCTATGAGTATAGCAGAATATCATTAACAGTGTCAGGAGTGGGCTCTCTCTCATGGCATGGGTTCCAAGCTGGACCAGTCATTGGTTTGCCAGTACCTCAATTTCTGCAACATCTTTATCTCTGTACATTTTGTAGTTAAGACAAATTGTAGGTCAGAGGTTTCATGTCTGAGTTGGCATGCAAGTCCCTCCGTTGGAAGCCTTTTCTGGTTAGATGGCTCTGTCAGGTTCCATACCCCTCATTGCTAGGAATCTTATTTAGGGTCACCCTCATAGATTCCTGAGATTTTCCATTGTTCTAGGTTTCTTGTTCATTCCAGAGATGGACCCTCATTGCCAGCATCCCATCCCCCACTGCCACCACTGCCACTGACTCCAGTTCTCCCTGAACTCTCTTATCACAGTGTTTTAGAAAACTCAAGCAACCAAAGATCCAGACTTCCATTCTGATGGCCATTGCTGTTATCTATGATCTTGCTACTGATCTGAGTAGGCCAAAGGCCCCATGCTGAAAATATCATATAGCAAGAACTCTAGAATGCTTGTACAGATTTCAGGTGGAAAAATTAACTTTGGGTTAATTTTTCCCTTGAAAAAAGATGCCAAATCTACTGAGTATTGGATTTTGCTCAATAGAATTCTTCTGTTATAGTTCTTCTCTTCCTACTCACTCTCCTGAACCACTTTGGTTCATGGTTCTTGGCTTAGGATCTAGGATATAAATGTTGGCACAGATTGGCTACATGTGAAATTTCTTTCTAAAGAGTTAGGATCTTACACAATCTAAACATAGAAATGTAAAGCTAAAGATACTTTCAAAAAGGAATTGTTTTGAGCCATGTAATATATCCAGCAGCCTCCTGTAAAACAATTGCCCTGTCAAGAAAGCATTTGCTATGACAAGGAAGGAAGCACTAGAGAAGTGGCACAAGGTAGGCACAAGAAAGTAAGAGCTAGCAAAGAGAGAAAAAAGTAATTTATCTGAAACTGTGATAAAACCATGAATATTTTTGTAGTTGATGCCTGTTCAGATTAAATGTTAATAGTGAGGATTTACTTGTGAGGAAGCTAGGCCAAAGTCAGTTCAGGAAAGAAGTATCTTGAACATTTGCCATGGGAAAGGTATTGTCTTAGATTTTTGAGAACATAACAAAGTAATTAGAATATTTTTCTTCTTTCTCTATGTTCCCTTCATTTTTTGCCTTATTTTCCTGTAGCAGGATCCAGTGTGTATATCTTTAGATGCTTAAGCCCAAGGGTTAAAACATGATAATCGGTCAAATCTATAGCTGGTGTTTCAGCTTGAAAACTCAAAGAAGGGAATATGTGCAGGTAAGCATAAAGATCACTAACATACTGTATGATGGGTATTCCTGCACTCTCATGGGAAATTCCAAATCTTCAGGCTTCTATCTCTGACTTGTCTTCATCAATGAGATGAATGATGGGGAGTCCATGGCTACTTTTTATAATCTTCATGATGCAACATCTAATTCTAACCTCTCATTCCACATGTGGTGCCATAGGAACATTTGTAACCTGAGACGAAGGTTCCTACTTTTGGGTCAGGGAGCAACCATCAGCTAGCCTGCTAGTGCTTTCTCCAGCTGCCTTTTGGAGCCTTTTACTCAGTTTCTGACAAGGATGGGGAGCTGTTTTACTCTCAAAGAATTATGGTAGAACATTTGAATAGTGTGATGATTCACACCTAGTGATCCTGAGAAGAAATACATCTCTTCACAGTAAAATGAAAGCAATGTAAATGCTGACTCAGGACACATCGCCCAAACTGCCAATACTGGAAGTGAAATAACTTGAAGGAAGTTGCACTTCTCAAATGCCAAGTCTTCAGACCCCTACACATTTTACAGACATTGAAGGTCACATGGTACATTTTATAAATGAGCATTACATCCATGGATACTTATCAAATTGAGAATAAAAACTGAGAATATTATCAGATGTGAGAATGTGGAGGAATGCATTATATTAGCTATCAGGAAAAAATGGCTGAACCACACGTCACATCTTTCCTGTATCATGCCTCAGTCCACTTCAGAGAGAATGAGGGTGGACATGGCAAATAGCATCATAGTAATGTTAGAAAAATAGAGGTTTTCCCATGAGTTCCAGGAAAGGAACACCTCTAGGAGTTTCTGAACCATTCTTGTGATTATGCATTTCTGATATATCAATAATTATACAGCATGAACCTGAGAAATTAGTATAAAATATTCAAAATGTTCACCAATGAACTCTTTGGGAAATTGTTATGTAATCTTCATTGTGTACCTCTCTGCAGGACACATTTACAACATGGTAACTCATATATCATATTTATATATATCCTTATAACTGCTAAAATATGACACATCTTTCTTTAAAAGTAAGGTGTGCTTTGGCCATATCATTATGTAATAAAAGTATATAGGCTAAGATAGCTCAATTAGTAAAGTGCTTGTTGTACCTGCATGAAGTCCTGTGTTCACTCCCTAGTACTTATGTGGAAAAGCTGGGTGTGGTGACATTCATTTACTTGCAACTCCAGCGCTAGGCAGAGACAGGTAGATTCCTGAGTAGGCAGGGCAGAGACAGGTCAATCCCTGGGACTCACTGACCAGACAACCTGGCCAAATTGGCAAGTTCTGGGCAAGTGATGGACGCTGTCTCAAAACAAGGTGGATGGTGTTCCTGAGGATGCTGCCTGTGACTCACCTCTGACCTCACACTCAGCCACACACACGTGCACCCACACACACAAAGTAGGTTAGTGACCCTTTGTATTTAACTTTTTAGATTGATCATTGGAAATGAATATTGTACTTTTTTCTTTAAACATATCTGCACTTTTCACAGAACAAAATCATTTTACATAATTTAAATAAAATGTCAGATGACAGACTCTGTGTGTTTCCTCATTATAGCATTGTATTTCTGAGTGTTGCAAGTACATTTTAATCAAACCCTTTGCATGATTTACTCACAAAACCTTTATTTATAAAGGTTATCAACCAAATAAAATAAGAATATATTCAGTTTTCAACTGAACATCCAAGATTCTTTGTAGACCTCTCTAGGACTGTTTTTTCCTCACAGCTTACTTGGGTGGAGTACCAGACAGGGCCAACAAAAGATGAATTTTACGTCAGATAAATGGGTAACCTTATTATCTATTTACTTTGGCAATAGAGAGGCCATCTGAATTTTCTATTACTCAGATTCTATTTGAAGAAATCAAAATGAATAAGTCATAGCTGGTGAGCTCAGAGGTGCCTCATTGTGAGTCATATAAGGTTTTTGTAGCTTTTCTGTTCTCAGTGCAACTTCTGGTCATGCCCCTGCCTCTGCAGAACCATTCCTTTTTAATCACCTGTAGGCTTCTGTTTTGATTTTAAACTCTCTCTCTCCACAATGAAAATGCAGAAATGTGCATGTGCATGAAAGTGTGTGTGTGTGTGTGTGTGTGTGTGTGTTGTACAGTAAAATAAAGCTCTTTGTTACCAACACAATATCTTTTGATGAAAAGATGGGCTCTCTGTTCTGGGAGCTGGGGACTGGGGCAGCGGTTTCCCAGCTTCACACATATGAATACAATTAATCATGCAGAAAAGACTATTGTTTGCAGTAACCTTGATTACATTTTCCAACATCTCATTCAGTTTCCTGTGGGAGGACAAAAAGTAACAGAAAGTCCCTTCTACGGTGACAATAAACTGGAACACGGTTCTTGAATAAATGAATCAGGGACAAGCATCCCTGTTGTGTTGAAGAGCATTTTGTCTCTTACTCTTTTTCTCCTTGAAGAACTAGTTTCTAGTGAATATACACTGTTGTGACAAACCTTGGGGATCAGACTACCTTGGATTTAATCAAGGTTAGGATCAAACCATCTGCTAATCTGATTCTGTCTACCCTAAGCCATGTCATGAAGATGAAGAAGCTGACCTTGCTGTTGAGGTCACGCAGATTGACTGGAGGTCATCATCTCAGTGTTATGTCTTTTAACCTCAGTGGGAACCTCACCCTGTGACTCTCCTAGAAGTGTATTGGCAGGCACTCAGCTTCTTTGTATTCTGCCTGCTTTGACAGTGCAGAGAACCTGGCATTAACTCTTCTTCCTAGAAGTTCCCTAGGTACACTGGTCCTTATGTCAATTTCCAGTGAGGGAGCCTTGTACTCAGATACCTGTTTCCATCCCCTTATGAGAACAATAGAGATTCTTCTATCTTAAGCTACTGAGCCCAGTTGCTAGAGCACTTTCAGTTCTCCTCATGGTGGGCAGATTTCCCAGGTCTGTACTCAAACTTGACTGTACTCTCCTGCCATTTTCACCCTAAAACAAACCTCAGCCAAAGACTCTCAGAAGGATGCAGTTTCCCCAGACTTTGATTACAGCATAAAAATAAGGCCTTTTGGGGTGTAATCAGCATGAAAAATAGCATCATTTCAATCTATGTCTTTAGAACCAGCTTGAAATGAGCACAGTCCCCAAACTCTCATGAGGCCTAAGTCTTCCCATTTGGCAATAATGTGATTATTGGACAACCTGAACGTTTATATCAATGCTTCAGATTTACATGAAATAACATGTAAAGCATCTGGCACCATGCCTGGCATATTTTGGACTCAATAAATGTCCAGTGGAGATTGGCATATTAGCAGTAGCAGCTTCCTAAATAGCAGAACAAAATGCAATCCTTCAGACACAGTAAGAAAACTTAGGGTGGTGTTCTTCCCAACCTTCTAGAACATCTCTGTTCCATTTCCTAGAAGTTGTTTGACTCTCTGTTCTCTAATTAGAGTCAGTGCCTCTAATGACTGGCGCATGTATTCCTTGCATCCCACTGAATGAATGGAGTTGAGCATCCTGTGGAGTGCCATGGTTTAAAACTTAGAAATGGACTCTAGAACAAGGGAAAACAACTCAGAAAATGGGGGTCAGAGGTCTGTGTCCTTCTTTATGTTAGTGTAAAGGTTTCTGACTAATCCTCCCAAATAACTGAGTTCCAACTCTACTGTCTGTGAGTTGGGGAGAAATACCTGGGAGAAAGAATAGATATGTAATATGTAAAATAGCTATGTGATCCCCCTGGGGTGGTAACACCTGATGAAGTGAATGATTTTAGCTGAGTAAAACGATGTATGTCTGTGTATACAAGTCAAATAGAAATGTCTCATCACACACATACACAAATATGGCTGGCAAGAGGAAAGAAAAGGTCTTCTAAAACTTGAAAGCTAGGGACATAGAGGAAAAACAAAAACAAACAAAAAGCAGTAAAGCAGAGCCCCTATTGTAAGAAGTGAAAGTAGTAAAGAGTGAAGCCAAAGAACAGTGGGAGCACTAAGGTCTGTCATTGGGCATCTGTCACTCTGGCTATAGGACACTTGGTTATAGCAGCTTGACTCTGACCTTCCACTTGCCCTGGACTGTATCACAGCTCTTGGGATGTGGCTTCACTGTCTTCCACTAAGACACTCAGACATGGATTGGTAGGACCTTAGACCTGTTTGTGCCCAACCTGCTGAAACATAATTCAGTGAACTCAAAGGCCTTATCACAGAGCCATGATGGCTCATTGCTGCCTAGTGCTAGGTCTGTGATGGACATTACACAGTGTCTCACTTTCTATACAGAACCAGTCTCTTAGGATTCAAGATCAGAATAATCCCTAGTAAAACTTGGAAACTGGGAAGCTTTTTGTGATGTTGTATTGGTGGGTGTGTATAGTTCCAACTAGCATGGCTGGGTATATATTATGTAATGCACACACTTCAGTATGGTAGCAGAATGAATACTGTCTTAGAATCTTAGTCCATGTATACTCTTGCTATTAGATGAATCGTTTGCCATTGGATGTGTTAGTGTGGGCCAGCTGCCTTGCTTATTTTAACAGAAGTATCCAGCTTGAAATTTAAGTTTCCTGTAAGCTTTCAGACAGAGTCAGAAACTGGCATAAATTATTCATTTTGAGAATCATCTGTGCTATCCAGGAGGCACATGAGCTCCTGTGAGCTAATTACATACATCAAAACTTGGTTTCCCCATCTGTACAATAGAGAATGTTACAATCCTTGGATAAGAGACCTAAGTGAGTCACAAATCCAGGACACTGACTGGATGTAGAAAATGTCACTGGTTGTTATTATGAATACTGTTACTTTTATGTGCATATACATGTTGTATGCATATAGTCTCATACATATGTTCACATGCAGGGATACACAAGTTGAGTGGATGTGTTAGGCATATATGTAAGCTTGTACATATGCAAGTGCTAGTCCAAGATTGATGTTAGGAGTCTTCTTCAATTACTCTTCATCTTTTTTGAGGAAGACTCTTTCAGTTGGACCCAGAGCCCAGTATTTTGTGTGAGTGCTGTTAATCTGAACTCTGGCCCTCATGTTTGCATGGCAACAGTCTTATCCACTGAGCCATTTCCCCATCCCACGAACACCTTTATTAATAAAGTAATATCAGCTTGCCCTTCTCCAGACACTGAAGAGATAGTTTTATTTAATTTTCTTTCAGTCCTTCTGAACAAAACTCAAAACTTTGCACACATTGTGACCCCTTTACTTTAACTGGAGAATGATGGTCTGTTTTAAATGGTTCCCTGGGTATACTGGAAATTTTTCAAGAAGAAAAACTACTGTAAAATGGAAGTCTTTTATTGACAGACAAAATGCAGTAAAACCCAGCAGAATTCAATTACCCTTTGATTGGGTCAGGTCAACCAAGAAGAGAATGAAGGAGCTGTACATTTGAAATCAACAAATTGAATTTGGAGCCTTTTGCAACCTCAGCAATTACTTCCTCACTCCTTCACAAGATCAGAGGTAGACCTGGCAGCTTCCAGATTCTCAGCAGGCATGTTCTATCTCCAGGGAACAGCTTTTGTCCCTTGTTTAGCTTCTAAATTAATGATGTTTGCTCTTAAAATTACTGCAGCTACAAGATATATGCTGACTATAACCTCTCTTCTTCTGCAACAATACACATAAAGATACAGATATACATACATACATACATACATACATACATACATACATACATACATGTGTGTATGTATGTATACGCATACATGTAGCTTAAAGGAGCCTGTACTGTACTTGCATGTGGGTTCAGGAGTAAGTGAATCCAGTGATATATACCATTGCCTTAGTTAGGTCTCTATTGATGTGGTTGTTAAGCAGCATGACCAAAATCAAAATCAACTTGGGAAAGAAAAGATGTATTTCATCTTTATTTATTACAACTTGGGAAGTCAAGGATGAACTCAATCAGGAACCTGGTGGCAGGAACTGGAACAAAAACCATGGGCAGACACTTGCTTACCAGCTTGCTTCTCAAGGCCATCTCAGCCTGTCCCAAGTTTGCAGCACTCCCAGTGGGCTGAGCCTTTCCACATCAACCATTCAAGAGAATGCCATACAGACTTGCCTATAGGCCAAGCTGATGAAGGCATGTTCTCAACTGAGGTCTCTCCTCTCATGTGACTCTAGCTCATGTCAAGGTGACAAAAGAAACTAACCAGACAATCATCACACAGTGTTCAAATGCATGGATGAATTATGCTCTGACAACTCTAAGTTGACATCATCCTTCATAACGTATCTTTACTCCTTTCTCCAGATCAAGTACTTATCTAGAATTCCACTTCCATTTCTCTTTCCCTTCATTTCACATCCATGAAATGATGATGAGCCAACATTCCACTACCTATCACTGGCATTGATAGGTACAATAGAGTTTAAATTTTGATTTTATTTCTTTATGCAGATGGACACAGTTATCAATTCTGTTAAATGAGCCTGATGAATCAGCAATGGAGATAGAGTTATTCAACAGAAGGTGCAGAAAGCAATGTTGATTCTGTCATCTCGTTCCTCCAAAGTACTGGCCTCTGCTAACACACCCCAGTTGTCGTACTTGAGTATCAGGAACTGGCTTGACAGAGACATGCTGATCTTGGAGGACATCCTAGCATATATCCAAACAGTGGTGTCAGGAAACATGGATTTTGCTTACATTGTGGTTTGGGTTTGTCTTACATACTGTTTATCCTAAGAAAATATTGCTAGTGTCAAATTAAGCCAACATGTACGACATGATGCCCCAGCCCCACCCACAGTGGAGGTTTCTGGATGCCTCTCTTTTTCTTTAAGCAGCATCCATCTCCTTGCTTACCATCTAACAGTTTTCTCCATCTACACTGCAATCTTCACCCACACTGCAATCCCACCCACACTGCATTCCCACCCACACTACATGCCCCACACACTGTGTTTCCACCCACACTACATGCCCCACACACTGTTTCCACCCACACTGCATTCCCATCCACACTGCATTCCCACCCACACTGCATTCCAACCCACACTGCATTCCTACTCACACTGAATTCCCACACACACTGCATTCCCACACACA
>NW_021621338.1:15522312-15541194 GCF_004785775.1 Grammomys surdaster | reverse complement strand
ATTCCTACTCACACTGAATTCCCACACACACTGCATTCCCACACACATTGCATTCCCCACCCACATTGCATTCAGAAACATACTCGATTCACAAATGAACAGCATTCCTACCCACACCGCATTCCCACTCACACTGCATTTCCCATCAACACTGCATTTCCCACCAATACTGCATTTTCCACCCACACCGCATTCCCACACACATTGCATTCCCACACATACTACATTCTCTAACTACACTTCATTTCCCACCCATACTGCATTCACACCCACATTTCATTTACACACATACTGCATTCACACATATACACAGCATTCCCCACCGAAACGCATTCCCACACACATTGCATTCATACTCACACTGCATTCCCCACCCAAACTGCATTCAAACACACACACACACACACACACACACACACACTGTATTCACACATACACACACTGTGTTCCCTCAGTGTGTTAGGATCTTACCTATGCAAGGATTTGACACATATTCATTTCTATTTTGTAACATTTTTAAATTCCAATTCACTTACCAAGGTATTCACCATTATTATTATTATTATTATTATTATTATTATATTTTTGTCTATATATTTGAACTACATTTATGTCTGTGTAATGCGTGGTTGCCTGATGCTCCCAGAGGCCAAAAGAGGTCAGTGTGTACCCTAGAATTGGAACTACTGAGGGTTTCGAGCTGGTATATGGGTGCTGTGAACTAAACCTTAATCCTCTGCAAGAGCAGCAAGTACTGTTGGCTCCTGAGCCACTGCCCCCATTCACAATTTATCTATCTATCTATCTATCTATCTATCTATCTATCTATCTATCTATCTATCTATTTTGGTTCCAAAAGGGTTTATTGTCATGGCGGATGGTGGATGAATCTGGAAGTACCCTGTAAAACTCAGACCAGTCCTGAGTTAAATAGGGAGGGAGAAAGGGGTAGGATCTGGGAAGGCATGCTTAATTTGCTCTGCCCTCTGGCCTTCATTAGGATGTAAATCCCTAGGGCCTGAGGCCTCTAGTCATGCCCTCTACCTGTGCACTTTGGGAGGGGCTGTCTGGCCTATGTGACTGAACAATGTAATTCTATGGAGACTAGACTGCTTTTCAGGACCCTGGGTTCTGGGGACGTGCCGAACTCCTCCCAGTTCTCATGCAGAATCTCTGGGTTCTAGGCAACTGCCCAACCATGACCCAGAATACCCTTATGCAGTCCCACATCTCCTCCCTTTACTTTAAAAAAAAGGGGGGGGTCACTGTGTCATCTGTGGTGAAAATTTTGAATGAGCAAGCCAAAAGAAAGCACTATGTAGGCCAGAGGGGTTAGCACAATTCACAGGGTAAGGGGAGTTGAGGGTGGGGGTTGGGAAGGCAAGGGACCATTGAATCAATTAAATACATATTGTACAATTCAAGAGTAATGACATCTGATTAGACATCTAAATAGACATTATGTTTTCCTCACTAACATGTTACTTTAGCTATTTGACTTTGGCAGAAGAGTTCATTTGTAGTGGAAGGTCTGAATCTGTCTGTAGGACTCAGTGAGTGTCTCTGGATCTTGGCATGCATCTTTGGGTCTCAGCATGTCTCTGGAGTCTGCAGTCAGATGGGAGAAGGCAGCATGGCATCCTAGGCAGGTTCCAGGAGGTGGTGTTGTCTCTCCTGGACTTGTGGGAGCACCTGTAGAATAATCACAACAGGGAAGCAGCACTCAGGCAGGGGGATGTCTGCAAAGGGTGTGTAGTAAGCATTAGGCTACTTGGGAGCAAGCACGTCATGGTGTGTCATTGAGATCCTAGAAAGGCAAAGGTGTTTGAGGAAATTTTAGTCCTGGAATGTACCTTTGAGTCTGTTTTGGATGGCTGAGGAAGAAAAACATCATATTAATTATGTAGGCAGCAACAGTTTGTCTGTAAAAGGAAACTAGCTGTTAATTAAGATTTGAAAAATGGTGATCTCATAGTTGATTTAACCTGTGAAAGTAGATCTAGATGACTTTTGAACATTGAAGAAATCTTAAAAATTGAAAAAAAAAATGTTGGGAATATATCACGAGTGTTAGAGAGAAAAGGAGACATTTAAACAAAAAGCCAAAATTTTTGGGTTGAAAAACACGAACACTGTTGGGGGAAAAGGCATTAATGGCAGCAAAGCACGAACATTGCTGCAGGTATTCCTGTTGGGGAGAAAAGGTTAATGGTGGATTTAGAAGTAGTGGAGGAGGAGCCTGCTCTGCCATGTGGTGGTTGGGCTACCATGTGGTGGCTGTGTGCTCTGGCAAAGAGGCCAAGGAATAACCCATCTGTTTTTCTTAGGCATCCTAAATGTAGAGGAGAAAAAGAAGGCCAACCTTGAAGAAAAGCTCAAAGCAAGAAACATGGGTGTTTGATAGGAGAGTCAGAAGGAGTAAAAGGTTGTGTAAAACTGAGCCATGGCAGGGGAGACACGTGGAGGCTGGCTTGAAGCTGCAGCTCCTGGGAGCTGGCAGGCAGCATGCAGTTTCTCCAGGCTCAGCCTGGAGTTTTTAGCCATAAGAAAGAAACTGTGAGGGACACAGGGGCGAAGGGAGCAGACTGAGTCTCAGACCCTCTGCTATCCAGCAAGCCAGCTGGGTTGTAGCTGGCCGAAAATGACCTAGGAGATAAAGGTGGGAAGGGGGAAGGGGGCAAACAGGAAGCTGGCCCTGTTGCTTCAGGCAAACTGGCTGGGCTGTAACCAGCCGGCCACAAATGGCGGAGGAGTGGGGGAAGTCTACACTCGGCTAGCAGGCAGCCTGTGAAAGACTGACCCTTGGGGGAAAATCACTGGGGACTAGAGTTTAGAGCCATTGTTCCTGAGAAGCTAGCAGGCAGAGCATGAAAGTCTTACTCCTGGGAAAGGGGCAGAGAGCAGAGATTAGGGTATCATCACCATCTTGGATGAACACGTGGGGAGAAAGAGAAAGAAAGCTACGATAGCAGGCAGCGCATGAAAGACTAAAGTAGGCACTCCTGAGAGCTCAAAATGAAAGGGAAATCTCTCAACCAAGGGAAAGAGTCTTAGAACAAGAATCACAGTAGGCACTGTGGCCTGAAAGACAGCTGTTTGTTGTGAAGGAGCCCTCTCTGTGGAGCTGGGGCATGGGCAGAGTGGAGGCTAGGGAGCCATCACCGTCTTGCCCTTGATCTGCAGAACACGTGGAGGCGAGGGAGAGAGAAATAGACCTAGTCTTTTGAGCCAGCAGGAGCTAGTGGTAGCTAAGAGTCAGAGAGAAAACACTGGCCCAAAACATATGGAGAGAGAAAGAGAGAGAAAGGGAGACAGAGAGAGGCCTGCCTAGTCTTGCAAACTAGGCTGGGGTTACTCACGGTTCCATGGAGAAGTTCTTGGCGGGCGCCAGGTGGGGTACTCTTGGAGCTGGCTTTGCCCACCTCCTCTATCACCTGTAGGGAACAATGTAGGCCTGTGGGTGGGCATGCGCGGGCATGAGTCTCTGTTGCGTTGTGGGTCCATGCGTCTGCCACGATGTGGTAGCTCAGCATGGCAGGAGCACACGGGATCTTGGCTGAGTTTATTCCCTGCAACACCGGGTGAGCGAGCGTAGCGGGGCCTTGCCCGGGATGGGGAATTCTCAGTCTGGTTCCACTGGGGTGCAGAGCCCTTGGATTAGGGATCTCTGGGCCAGAAGTTGGCCGGAGACCGACTGGTCTCAAGCCCTCGGGCTCTCAGACTGCTGAGAGGCCACTGAAGGACCGAGACAGGGGCATGTGGGTAAACGACCGGACAACCCACAGCCAAGAAAATGGGGGGGGGGAGAAAGAGGCCCTAGCAGCACCCGTGGGAGAAACTGTACTTTCTTAGCAGACTCGGTGGCCTGGCTAGCTTGCTTGAAGATGTGGGTCCTCGTGTCTGGAACGCAGAGGTCCTCCAGGTGAGAGATTAAGCAGCTTCAGCTTCAGTCAGCACCCCATTCACAATTTAAAATGTACAGTGTGTTAATATAATATTAGTCTCTCCAAGGCTGGGTGGTATGTGTCTATCACAACAATTGATTCCAGAGCTGCTTTGTCACCCCCCAAAGAAACCTTGAGACACTTAATCACCATGCCAGAATCTCCCACTGCCACCTACAGTGAAACATGAAGCCAGTGTTTGGTTGCATGGATTTGTTTATTCTGAACATTTTGTATAAACGAAAACATGCAGTATTTGACTTTTTATACATGACTTCTTTCATTCAGCAAAGTACTTTCAAGGTTTCTCTATGGAATAGCAAGCATAAGAACTTTATTACTTTTATTGACAAATAATAATCCATTCCATACCATGCTTTATCTGCCTATCAGTTTATGGACATTTAGGTTGTTTCCATTTTTTCCACTAAGAAAAATGATGCGTGAGTATTCTCATGCTAGTTTCTGGGAGAACATATGTTATAATTTCTCTTGCATACGTGTTTAGCAATAGGGTTGCTGGAACCTCTGGTAACTCAGCTTCCCCAGTTGAAGAACTGCAACATCTTTCAAAAGTAGCTGTTGCAGGCTACATTTCCACCTGTGCTGAATGAAACTGCCACCTCCTCTACAACTTGCCACCATTTGCTGTCCTTATAATCTTTTTGGAGATTAACTATCTGCATGGACGTGAAGTAGGATCTCATTTTTCTTCCTTAGTTTTTGATCTGGGCAATTTCTGGTCATTTCTGAAGCTGTTGCTTAAAGGTACACTCCAGAGGGAAGCTTCTCTTGACTCCACTATGTCCACTATAGGCTAGGATTCTCCTGAGAAACCCACCTTCCTCACTAACACTGAACTTCAACTTGAGCAGAAACCATTCCTTCTCATTTCCCATTTCATGCCCAGCACTCACTCATTTTGTCAAACAGAGTTGCTTATCAAAACCATGTTCAAGGAATGGCAGATGAAAGATAGGGAAGAAAGGTAAACCATGCTATGAGGTCATCTGCTTCAGAATTAATGATTGCCTCATTATTTGTCACCCCCCAAAGAAACCTTGAGTCATTTAATTACCATGCCAGAATCTCCCACTGCCACCTACAGTGAAACATGAAGCCAGTGTAGTTCATTTCCTCCACATTCCCACAGAGCAGGTTATTGAAGAAAATCTGACCCGATCACCAGAACTAATGTTCCTGATACCTGTGTCATATTACAGCGTAACCTGTCTGCTAAAGAAAAAAAGTCCTTCCACAAAATCAAGTGGGCCATGTAAACTGATTCTTAAGTCAAGAATTAAGATTAAAAGTGTATGTTTTGGGCTGGAGAGAAGGCTCAGCCAATTAAGAGCACTGGATGCTCTTCCAAAGGACCCAGGTTCAATTCCCAGCACTCATATGGCAGCTTACAACTGTCTATAATTCTGGCACCCTCACACAGACATACATGCAAGCAGAACACCAATGTACATAAAGTAAAAATAAATAAATCATTTTTAAAGGAGTATGTCTTTATTAAATGGACAGTTAATGATTTCCCTCCTCCTGCTACTAATGCAACTTCACTTCTAGAGCTTTCAGTAGGTCTGGGAGGGGTTCCTGAAAATTCTGATGACAGTGGCCCTTAGGATTCATTCTGATAGCATTTATCCTGCTTGATGCCTTCATCTGCTAGCGTAAACAAGTTAATATTGGTATTTTAAAAAGACTCTGGAGCCAGACATGAATTTAAACCATGGCCCATAAAAACCAGCTGGGTGTTTCAAGAAAAATTATGTAATCCTTCTAAATTTGCATTTCTTTATCTGTAAGTGGTGAAGGGCAAAAAGAGCCAGCATTATAGAGTTTGTTGTAGGCATTAAGTTAAATAACATGTTCAAAACAGAAATGTTTTATCATGCTAGCTCTGTTGCTGTTCGTCTTATTTCATGCTTAGTGTTACTGTATGATCTGGTGGAATGCATGCACAGTGGACACGTGGGAAGGAGCTATCTACATTTAGCTTAGTAGACAAGGCAGAAGATGAGTTGGGAATGGCTACAGGAACACTGTTACTTCTACAGGTAGTTTCCCAAATGAGATTAGGGTGACATTAGCAAGCTTCATTAAGATCGATTTACAAGTGTCTCAATTGTTGCTGATTCAATCTGAGTGGACAGACATTCCTTTTGTAAATTTAGTAACCACTCAAGGCACACATGTGGCCAAACCCCTGCCTGAGGAGCTCCAGCATTCAGGCCCCTGCTGTTTTTTGATGACTGTAACAGCCTTCCCAGCCCCTGAAGGTGGGAAATTGGCCAGGCTCTGTCCTACAAGAAAAAAATCCCACCAACCCCTGAATTTGTCATAATATCAGGCCACATAATCCCCCAGATCCCAGGCCACCCTAGAAAACTCTACCCCACAACCTCAAGAAACCTTATATAAACCCTGTGTTCCACTCAGTTCTCTACTGCTTCTTGCCCAAGAGAGGCAGCCACCCTCCTGTGTTTTTCCTTCCAATAAATCTCTCATGTGAGATTTGTTATGCAGTGACTTTGCATCCTTTGACTCCTGACTGCCAGGATTCCTTTCCCATCAAAGCTGTAAATTTCTGAAAAATCTTGGTTCCTGTAACAGATCACAGTTACCACTTCATTCCAGCTCACACCCTTATAATATGTGTGTAATATGACTTCCTTGGGTGTCTGTAGTTGAGCAGAAAAAGTGTTGCTTAAGCATTTCATTGGTCTCCATCAGGCACTATGCTCCCCTTGGGAAGCTCACAGTCTAAAACTCTCAAAGGTTCATCAAGTTAGGACCTGGCAGAAGGAAGACTGTTCATTCACTTGTTCACATACAATGCCTAATAAACATCAGCTTTGGGGTACACAGGAAAAAGAAAACCAAAGCCCATACTACCACAGAGATTGGTATTCACTACTGGGGAAGCAATACAGAGAGGAAAAAACAGCAAACAAATGTTATCTCAATAGCTTCACCTAGTAACAAACACCACAAATGTTATAAAGCAGCTTGATGAGATTCAAAAGGTTGGAAGAAATGGAATTATATTATAATTTCAATTTTTTAAAAAAGGAAGTGCAATAAAATATCAAAAGGAGAGAAATCACACTAGTGAGTAGTAAGCAGGAGATTCCTCCGGGAGGATGTAGTATTCTGATACTGAGGAGGCAATCGCAGGTGGAAGTGTCCATATAAGATTCACAGAAAGAGTATACCCTGCTTGGTATTACTCTAGCAGGTTAAGCAGAGTATGTGTGGAGTAGGAGGACAGGGCTTAATACACTGAGGAAAGAGGCTGGAGACACAGACAGAACTTAAGGCTTGCTGGGCCACTTCCTAAAGTCTCAGCTGAAGGCTGTGCTTCAGAGTCTCTCTGCTTGTCACCTCTGCAGGATGAATTACCACCACTGTGGTATTTATTTCCATAGGTCAAGCTAGAATCTGTAAATTGAATAACTAATTCTCCACTGGATGCTTCATGATAGATTGTGTTAACAGATGTGACAGTGGGCGTTTCTATTTTTTCTACAACATGTCAAGTGTCTTCTTGCCTCTGATGGTTTTAGGCTGCACCAGGTGACCTTTGAAGTACCCACCTGTGAGGGAAAGGAACGGCAGAAGCTGGCACTGGTTGGAGACTCCTCATCCTCAGCAGAGTTCTTTGTCACCGTGGCTGTGTTCGCCTTTCTTTACTCCCTGGCTGCCACCGTCGTGTACATTTTCTTCCAGAACAAGTACCGCGAAAACAACCGGGGCCCACTCATCGTAAGTTGCTGTCTTTTTAAAACAATTTCTGTCCCTTATCCCTTCTTTGCCTAGTGTGTAAAAGGGCTTTGGTGTCACCTGCACCTCTGAGGCTGATGTGTCAAAGGTATAGTTGCTATCATCCAGAACTCTTGGCTCTACCAACAGAAAACACAATGCCTACTGATGCTTGAACCCTGGCACAGGAAAGTAGCACAAGATCTGGTAGAAATCATTTTGAAAACAGAACAAATGATGATTAGGAAGCCCATGAGACCCAGAAAAGAACAGTGAGAGCTGCTGAGGCTTTGTAGTTCTAGCATTATGGAGCTCGGCAGCCATTGTTTTCTGTAGCCAGTTTGATGGTATGAACTGTGCTTTCTTGAAACGAATTGTTTCCTTATTATACAGTAGCCACAACATCAAACTAGCTAAATTGAAGGTCCCCCCTCCCTCGCTCTCTCTCTCTGCTCTGTCCTCTCCACTCCCCCCAGCTCTCCCCACCACTTCCTTTCTCACTTCATGAAGCACTCCTTTCTCTTTGACAATGGTTCAATGACTCAGATTGGTGAAATCAATACAGACTTACATGTTACATGTCCTAATTTATACATGTACCTAGACAGAAAAATAAATAAATTTCACAATTTACGTAGGTAAAAAATTTCAAATTACGTAGGTAAAAGGGCTTGGGAGGCTTATGGTTTTAGAATTGCAGCTTTTAATTGGATAGATTTATTATTCTTAGGCTCCAGGTAGGAGTGCCAGCTAGCTATAGTGAGGAGCAAACTGATCATCTTATGGCCAGAAATCAAAATAGTCTCAGGATCCCACAATCACCTTGAAAGGCACATTCCCCCAGTGTTGTAAGGACCACTTATAGGGCCATATGTCGTATCCACTGTCTCCACAAACAGCCACCATGGGAACTAATTATTTAATGTACAGGCCTTTGAGAGACGTTGGATGACCAAATGATAGCAATTATGTACTCCCGTTTCCCAGGGAAACAAAGCAGCCTTCCTTGCCATTGAAAAGCTTATAGCACGTCATCTTTACAGGGTACAATTCATTGGAGGCAGAGGAGAGTGACTATCTACGACATTGTCAGCACTGACAGCAGGGAATTGTCTAATGCCTGGGTGAATCTTCTTTGACTATGAGGTGACATACAATTTCTTGCTCTCAATAAAAATCAATATTCATAACCTGCCTGTCAGTTGATAGATCATTAAAATGTTTTGGATGATAGATTGCTATGTGATTTGAGGTCTGTATGTCAGAAACAAGAAATTAGCAACATTGCTATAGCAAACTCCATCTCTTTTCACATGCTTTTTGTGCAAATACTTTTCTCAACAGTATATAATACACCCCAAGGTGTTCAGAAGCTAAGTGAAGAAAAATAGCAAGCCATCCATCTCAGAGACATAAATCTTCAACATAATTTAGCTTTTTAGATTAATAACTACTTACTAACTGTATAGAATATTTTGCTGTTTGAGACAAGTATGCATTAATAATAATTTTATGGTCAACCAAGTCCAGTGAAGTCAATAATATTAAAGCCTTAGAGGCCAAGGACAATTAAAAAGTAGTTTAAAACCTGTGTATACATTTTTGTTGCAAAGAATACAATATGGTAATCAATAAGGTGCTTTGAAAAATATTATAGGAGGCCATAATTCTTTGAGTAATAAATTTGCTAACTATTAAAGAATTTGTTTATTTTTTGATGAATCACAAAAATCAAATAAGTATTAATTTTGTCATTTTGAATTGATACAGTACCACTATACTTCCAAAGGGCCACATAAGACTATGCAAGAAATTCTATTCTTTCAAGTAGTATTCACAGGTGCAGATAGATGTATATAAATTCTTTTAGTAAATTTTATAAGTCTTTAATCTGATTAAAAAGATTATGGAGAGCTAAACAAATTGTGAAGGGCACCTGTAAGGATTTTTGTTTAGGGCTCTGTGGTCAGCTAGAAGGAAAAGTGCAAGCTCACACCAGCAGCACTTTACTGGAACAGCATGGGTGGGGGAGCAATACAGCAGAGCTCGTGTCTTTGGGCAGCTGTCTTTTTCTTCCATCTCAAAATGGAACCAGAGTTGCTTCACTTCTCCTGTGATCTGCACAGAAGAGAGTGGTAGCAAAGGAGGAACATGCTCCATTGGTGTTTTTTGTTTGTTTGTCTGTTTGTTTGTTTGTTTGTTTGTTGGATGAAGAAGTAACTCTCACAATTCTAAGGGCCAAGGTGATAACCTCTTTCCCAAAGAAGAAGTCTGCACTGCCAGTTTACTCATAAACTGGAAAAGGGTCCATTTGTTATTTTTTGTTATTTTAAAAAAAACTATTTTATTCACATAAAAACATTTTGTTGAGTCATGGTGTTCTATCCCTGTGCAAATAGTCTTTCTCATCAACAAAGATCTAATGAGATCTGAGGTTATGTAATACACCAGGCAGGTTTTTAATTTTTATTACATCCTAGGAGACAAGATGAGAAAGAGATAATTCTACTAGTGAAAACAGAAAGACCCCAATATGAAAATTCTGTGATATTAATATAAAACCCAATAACCAAAGCTTATTTTAAAAAGACCTTGTGTTCTAGGGATCCCACAGGCAGACATTTTGCAGTTGGTAGATTTGTGAAGAGCAAACCCTCTCTGTCCAATCTTGCCACAAGATCCTGCTCACAAGGAGCCAGTGTAAGCAGATGCAGCCTTGGGATGGCTTGGGTGATGCCTATTCAACTCACTGTTACTAGTGAGGCACTTGCTGAGAGTCTAACCATTGTCCTAGCTCTTACTCTGG
The DNA here is from genome assembly GCF_004785775.1 of Grammomys surdaster. NCBI lineage: Eukaryota > Metazoa > Chordata > Mammalia > Rodentia > Muridae > Grammomys > Grammomys surdaster. The sequence goes on along the minus strand of NW_021621338.1, from coordinate 15,530,673 downwards.
TCCTGTTTATGCAGAAAGTTGGCTACTGGCCATAACTGCAATAAGTCTTTCCCCTTACCATTGATTCTTTGATGTTCTTACAGTTTTGCCTTTTACAATAGTTTTGTTTCCTAGTGCTGTGACTCTCACTATGCCTAAGGGAGAAAGGGTTTGCTTGGCTCACAGTGCCAAGTTATAGTCCATTACTGAGAAGAAGTCAAAGTGGATGGAACTCAAAACAGCTAAGTCACATCACACCCAAAAGCAGAGAGCAATAGATTAGTGTGTGCACTGTAGTGTAGTGTGTGCACTGTAGTGTGGTGTGTGCACTGTAGTGCCCGGCTCACCATCTCTCCTCTAACACAGTTGAAGACCAAACCCAGAGAACAGTCACCCATCTTCATTAAAGTAATCAAAACCAAAATAACTTCCTACAGGCACACCAAAAGGCCAGTCTTCTTACACAATACTTCATGGAGAATTCTTCCTTAGACTATGCCAAGCCGACAATTAAGATTGAACATCACACATATTTTGATTTTTTTATAGCATACACTTGCATTGTTTTAATTATATGATTTGGGATGGCCCTTGTCCGCTTGCAGTATGATACAAAGATGTTCTTGTATTACACTAACAAGAACTGATTCCATCAGCTTTAAGAAATCGGATACCCATCTGAAAATGAAAAATTCCCATCTTCCTTTACAGATGAGATCAGAGTATAGAGAAGTGAAAAGAATGACACTATTGATAAGAAACACGAGTCCTAGCAATGACATCAACTCTCATTCTCCACAGACTTCCAGAATGTATTGAGCTGGCTGAGTGTTCATAATAGCCCTAGTTTATATTATTATTCACATAGATAAGTAGTGGGAAGATTGGGAATGTCATCAGCTCTTCCACATTACATCACCAGGAGGCAGGGGATAGAAGTTAAATCCAAATCAAGGGCCCCTAAGCCATCACGTAAGATCCTCAAGTTGACAGTATTCTACAAAAGTTATAGCAGGGAGATGTATGTGAGGCTATGAGTGCCCACCAGCATAGCTGCAGTGTCTGTAACTTTGGAAATAGACGATTTCTAGGTTCTTCTGATCATTCAATATCTATTTGGGCTTATGAAGTTCCTGTTATATAGTTCTAATGCTAGAACAATGGGAAACGTCATTTGGAGTTTATCCTTCTGCCAATAACAGGAGAGGAAGCAGGCTTCAGAATGGCCAGGTGGATGTGTTATAAATCAATAATAACAGGAAGGAAGCACATATCTCAATGGCTACCTAAAACTATTTTAATCAACTGGAAAAAAAGGATAAAATTGCATTTTTAAAGTCAAAATGAGAATTTTAATATCTTTAGAAGGAAGTTAGTTGCTAACAATTCTGAGTAATCCAGTAGCAAGAAAACTGACCCATAGGAGTGAACCAGCTGCCATGTGTGCTACAGTCAGTGCCTTTCTGCTTGGATGGATACATGCTAGCTCTCACAAGGCAGTAGTCACCTGAATGGTACATGATTGTGAAATTGAAATGTCTTGTCTGGTTACATTTTGTCATGTTTCATAGAGTATGGCTTTCAAGCCAGTCTTTTGCCCAGGATTGTGTGACAGGGTATTCTGGGTCTTTTCAGATCTCATGTCAGAAGGAATTTAGGTTTTCCCAGTTGTTTTGAAAAGTTGTTTTGAAAGAATGACTTGTTTCACACAACTGACAAAGTGTGCTAAGGATGAGTAATATAAGCAGTGCTCCACAGTCCCAGCAAGCCTTGCTGTAATGCTGTAAGAAGCTTAGCTTAAAGTGACTATTCTAGGAATTCCAACCATTCTCAGTATCTACCTTAATATTTTATTTTTTAAAGAAGGAAGGAAGGGAGAAAGGGATGGAGAAAAGAAAGAAAGGAGAGAAGAAGAAAGGGAGGGAGGAAGGACAAATGAAAGAGGATGTATTATTTGAACACTCTTATCCAACCCCACAAAGGGGACCAATTTGATAAGAGGTGGCTTATGAGACTGGGAGAGTTTACCCACTATAGCACATGCTGCTATGCTGGCTTGCATTTATATTTTGCCCAGTGTTTCCCAAATATTTTTAATATGTTCTCATTTAGCTGCGAAACAATCCTGAAAGAGAAGTGAAACAGTGAGTCAACCCTCTTTTGGAGACTTGGTGTAATTAATCTACAAACATTGAAAAGCTGGTCTGGGAGCTTAGGAACCAGCCTGTTATTAGAAGATGGTTGCATAGCAAGGGCTGGAGCCACCCTCTAATGGTTATGGTTAAACCATGAAGTCCTAGACTAAAGTCTAATCTTTTTGACCTGTGCTTAAATAAGTGGAAGTCTGTTATAGTCTCTGCATGGGTGCTGTAAGGACAGAGGAGTAGAAGCTTTTAGGCTTTGTACAGGGAGAGGCACACTGACTAGAAGTCAATAATATCAGATTCTAACATTCTTTCAGACATCAGTTTTAATGTTTCCCCTGTCTACAACATATTCCTGCAAAGTGAAGTTGGACTTTCATTCAACTGATTCTACTGTGTTCATTTCCTCTATACTAGACATCCTCTCCTGCCCCATGATCCTAAGTATAGCTTGAGTCTGTTCTAGGTCGAATATAATAAGTATTAAATTGGAGAGCATGGGTGACATTTTTCCCATGGAATTCACTCTGTTACATGACCCAGAAGGAGATCATGACTCGATTTTCAAGGATGGGCGTAGTCCATAGCTGAGGGAAGACAACAGGAGGAGAGCATAGACACAATGCTTCTGTTTAGTCAAACCTTAACTTGAGGGAGATCATAGGTAGAACTTGGATTTTTCAGTATCTGAGCTATCAAAACTGAACGAGTCCTCTCTCTCTCTCTCTCTCTCTCTCTCTCTCTCTCTCTCTCTCTCTTTCTCTGCCGATACCCACCTTTCCTTTTTCTTTTCTCTCTTATTTCCTTATCTCTGTCTTTTTTTCTCATCTTGTCAGTTCTACTTCAAATCTGAGTAATTTTTACTGTAATAGTACAAAATATCCTTAATGGGCCAACCAACATGGCTAATTGGATGAGTTAGAAGCATTTGTTATACGAACAAAACTCACTATGAAGCTCTTACTAGTAGTTGGCCTGCTGAAGCATGTGAACAGGGCTTTGGGACCCTAAAGAAGGAAGAATGGCTTCCTAGGATGGAGGCTGCCCCTCCCACACATCAGTATCCTTCTGAAGATAGTTCTAGAGCATTTGGAAATTGGCAAATAGAATGGAGAGCCTTGTTTTTGAAGTTCTGACCCAGACACAATGTAATTGATTCTTGAAAAACATAACCTTAAATCCGAGTATGTTCTCTGTTAATCATAGATATGTTTGTTAGAGTCCAAAGCCTGACTTGTCAGGCATGTGTATGCACAGACCATTTGTTTTACTTTCCATCTGCTTGCTCTCTGAATAAAGAAATATTGACAACCCAAAAGGGGTGAATCCACCTTTAAATGAACTCTTAATCTAAACTACTATAAAGCTTGCATGAACGAATAGTTTTCCCCCAGGAATAGCACAGATAAAGGCAAACAAATGAATCTGTTTAAATGGCCCTAGCATATGGTGGACATGCTTTATCAAAGTTGACATCTATAGTTCTTTTAAGCTTTTTAATGATTAGTGAATTCTTAATTACAATTTAAATTGAGATAAATTTCCACTCTGGTATCACATTTCTGTAATTAGTAAGTTAAACACAGGGAAGAGCCTTAATAAAGCCAGTAACTGCTTAAAGGATTAGTGTGCATCTTCCAGAGCACATAGCTCTTAGCCACTGTTGGAAAAATGTCTGCAGGGGGTTGGTGGATGGTATATGTCCTCTTCCCATCTGTTTTATATTTGCTTCCCCTTTTCCCAGAGTAAAATCGGTTAGAAATCAGTTAGAAAATCAGTAAAAATCAGTTAGAAAATTGGAAACCAGGGAACTTGGCCAAGCACCAAAAGTGTTTTTCTTGTGAGCTTCCTATTTTCGTTGAATGCAAAATGAATTGTGAAATGCTCCTACTTACATCCTCTGGCAAGTAGATCAGTAATGTCCAACACACAGGAAAGAGAAGAGTGGCTTCTGACGTGCCTACCCTGTCCTAGTTCATTTGTGCTGTTATGACAAAATATCTGAGACAGGTAGTTGTTAAAGCAGATTTCTTTTCCCCCTCCCACCCCCACAGTTCTGGAGCTAGAAAGTCCAAGGTCTAAATGGTGGCATATCTGGTCATCTGGTAAATGCTAATGTATCCTTTCAAGATGGTACTGTGTCATCCATAAGAGAGGAGGAGGAATGTGATCTTGAACTACAGAAGGTAGGAAGGCCAGTGTGCCAAACACTGTTTGAAGCCTTTATTTATGAATGGCTTAATCTCACTAGTAAGGCAGGAATCTATATATCCTAATCACCTCTTTAAGGCTCTTCCTTATCTGTCACTTTGGTAAAAATATGCCTTTTGCAGAGTACAAATTCAAAGGCAGCATGGTGCCTTCAGCATTCACATGCTGTGAAGGTAGCAGTATTGAGAGAAGGGACCTTTAAGAGGTACTTGGAATCTGAAGATTTCTTCCTCATCAACAGGATTAAAGCCCTCATAGAAGAGGCTTCAGATAGTGTTCCACTTGCTTGTCTGCTGTTCCACTATATGAAGACACATAGCCTTTCAGCAGACACAGAAACATGCACCACCTTGGAATCAAAAGCAAACTTCATCAGACTCCTTAAACTGGACTTTGAACCTGCAGAACTATAAGGAAGTAACCTGTCATCTTTATAAACCATCTCCTCTCTAGTGTTTTGTTTTAGAAGCTGAAGTAAACTGAGAAACTTTCTCATAAGACATTGGCAAGATTTGATCAGTTTCTTTCTACACTACTAAGGTGATGTAGTAGGTAGATGTCTGTGATGCTGCTAAAGTCAAATGTCCTATAGTAAGTCAACAACTCACTTCTGCAACGAGTTACCCAGCTCAAAATGTTACCATGGCAGGGGTTTGGATATCTTGTTTTCACTGTGAAGTTTACAGCAGTAAGTAACAGCCATTGAACACCTGGTGCATGCACCCATTACAGTGGGTGCTTTTCACAGTATTATGTAAGGGTAGTACTTTAAATCCTGTTACTGAGATGTAGAGACAGTGGCTGAAGATACTGACAAAGTTTGCTCAAGAGACAATTTAAGTCTGACCTCAGACCTGTTTTCACTGAACTTTTCTCTTTTCTCTTTCTTCCTTCCTTTCTTTCTTTCTTCCTTTCTTTCTTTCTTTCTTCCTTCCTTCCTTCCTTCCTTCCTTCCTTCCTTCCTTCCTTCCTTCCTTCTTTCTTTCTTTCTTTCTTTCTTTCTTTCTTTCTTTCTTTCTTTCTTTCTTCCTTTGCTCAAGACTGGGTTTCTCTGTGTAACAACCCTGGCTGTCCTGGAACTCTCATTGTAGTGTAAGCTAGCCTTGAACTCAACAGAAATCTGCCTGCCTCTGCCTCCCCAGTGCTGGGATTAAAGGCATTGCTACCATGTCTGGCTTGCAGTCATTTTCTTGAGTGGTGTGGCCACTATTAAGATCTCCATGCTCCAGTAAGTAACTCCCCACATATGTTCATGAATGCAACACTACTTAAAGTTCAGTGGGTCAAAAATAAATGGAAAATATGAAAAAAAATTTATGGGGAAGAAGAAAGAGTTGACTGGAGGGAAATTTGAGAGAGTGATTGGGTGAATATTATCAAGATATATTATATACATACATGAAATTGCCCCAATACATATAAAATACTTTAAAAGAGTAATAATCCTGGATGTGTAGACTGTTCTTTAGGTCCCAAGTGGTCCTATGTTAAGCTCCAAGTTTCCAAATCTAAATAATGTTCAGCTTCTAACCTCCCTCTCAGCTTTAGTCCTATTAGACTTGAGCTCAGTCTTCTGTCTTGTGAAGTCAGTAAGAAATAATAGTTAAGAATTCATTCTCAACCTCCCAACTTTTTGTGTCAGAACCCTAGTGCAATCATCTGCCACCCATGTGCTTTTATTTGACACTTAGGAAATAGACATAGCACACTTGGCCCTTGGTCAGGTTACCTTAGTTATTATACATAAAGCCTCTACAACAATGGCAGGCATCCAGCAGGGGCTTATTAAAGTAAGCTGTCACTTCCATCAACCTTATATTATCCACCCTGGCATCCATTGTGTGCTTTCCATGTAGCTGGTGTTTAAGTCTTACTGGATGGGACAACTGAAAAGCAGTGACTATGTGAACAGTATTTACTTTCTCATCTATAGAAATGCAGTGGATTTCTTACTGTGCTGTCATGATCAAATATCCTTCATATTATTTTTTATTCTTTGAGACTCTGAACTCAGCTCAAGCTGTTGTCACTATAGATGAATGCAGTCAGGTTTAATAATATAGAGTTTCACTCTGTCCTCCATTTCTTGTTTACCTTCCTTTCTGCTCCCCCTACAATTATGGTACTTATTTTTATGCTTTAAGGATAAAGAGTAGAACACAGTTCCATATATCTAAGTAGGTGCTTGAATACCATTATGATAGCTAGCAAATCTGAAAATGGTGAAAAAGTGTAAAGAAGGCAATAATGTAGCAAGAAGAAAACTTGGACAATCTGATCCAGGGCATCCAGCTGCAAACTAACCTTAGCCCCTCGTCTTCTTCCTCTCACATGTTAAAGAATATATAACATGTACGTGGGGATGCATGCCATGGAACATAGCATATAGAGATCACAGGACAGCTTACAGAAGTCCGTTTCCTCCTTCTATGTGGGCCACAGGGACGGAATTCAGGGCCACAGACTTGATAGTCAGCACCTCTATGAGCTGAGCCATCTCAACAGCCCTGTTACTCTTTCAAGTGCTGAGTTCTATCTCACCCCATCATTTGAGGATGGCAAGCTAACTTCAATTTTTTGAGTTGTTGCTTTGAATCCATACCAAGCATCCTCACAACTCCTGCTTCTCTGAGACATCCAGCAGTTCTGAAACTTCTTGCCTAATACCCAGAGTTCATTAGACATGCAAATGATGGCATCGAATCAAGAGTTTGTTATCCCCCCACAACCTTCAGCCTGTTTTCCCAGCTGGTTGTCTTAATCCCTGTTGCTTATTAGCAGATCTCTAACCAAAGCCATGGATCCACATAAGGAAGCACTTAGAAAGTTGGCTCTGGGGCAAGTAGGTAGTGTCTAAAAGTAAATACTATTTACTCCTTTATGAGTGATGTAGTTAGGGAAACAAATGAGAGACTAGCTAGGGTGAAACTCCATCTTTGTTTCACTACCTGTCTACGTCTTGAAAATCTGAATCTCCCTCCATGATGTTCTGAAATGTCTTTAAAACTGCAGTTTAACTCAGATATCACCCGAAAGGATGCAAAATAAGTCAGAAGCTTGCTGTTTGGGTTGTAGCCTGGTAGGTACATGGGGCATTTGAGTGGCCACTCCTAGGGATAGAAAAATATACAGATTAATAACAAACCAGAAATGACTCTACAACTTAGGAAAATTGTAATTGAGTCCAGAGAAAACCAGAGTTCAATGAATTGATTGAACTACAATTTCTTTGGGTACTTCCATGGACTAGGAATTGATAAAATGGACTATATTCTTAAACTATCCAGCATCACCATAAAGGCAGTTACTACTATGCCCACTACAAATGTTAGTCCAGATTTACAGAGCTGAAGTAGCATGTCCCCTCAGAGGTACAGTCTTTCCCATAATGCTATGCTCCTACCTACATAGTCTTGGGAGCAGAAAAATGGAAAGTCAAGGACACCTATCAGACTCCTGAGTATCTGCTGTGTGAATCATACATGGGAGGATTGCATTAGAGTAGCCTAAACTGTCATCACTCTGCTAGAGTTGGCCTTTGAATAAATAAAACATGACCAACCTATCCAAAAACAACTGTGATTTATCATTTCCAGTCGGGGAGGCAATATGGAGGAAAGAACAGGAAAGTTCACTTGCTGGATCATGTGGTGGAAGGAGAATAGTGTTGTTGGAGCTTGGAAGGGAACAGAAAGCAACTGAATGGGAAGCATGGATATTTGTCTGGGGAGATGGTTTGACCACAGATTCGGGGAGGATAATATAATTGTAGGCATATTTTGTCTCACCCATTTCCTTCTGCGGAGAAGACAGCCTCCTCTCACTTGTAGGGTCCTGCTGAGCTATCCACCATGGTGAGTCACCTGACATCACATCAGAGTGAGTCAGCCAAAGTCTCATCATGGATTGATTTAGAGTAAATTTCTCCTTCCTCTTGTGGGTCTAGCTGGTGGTGGCCATCCTGCCTGATATAAAAGCGTTCTCTCTCTCTCTCTCTCTCTCTCTCTCTCTCTCTCTCTCTCTCTCT